>NC_045760.1:5993125-6306250 GCF_009193385.2 Nasonia vitripennis
CACACCTCGCTCCTTCTATCTCACGTCAGTCGCGACCAATCGGCGCCGAGTCCGCGGAAGTTAATCTGAAAACTGATTAAAGCTCCGGCAAAAAAGTTGATTGCGAATCTCTCTCTCTCTCTCTCTCTCTTTCTCTAGACGAGAGCACATGCTACCGCGTGTACACCCCTGCGGAGAGAGAGAGAGAGAGAGAGAGAGAGAGAGCAAAGAAGAGAGAACACCGCCGCCGCCGCCGTCGAGATAGGGAAAAAGAGAGCAGTAGCGCCGAGAGGGTAGAGAGAAAGACGAGCCTAATTGCATAATTTGTTAGTGCTGAAGCTCCGAGAGAGAGAGAGAGAGAGAGGCAGAGCGAGGGAGGGGAGGGGGCCGGCACCGCTGGAAATTGAAAATCGTTAATAATACCGAGAGGGGTGGATGTGATGGCCGAAGAAGAGCGAGTGAAAGAGAGAGAGAGAGAGAGAGAGAGAGAAAAAGCAAACCCGTACGAGAGGAAAAGGGGGCAGCACATATCGAGGGGGTCGTGTATGCCGTATAGCTGAAGTGGCCGGCAGCTAGCCGCTGCGTAATTTATGTCCCTTCGTTTCCGCGTCGCGAGCTTCGCGGCAACCGACGGGGGGCACTGCGCTCGCACACACACATACTCTCCCTCGCTTCCGGTCGATCTCGCGAAAATTTCGAGAAAATCGCTCCCGGCGCGCTTGATAAATCGCGGCCAATAATTTTCATCGCGCGCCGTCGGGCCTATCAACTTCTCTCCCTCTTTCCCGCAGCGAGTCAAAGGAATACGGAGAGCTGCGGGTGGCGCGCGCTGCAGCTTCGATGATTTCTTCGAGCTAGTTTCCGTTCGACGCTTTTGCTCTTTCTCCGCGAGCCAGCGAAGAAAAAATGACGCCGCGCGATCCGTCTTTTGCGAGAGAAGCTTTAAAACGGCTATCGCGTTGTAGTCTGCTCTCGTTACGAATTCAAAGCGAACGATAATTAAAACGAGGACAAAGAATAGGAAGTCGTAAGCCGCTGCTCTCCTCCCACGCGCACGTACCTTGTGCCTACCCCTGTATCCCATACACACTCGCTTTTCACGAAAAATCCCGCGAAAACCTCCAAGGCTACGCAGTCGTTGCGGCAAAAGGGCGCATTATGCGTAATCCGACCACCTAGGCGCTCGTCTCAATGGGAACCCGGAACTATTGTCCCTCTCCTACAGACACACAAGCTCACACACACGCAGGAGCGCGGGTGAAGGGTGTCTCGGCAAGATATGCATATAACCGCAGCCGCCGCCGACGAGTGAAAAGAAGAAGAGCGCGCGCGCAGCCTCCTCTCGGTTTCAACCCTCCGCGTCAGCGTCTAGCGGCGCGTCTGAAAGGAGGCTTTGCGCGCGTATAACGGGGTTGACCTCGGGCTGCGATTTATGAGGCCGGCTTTTGTCTATGCACCGGCCGCGGAACTCAAGGTCGAGCTTTGCGGCTGTACACTACCGTAAACATTCGACGCCGGTGCATGCGGACACGGACATTAGAGCCGAGTGCGTGTATTATGCGCGCGCGTGTATAACGTAACCGGAGCAGAGGGATCTGTCTCGTCTTAAAAAGGATGGCAGCGGTTGGGTTTTGCGTGAGCGATGACTCTTCCCGGAAAAGCTTTGCCGATTTTTCGCTCTGCCAAAGGATGAGCGTTTAAGGATTTCACGGAGCGCGTGCATAATGAGGAGGGACGTTGGAATTTTTTTCTTTGTGGGAAATTGCACGTCGTGTTTAACTTTTGGGAGGATTGACTTTTCGAAATTATGAAGACGCATTCGTCAAAATCGCAGAGAGCCTTTCAACGGCTCGTGAAGCCGGTGAAAGGTCTCGCATAATTCGGTGTAATATTCTTTGAAAGGAAATTCACCTGAATGGCTTTTCATCCGGCGCATTTCACCTTTTTGTCGTCCGACGCTGGAGAGATTTTTCACCATCGAAAATGAAGCAATCTCGAGAGCAGCGTTTGTACAGATCGTCAGACCAACGAATTTCCCCCGAAATTGAAAAATTGACTCACACCCATGCGAATACCCGAGCATGGCAATACAATTTTTTTGGAGCCTCTCTCCTCTCTCTCTCTTTCGCGCGAGCAAAATGAGAATGGTACTTTGATGAAGGGGATGGCTGCGCGCTTGCGCCGCGGGATGTCAGGTGGCCGGGTTCGCTGTGGCGGCTCTAATTAAAAAGCCGTGTCGGCGCGGGGGCATATCACGGGGACGACAACGACGCGGCGTATAGCGCAAAAAAAGGGCTGCTGCGAAGCTGACTTTTTTCATTTTTGAAATGGCCGCCCGTCGAGCTCCCGCTTATATAATAGCTCACACAGGCGTCGTCCTCGAGCGCGTAGTCGCGTCGCGCGAAATAACGACGAGCGACGCGACATCCCACGTGTGTGTATGTATGTGTACACGTGTGCATGCGAGAGAGAGAGAGAGAGACGCATGGAAAGCTTTTATTTTGTGCGCTGCAGCCTTCGAAATTTCGCAGCCGCAGCGACGCGCGATAAACAAAAGCAGCGGTCGCGCACCGCCGCTGACAGCCCGAGCTGCCAAGTGCAATCATTTCATGCCTTCGCGCGCGCTTTTTTTTTATTTTTATTTTTTCGGGAACGCAACCTGTCGTCTGGCTTCGCGGAATTTTTTCCTTGTTTTATTATTTCGGGCGAACGGATGGATGGATGCGGAGTTGTTTTACGGCGATGGAAAATATTTCTGTTCTTTTTGAAAATTCCCGTTAAAACGCAAAGAGCAGCCCACCCAAGCAAACAAGAGCCCGCAGGATATCTTAGAAAATCTCGGCAGAATACACCTCCGCGGGAAAATCCTTGTCGCAAAGAAAGATGGAGGTCCCGGCGTAAACGTTGCATACCATAGCACCCGCGGTCTCGAAAAGCGAGTCCATTGGCCACGTCGTCACACGGGCGCGACAGCGACGTGAGTGACGTCCCCTTAACGAGCCGTACCCTTCAACTCGAGCCTACCCCCCCGAAAACTCAAAGCCGAATCGAAGAGCGAGACAGAGAAGGCCACCCCTGCCTCTCTCTCTCTCTCTCTATGCACGTATAGCACACAGCCCTCGCTACACACACACGCGCGCGTATACGGCGAGACCTACTCGTATTATCCACAGTGACAGGGATGGCAAAGTTATTAATGGCAGCGACACTGACAAATGACGAACTGTCGGCGCAAGCAAGACTGATATCATGGCGGCTCTTGTGTGTGCGCGCGTATACGTGTGCTCCGCGCATCTCGTCTCGGCGGCATCATCCCCTGCGCGTATACGCTACTCGCCTCTATATCTGATTATTCTCTCTCTCTCTCTCTCTCTCTCTCTCTCTCTCTCTCTCTCTCTCTCCTCCGTTTTTTCCTCGAAGCTTCCTTTTTGTCTATCTCTCTCGCACGCGCGTCACTGTCACTGACTGAATACCGAGTATAGCTGTGTGCGCTTCGTCCCCTATTATACACCACCCTCTTGCGAAGCGTTCCTCCGGGCGACGCTTTTATTTCGCGCTCCTTCTTTTGTCTGAAAGGAAAAAGCTCATCTCCCGTTTGGATAGCCGCCGCGTAAACAGACACGCGGAAATCTTCTCGAAGCATTACAATGGCATTATACGCGTGTGTGCGTGAAAAATCCGATATCGAGACTTTCCTCCGTACGAAGCATTATGGAAGCTGCGAGCTAAGGCCCTTGATCCACGGGACAGCCGCGTGATCCCTCTCGTCGCTTAACTTCCTCGCCGCCTCGCGCGGAGATTTCTTAAGAAGAAATTCATAACTGCGCTTTATCCGCGGGCGACTTTCGCCGCGAGGAAACTTTATACACACGTATACGCTCGCTAAAATCCCGCTGGGACCCACACACGTGTGTGTGGGAAGCGATAAGGGAGGGCGCGAAAATTATTTCGATGCGCGCGCGGAGAGAGATCGCTATCGCATAACGTCTTCGTCGTAGTCGTCGTCGAAGCGAATAGTCGGGGGTATAACGAATTCAGGCTTCGCGTCGATTTACCTCGCTGCGAGTGAGAGAGAGAGAGAGAGGTTTACGCTTTTCAGCGCCAGCGCACTTGGATAAACTATTTTCTTCGGCGATGGGCTTCGCACGCTAGTTTCTCTGGGGCTAACAGACTTTAAAGCACTGTCGGCGCGACGAGCCGTATAGAGCTGGGAAGAGAGAGAGAGAGAGAGAGAGAGATTCGCGGAGGATAAGAAGACTCGCGCAGGAGAGAGAATAGTCGAGGGCTTTTCTCGCCTCGCGGCGGTGCGAGGAGCCATCTTGTTGAAGGCCGAGCGGCGTGCGAAAATCGCTGCAAATATTTGTTTTACACTATATCTCACCGATATTTTGCATTAATTCAATCTCCCCCTTAACTCGAAAAAACTTCTCACGGAAATCAATCGCAGCCGCAGCATACAGCTCCAAACTTTCCTTATCGGCATCGATCATCTCCCTCCCCCAACCTAGTACACAGCCGAATCAAAAGCCAACACACCGCGCGCATTAATCCCAGAGCAGCAGCAGCAGCCGTCGCTTCGTTATTCGACTCGACGGAGCACGGCATCGATTCGAGAAAAAAGCCAAGAGCCCGGAAAAAAGCTCGCCGAATTGAAAGCGCGCGCTGGCTCGAATCAGCAGTCGGTATAATAATGCGTGCGGGGGCCGCTCTCTGATCTGCGGCGGCCATGAGCGCCCCGAGGAAATCCCTCGTGGCAGCCTTGGGCTTCTCCGACGAAGCATCAGCGTGATTGCGTTCCTCCACTCGCTCGCTCTGCGAGGGATTCCATTACCCGGAGCATGTACAGCGCGCTGGCTTTCCGTCTGTCTCTCTATCTCTCTGGGCCATCCCCTCTGCCGCTTCGATATCGAATTCACACGTGCGCGGACGACTGTCCGGCGTTTTGTTGTCTTATCGCTAGCGCGAGTCGTATAATCTATCACCGCTGGTGTAGATGTGTGCGTATGTGGAAAGCTCGATGAAATTTCGAAGCGACTGACGATTCTCCCTTTTTTTACTTTCACGCGCGCGATATCGCTTTATATTCGCAGCGTGTGGATGAATGGGTTCGCGGAGATAAAACGTCTGACTTTATTACGATTGTACGGATTTTTGAGTCGATATCACGAGCGCGTAAAATCCCATCAATTCACGTGAGCGAGGGATCGCTCGAACAGCCCTTATACACGCAGTGCAAGTGCTGTCGGTCGCGTTTTCATTAACATTCCGCAAATCCTGTAACAAATTAAATTACTTGTGCATTGCTGTGGCTAATGGATAGACGCGCGGGGTTGGCTCGTTCGTTCCTCCGCAAGGGGGAGAGAGAGAGAGAGAGAGAGAGAGAGAGAACGTGAGGGAAGCCGAAGGAGGAGAGATGCCTATAATCGATAGACTCGAGTTTATCCGCCTGTCCGTCCGCGGCGCGCATCACCGTTATACTCGCTGGCTAAGCTCTCGCGGTTTCGATGTAATTTGCGGAGTTTTTTTTCTCTCGTAACGGTTCATTATCGGCCGCGGAATGGTATGAGTTATATACCGGGCCTTTTTTTCCCCGGCGATTGTGCGAGATTGGCTTGTTTGTAAGCATGCGGTGCGAGTCGCGCAACAATAATTGAAAATAACTGTAAACGTTTGCGCAGGATTTATGGATCGATTACTCGCTTTGACATTCATTACTATTGGTGCTGTTAATAGAGGAGAGTCGCTGTGCGATAGCAAAGTTTTAGCGATTAAGGTTGCGGAGAAAAAAAAGTTGCCGATGTCGGTATAAAAACATCGAGTCCTCGCTAAAACCAAACAATTTCCAGACTAAACGAATTCCGGACCAGGAGGGGGGCGATGCGCACCGCTCGTGTACAAGAGCAGGAGGAGGTGGAGGAAGGCCGGGTAATGGGGTTTGCTGGGAGTGACACGGGGCTAACCGAGCGGAATCACGAGCTCCCAGGAATCGAATCCATGCGTCACCCTGGCTGCCAACACCATCTGCAGCGACTGATCCCTCCCTCTCTCTCTCCTCGCTTCTCTCTATATCAGCCCGTCTACTGTGTACTATGTATCCGCAAACTTCTCTACGAGCGCGAAATCTATCTCGGGTTTCAGCTCTCTGTTGGCACGGGGAGAAAAAAGACCCAGCGTGGGCGGGTATGCGAAATTAGCTAGCTAGTCGTGAACCAAAGCAGTTTTGTACTAGCCTTATTACCTCACCGCTTACTATCAGCGTGTTTCTGGCTACCGACGATAGGCGGCGCATAGAAGCTCTTCGTTTCCCCCATCAGAATCCGCGCGCTGACTGCGTATATAGAGGTGTGCCACCTATGCCGAAATAGCCTCGTTAGCTCTGCTGCTTGGGCCGCTAATGCTATATCTGCTTTGTTATAGTATACTCTACTCAATCGCAAGCCAGAGCAATCCTACATCTATGCTACAAACTTACAGGCATCCTCGCGATTTTGGCACGAGAGAGCATCAGCCTACACTCTGCGCAACAGCATCTCTCTCTCTCTCTTCCTCTGCGCAGACACGTCGCGTAAATGATGGCGCTCGGGTATTATCTATTGTGCGGCCATTCCATTTAATATTGTATTCCGTATAGCTCGCAAACAAAGGTAAAATGCGAATTAATGTCGTCGATTTATCACGCTTTTGTGAGCCGCCGCGCGCGCCTAGCTCCGCCGCTCGTTCGTCGAGGCCTCGACGAGTTCGCGGCGGCAGCCGTTCTCCTTTCTCTCTTTTGCGCCCGCAGGAGAGATCTTTCGAGAGCTATATGGCGCTAATGTCCCGTGCTGCCGTCTTGCCGTGATAGCGCTCGAATCGTGTCTTATCTCGAAAAATACTAGATGTGACGATGCGACGCGATCGAAAGGAAGGCGGGCTGTTCACCTTGCGGCGGACTTGCAAAATACCCAAGGTGGGACGGTAGTCGTATGCGAAATTTAACGCAACATTTATCGCGGCGCTCTTTAGAGGTGCGGATAGGCCCTTCCCTCGTTTCTCTCTCTCGCTTTATTTTCCATTCCACGTATGTGAGTCGCTCTGCTCTACCTATTCGTTTTGCCTCCTCAGAATCCAGAGTCCGACGTGGTCTCGAGAAGTAAGGTGGATTAGATTAATCGCTGCGGAGGCCATCCGATTGCCCGGATTTCGGTCTCCTCGATTCCGTGAATAACTAAAGAAGACGCGTACACTCACGCAGCCGAAAAATAAAAAAAATAATAATGAGAAGCCGCTCCCTAATCTGCGTTGTGGAGCCAGGGGCTGTGTGTATCGCATCCGCAGTGGCCGAAAATCCAGGCGAAACATTTTTCTTCCTCTACATATACACACAGCGTGCAACAGCAGCGAAGAGAGAGAGAGAGAGAGAGAGAGAGAGAGAGAGAGAGAGAGAGAGAGAGAGAGGATCGGGAACCAGCAGATGACGCTCGTTTCCCCTTTCCTGCTTCGTCCTGCTGCCGCTGCTTCTTCTTTTTCTTCTTCTTCTTCTTCCTCCGGCTGCGCTGCTGCCACCTCCTCATCTTTCACCGCCATCTCCCTCTCTCTCTCTCGCTCTGGTTGCTGCTCCCACCCTCTGAAGTATAGCGCAGGTCCTGCCCCAGCCTTCATCCTCCGCAGGTTCCTTTGCGCTATAGGCTTGTAATCCCCGGCCAGGAAGCTCTCTTTCTCTCTATACTCGCCGCTTGTTCTTCCTTTCTTTCTCTTTCTCGCGCGAGCCCCATGTCGCCTCGACTTCCTAAGCCTCAAAGCCCGAGGTTAATGCAGCTTCTTTCCATGTGCTATAACGAGAAATATTTATTCGCTTCCTTCGAGCCGAGTGGAGGATAAAGCGGTGACGTTCTCCTTCTCGCGTATAACGTTAAATGATCGGTATCGTTGAATATTCACGAACTGCTCTTGCGTAGCGTTCGCGTTAATTGAAAAATAAACGTTACTCGCTCTCCGCAACGCGAGGGAAATGATTTTTTCCTAAACGGATTAGGCTTATATGTGTATGTAGGTATAGCGCGCACGCGGGCCAGAAAGTGAAGTCAAGCCCGTAAATCACTAGGAAAAGGTTTACACGCTCTCGAGTGCGGATACAATATGAGATGTATAGTAATGTCAGACGCCCCCCACAAGCGCGAGATTATCATACCGAAACCTTCGCTATGCGTATACGCCGGCTATAACACGACTCGAATGAAAGAGAAACAAGCCGGTGACGTCATGCTCTCGTAGATTACCTCAAATGAAATCTTCGATTACCCGCATACGAGTCGAACTTGAATCATGGACGAAAAACAATTTCGTCTCGATGCATAATTTTCGATAAATTTATACGAAATATGATACGAAATAGATCATGCCACCGCACTATTCCTCACACGCATATAGAACAACAAGATAATCCGTCCTCGCGACCACACACACACACACACACAAGCATAATTGATATTGATTAATTAATTCGCGCCCTGCACAGATGCATCTTTTTCAAGCCCGTCATTCGCGGCCGCAGTTATTGTACACACGTCCTTGACAGCCTCGCACGCCCGTGTCTGTGTGCACAGAGGGTCATCCTCCAAAAAGTCATAATTCACGCTTCTGCAGCGTTATATCCCTCCCGCGAATTCTTCCCGCGATTTTCAGCTCGTCGCGACGCGATCTGTCGTTATACACACACGTACACGCGCGTGTGACAAACGACTCGCGCGAATGAATGGAACGGAAGCCACGGTGGAAAAGAGAGAGAGGCTGGCTAGAAATGAAAGCAAACGAACGACGCGGAATTCGAGGGTGAAAGTGCGCTCGGCACAGGCTTGAAAGCCCGAGAAGCGAAATTGGGCGGGCGGTGGTATACACACGCGCGCGGCGGCTAATGCGCGATGATTAAACTAACGGCCGCTACCAATCACTCCGCCACGGAAAGCCTCCGCTGCTGCTGCTGCAGGATATGCGTATAGGAGCTGGTGTGTGTTTGTCTGCTGCCCTGAGGTCATTTTTTCTCTCTCTCACTCTCTCTCTCTCTCTCTCTCTCTCTCTCTCTCTCTCTCTCCGGCGGACGACTGTAAAAAGGGCTGCGCCACTATGTATATGATGAACAGTGCGGGGGCGAGATACGCACGAAAATTTAAATCTCGCGTTTTTTTGCGAGAACGTAAATGTAATCGAATTGGGTTACAGCGGCGAGTTATTATTAATCGCACGCGAAATAACATAAATGATTCTTATTCCGCAGATTACAATCGTGGCCATGGTGTACGATTAATCTTGTTTTGCGCAGAAACGGTGCACGACGCCGGCTGCGCGGCTGTAAATACACAACGAAAGTATAATGAATGATTTATATAAAACATTTGCATTTATCATTAACGCCGCGGTCACGCCCACCAGTGCTGTATGTGTGTGTGTGCAAGAGATGCAGAAGGATACGATATTGCTCAGCGAGCTGCGGTGTAGTGCAGAGGTGTATCAAGGAAATGGCTATCAAAGGAAACCTGTTGATGTTGCGCAATGAGCGAGAACATCAACGCGAATGACTCGTAGGGTGATTTCCGGTGATATAAGTGAATTTTACAGGCGTCACGTTTTTCAATAACATGTAGGTCGGCCGGTGAAAATCCCGTTCGTCGCCCGCGATACCGTGAAAATTATTACTAACTCGAAAAAAAAAGTAATCTAAAAAACGCGTCAGCCCACCCCACGATCGACCGCCCACTCGCGCGCGTCTACTACTTTATAATATATATTCTCCTCGGCGCACGCGTGCGCGTCCTTCTTATTAATAATTCCCGCGCGAATTATAAATTGCCGCGCGCAGCATCACGGCGGGTCCGATCGATTCATATACACATACAAATACTACAGGGCCCCGGCAAAATCGGCCCGGCCTTTTCCTCGCGGCTCTTATAATACCGATCGCCCACGCGATTATCGATTCGGAGATCGGTGTTGCATTACTCTCTCGTACAACCGCCGCCGCTGTACAACGAATAGCTATTACTCATTCTCACGCTAGAAAAGCCATGTGCAGCGAGCGAGGTGGGGTTTGAACAAAGATTTCTTTTTTTTCTCGGCTGGTGTGGAAGAACGTGATTTAATTTGCCGAGATGGATTCGCGGTGATAATTTTCTCGTTGAGTTGAGCGGGATTTTTGCCAGGGATTGTGGCACTGCGCGATGCCTTCGGAGCGATTTCGCAATGGGTGTATTTCGAAAGCGGTAAATAATGATGAATACTATACATTCCTGCATCAGTGTGCATAATACGATGTGTACACGCGCATCAGAATCCGTTACACATTATAAATTCAAAGCTCGGCTAATTCATTCCAAATTAGACGAGGCCGTTTAGCATAATTCCCTCGAACCACTTTTTAAAGTCGAGTCGCAACCTGCCATCCTCGCGCACAAACCAAATGTCCATCGCAACGAAATTCACACGATGACTCAACCTTCCTTCTCTCTCTCTCTCTCTCTCTCTCTCTCTCTCTCTCTCTCTCTCTCTCTCTCTCTCTCTTTCTCTCAGCTCATCCGCCTGAAAAATTCCCGATCATTTCTCTTGTATACGTATACCTGCGGCATCTCTCTAACATAACCCGCTCACCCAAAGCCGCGCGCTAATAATAATCGCGCGAGCTCCGCCGCAGAGCGGATGACGATGTCGCGCGCAAGGGTCATCCCGTGGGCCAATTGATCTCGTCGTGCGGTGTATAACATAAAGATGGCGACGATCCTTGTAACTGCAGCAGTAGCAGTCGCCGAAGGAATTTCCGCGCCGACAACAAATACGTCCCATCAATAAATCCCGGGACTGTTGTGTGCGAGCGCGGCGTTATTGCCGACTATTAGCGCGTTATGGTTATTTAAGTAGCGCAAATAAATAACCGATGATTAGAGCCGAGGTGTTGCGCCGACGACGGATATTATGACGCCGCTTATGTCACACCGCTCGTTCGCACCGGCTCCTTTTTATTTCCTTCTTTATTAGCGTATTAAGCTACTGTTGCGCCTCGACAGACTCGAAGCTCGTGCGCGAGAAGGACGGGGCCGTTTGATTGGTGTGATTTCGTGCCGAGTGTGTTGGGTCGTAAAGATTGAGGAATTACGCGTCGGGCGTGTATTATATGGGGAGATGTTTTAGTTTATGTGTTTTCGTAATGCGCTGTACTTTATGGCTTTATTAGTGGGAGATAGCTGTGTACATCGCGCGTACAGTGTAAATATTGGTAATGTATCGAATTTTGAGGAAAATATAAATTCATAGTTTTGTGATATTTTCGTTATTAAGCTCACCAAGAGTCGAGACCAAAAACCAGTCGATTACGTTCGTCGCATAACAACCAGCGCACAAGAGCACATTAACGAGCCGAAACAATCCTCCTCGGTAATTAACGATGCTCCTTTGACCGGTCAAAGCGCTTATCCAGCTCTCACTTATACACACGTCCGCGCGCTTATACGATCCCACATCAGGAGCAGCGGTACACGACTGCGGCGCGGCAACGCATTCCTGCCTGAAAAGTCACATAATCTCGGCGGTGATTTACGACTCGCTGCACCAACTCTATGCCCTCTCTCTCTCTCTCTCCACGTCGGCACACCCTCACACACACACATATACGAGGTCTGACCCTTTTTCTCGTCCAAGGTCTCTCCACGCTGTAGCTGTGTTTTCTTTTTATTTTTCTAAATCCACTACCTGCCAGGTGGTCCATCTCCCGATCGCTCGCCATCTTGTCTCTCGATTCTTCCCCTGCGCGCATACGAGAGTGTGTCGGAGGAGCGTATTAATAACCGCCTTCGCAACACGAAAAGCGCGCATTGTGCGACATCGACATCGACGTGACGACCATCGATCAACCGGTGAGTGTATACGCCGTGAAAACGTGGGAGGACAGGGCTGCATTGGAGGAACGCAAAAATTCATTAGGCTACTTATCCATCAATCACTATTAGGCAATTGGAAGGCTATGTTTAACGGCAGGAGCGTTTTGTTTTGACTGCTGATGGTCTTGTGAGCCGAGAGAGGACGATCTTCGCGCCTTTGGCTTAATCGTTTCGATGCAGCGCGCGCGGAAAATCGATTTTGAATGATGGCCTTTTGAGAGACTCGGACAGTTTATATTAAACAACGATTCATTAATAACGTCTACGCGCGCGCTGCCTTTCTGAGGAACGAAGCTTTGTGTGGCGTGTTGCGCAACACACGGACGCGCGCGTGTATTTGTTCTCCTCCGCGAACAGAAATTCTCGCCCCGAGCGAGCCGAGAAAGCCGAAGATTGTCGACGAGCAAGTTCTTAAGTATTTTATATTGATTTCCAATGGGATACACTGTGTGTAATAGTCTCTCGCGAGATAAATGACGAGCCGCGTTCGATGAATGTTTTCTAATTTATGTATCGGGTGAAATTTTTATATACAATTCCACAAGCGCGCGGCGATCATTTGCTCTCGAATATACACGTGAAATTGGGTTATTAATAAAGCCAAAATAGAGACTCGCACAAGCGCGTGTATTAACAGATGTTCTACTTGGAAATATATATATATATATATATACACGTTTGGCAAACAGTGTCGAGCACAGGCAGCGCACTGAGTAAGCGAATCTCACGCTTGATGGACTTAACTTAGCTGCGCTATTACGCCTGCGAATATCGCGAGCCTCTATTGTACCTGGATTCGATCCAAGTCCATTTCCCGACGCGGCTCTGCTTATACTGCTCTCTGTCTTCTATATACACTCTCTCGTGTGCCACGATACTGCAGCGAGAGCTTCTGTCTGTTCCGCTTGTAAAACGCCAGAAATATATTATGCTCATTGCAAAACGTCATTGCCGCGCTTTGTGACGATATTTTAATTGGCATATAGCTGCTGCATTGCTTTTTATGTATATTTACGCGTACAAGAGATGCGAGGCATTTGTATAAGCGGAAGTGAAAAATGCGACTCCACTTTTTACCTAATTACAGTAATCGCTTGCGCGCTTTTTGTGCATACACACTGTTTATAAATACACTCGTGGAAATTAGGGACGAGTGCGTAAAAATCGGACCATCCACTAATTGCGAATTCTCGTTTCTAGTTAACTCTTGTTTATCTGCCTCCGCATCGTGGCGAGGCTCCAATGCCGATAAGTCGTTCCTGCCAAACTCGTAGACTAATTTTCCGCTTCTTGCATTGCGCCATTTGTTGAAGTGTAGGTCACCAAGCAGACGTCTGTCCCCAAGACTCGGGCCTGCGAAACGAGAAAACGATATAAATTATCGCATCTATCCCTCTCCCGAAATAACGAATAATTTCGTTATACACTCTTCCCATTAGCACCGCAACTAAACGCTCCTCGAAGCAGAATATAGCGTTAATAAAAATTCTCAACCGCCACACGCAGTATAATACGCGCGGATCTAAGCGAGATAAATGCATTTCGAGGAGTATATCCTACGCACACGGCCGCGCGCAGAAAAGAAACTCGCCACGATCCATTAGACCGGACACGTCTCTCTGGAAAATGCTGTGCGGCACGACCGACGCTTCGCCGACGATGCAACAATGCCCTGCGTTCGCTCGCGGCGTGTATATACGCGTGAAACTCCGCAGAGAAAAACCGCATCACGAACGCATCCTTCGAGGCAATTTGAAACTTCACGGGCGACCTCACACGTTCTCTCTCGCGAGCACAATGCCCGCGAGCGACCACATCCGCAAACCCGATCGGCTTTTCATCAATTACAGCCCGAGAGCCGACGAGCGTGCGGCTATATGCGTACGTCTGTGTATACGGCCTTTGCCGCAAAACTGTAGCACAAACGCGGCTGACCTTCGCATACAGTCGGCCGTTTAACCCGGTCGAATTTCCTCGGGCCATTATAAGGGTTGCGTCGGTTTGTGCAAAAGAATACGCGGCGCTCTCGGAAAATCGGCCGGCAAGCACTTTGCATGCGAAACGAGCCGCGGTCTCTCTCTCTCTCTATACCTGCGCGCTTTAGGCCTTGAAATTCGCAACGCGAGAGAGATGCTCTCTTTCTGCCCGTATACCCCTTGCGAGCTCGCTCTGATTTACGGCCGAAAGGGCAGCTCCCCGTTCAAAGGCTTGCCGGACACAACGCGTCTTCTTCGCTGTGCGTATACGCAAATTGCGAGATTCAAGGACGCTCTGGTTTCCTCACTTCCTCGCAAGGGGGTTCGACGACTCGGTAGCCGAGATACCTGACTCAGTTGCAAGTGCAGTGGCTTCGCGAATGGATCTTCATCTCCGAGCTGTTGGGAATTTTGAGAAGATTGGCTGGCATATATGGTAGGACGGCGTTTTGAGTGTGATAAGGGCTTGGCGGTGATGGGTCGAGGCGTCATGTTCAAGTGCTTAGATACGAGTCTTGGAAGTTTCAAGTGCGCATGTGACGAGTGAGGGCTACTCGACGGTCTTCGATAGCGGGTTTTCATGTGTCAAAATTCTAGTGATAAATATCGATGCGTGAAATGATTTCGTCGTTGAAATAAAATTATAGCGAATCGTAAGCCAGTTATTTCGTAAGCTCTTTCAAATTTATTGCCGCATAGAGGCATAAATCAAATTACTCCCTTTGTTGCATGCTGCAGGTTAGTTACGGGATGTCCGATGTATTGTATCGAGCAATAATTGCGATAAACGTGTGGCGATGGGATGAAGTCGTCAACAAAAATTACCTAAATTTCGCGTAGGTGCAGGATGAACAAATTTTGAAAAATTAAGAGTTACTCGCAACGAAAATCACGTATTCAATAAAAGCAAATTTTCAAGTCGGCGAGTGCAATTACGAACTGTGGGAAGGAAACAGTAGTAGCGAGTACTTAAAGAAAGTGGCGTTATGATTGCAGTATCCATAAAAACGAGCCGAGTGATCGATGCTCGTCATAATTTCCAAAGAGCAAACGCACATAAGAGGCCGAAATATGCAGCTAGTATCGGCGCAAGAACTGAATCGAGATATATAGGAAAATTAATACAGCTCATATTTTCACATAGCGAGCATGAATAGACTGTAATTTTGATTAACCGGCTTGACGCGTTTTAATCGTCCGAATTTTGCCCGCATTTCGCTCTAAGCCACTCGAAGTAATTTCACTTCGAGGACAATTTATTCATCGGCCAGAAACGTGAATAATTCGTTAATCTCGCGCTTTCCCAATGCGATCTCTCTTTCAAAATCAATCATCGATAGATTCACATCGCACACCTACGAAAAGTACCCAGCCCCAGAATCACTCTAAGCTCACTTCCATTCGAATCGTTCAATAAAGAATATAAAAAATCAACGAAACAAATCTCCTCAGCGCGTCATGGAGCGACGGATGCTGGAGCGAGCGCTCTCTCGGCTCCGAAATGGCGGCTGCCGCGCTCCGACGGCCGTCGGATCGCAGCAGCCGAGCGTCTCCTCGCCTACATCCCACTATAGTCGCGGAAAACGCTTTCGTTCGTCGAATCCGCCTGAAAAATTGATACATTTCAGCGGTCGTGGCTCGTTAAAACGACGGACGACGTTGCCAGCGGCCTACGTTTTCTATTAATAAACGCGTACGGGCGCGGCGCGCAACGTCTATTTTTGTCACACTTCACTCGAGAGCTAGAAGCAGCAGCAGCTTCTCTTTCAGCCGTACACACTTCGCTCTCTGTGTAACTACTCGAAAATTAATCACTTTGCTCTGTGTCCTACGCTCTAACGAGTTTCCCATTATTTATTTTCTATCTTTTGCATCAGAGCGATGTCCGGCTTTGAAAAGTAACTAACCCTCCGCGCGAGCGCCTTTCTCTGCTATACATACTAGGGTTTGTTTTCTTTTTACAATTAAATAAGATAAATTCGTAAAAATGCCGTCGCCAAAGAAACCCGTTCGCTCTTGGTAGAGGAGAAGATACGGCGCGAGAGCTGTGGGGTGGTAGCTTATATTCAGCGATCGAACCGCCGATAACTGATGCAACATTTATATATAGGCGCTCGAGCAAACGAGGTGTATGTCTTGTGCGTATTTTTGCTCGAGTTTTTTCAATTAAAACCGCACGGTCATTACTCGACCGGAATATTTTCCACGAGTATATAGCTATAAAAACCCTAACTTTTTTATCCATGCATACAACACACAGGTGTAATATAAAGAGCCTTTCTTTCCTCAAACCGCTCTCGCGCCGTAATAAGCATAGAACGCGAAGTAGAAAAATCAAGCGCAAAACGCCGCAGCGGAGAAGAGAACCTACCTCGCGCCATATGATCGAACAGCGTGGCTAGCACGACTGTTATAGTTTTACGCGGGCTTTTTGCAGCCGGGCGAGCAAAAAATCATCTCACATCACCGGCCGCGAGAAATGATGGTTCTATCAAGCGAGCGTTTTCATGATCCTTCGCGAACGAAGAATAACCATGTAGCTTAAAGAGCCTTCAAGACAGCCGCAATGACGACGACGAAATAAAAAAATCGCTCAAGCGATAGCACGCGCTTATTACACTTAAAGGCAATACACATCCCTTCGGTCGGCTCCGCGGATATTCGAGAGGCTCTCGGAAATTTCCATGCAGCCTTATCCTCTTTAAACTTTATTACAATCGATTACGATCGCGCGATATCTGCGAATTATCTCGTTCCGGTATTTTACATATAAACACCAGTATTAGAACAAAATCGTGATGCAGTCGTTTCGCGCCGATAAGTGTCCGCGCGTACGCAGGTGCAACGCTTTTTCAGAGTGAGAGAGAGAGAGAGAGAGAGAGAGAGAGAGAGAGAGAGATGCATACACGCAGGATGTGTGTAAGCGTCCACGAGTATAAAAATGACGAAACGCGCGAATAATCGCCGCGTCCAGGCTTTTACTTTGCGCGAGGCTGTAATCATTCGGATAACTCAATTTAGGACTCTCGCCTCTTTTGCGGTGCGCCGTAAGACACACTGCACAAAGAGGACGATGATGAGAGGTTGGAATAATAAAAGACGAGGAAATAATATAGAATAATATGGCGAAGCTTTTTACTTCAAAGCCGCGATTTTCTTCATTTTCCATAGCACATATCGCAGCGAATCCTTCGCGATCATAGACCCGCACACAGACGCTGGCTTTCAGATATACATCGCATGCGCGAGTTTTTTCCGGGCTTAAAAAATGTCCCCGCATTTATAAAGGCGCGCTGTGCGTGTGTTTCGACGAAACGGGCGTCGCGACGACGCTGTCGTCGAGCCCTGCGCGCGCGGCGTTATATACGAAAAGTGAAATATTCCCGTCGTATTTTCCTGGGCTCTTTCTCTCTCTCTCTCGCGAGCGCGAGGGACAAATGAGTCTTGTGCTAGTGTGACGAGCGCCGAAAATAGCGAGAATTCGGCCTTTTTTTCCTTCTCCTCGTCGTCCGTCGCCGGGCGTATCAATCGACGCGTTGAGTATATTCCTCGGCGCCGTGAGATATTTCTCGCGATTCGAGAGAGATTATACACAGGAGTGTATACAGGTGTAATTAATGTACAAAATCACTTAAGCAGCCCTGCACAAATGATAAATTTATAACGCAAGCTTTTCGAATATTTCTCATCCTGCTTGCGGACCCAGAATCTCGGTGGAAGGTAACAGCAGACGCTCAAACATCATCTTCGAAGCTATTAAAGCCCGGCCCGTCGCGGCTGCCGCTCTGCGCACGTAGCGCTCGCGTAACTGCCGATCTAAGTACGTACTAACTGCCGGTTATCGTCGTTACTCTCTCCGCAAGCGCGGTCGGCATTAATCATCGGGGAAATATCCCGCGCTCGCGCGTTTAGCTATCGACTATACAGTCGGTTCCTCTTGCGGAAACTCACGCGCAAACAGAAGTAAAAGCAAACGAGAGGAGAGAAAGAGAGAGAGAGAAGCGAATACTCGACAAGAGGAAGGAGAAGCAGCTGCTTCTTTTCGCTTGTTAAAACAGCGACACTTGAGAGATAGCAGGAGAAAAGGAGCAGCAGCAGCAGCAGCACCGGCAAAAGGAAGAGGATGAAAAGTTGCACGGCAGGTCGCGCTGGTACATGCAACATCGCGCGCTGCGCTGCAACATCGTCTCTCTCCCGACTGCTGCTGCTGCTGCTGCAATTTCGAGAGCGGGAAATAACAAGACACGGGAATAATACGTCCAGTGCGGGAGAGAGAATAAATAAAGACGAGTCCTCGGTATGTGCGTGGGTATCGGCAGTATGTGTAGCCTCTCGTGGATCCAGGAGCTGGTGATTGACAATGGCTCATTCGATTTCGAAATTCAACAGTCTTCCTCGGAAAAATCTCACCATCGGCTCTGAAAATCATTAACCGCCAGCTCGTACATCATAACACGGCATCACACACTTCTCGCCGGGATGATGGGAAAAAGCGTATATAGTAGTGGCTCAGGCAAGAAAATAAGTAGATTAAGCATCGCGCAGCCGAAAGAAAACGAAAAACCCATCCGACTCGCACACGTATACAGACGAATGAGAAAGGTGAGAGAGATCCACGTTGGTATAGGTAAAAGCCAGCAGCAGCAGCAGGAACGAAGATAGCGCAGCAGGTCCGCGGCGGGACCGGTCCGCCATAGCTGGATTCTGGTCTGGCCGCTATATACGGGGGAAGAGATGGATCATCCATCGCGGCAGCAATGAATCATGAGAGCACTATCCAGCCGCGCGTACGTATATATATATATATATATATATATATATATACATATATAAACGCGTGCACGAGAGAGAAACGTGTGTATATAGGCATATATATAGGGGAGATAGAATTCGAGAGAGGGAGGGAGGCAGCGAGAGGGAGGAAGTCCGCCCTTCCGGCGCTTTTCCATTTTTCAAAAATAAAACCGACCGCAGCCGCCGGAGCGCCCTCATTGTTTGGTTTGTCAGCCTGCTGATGCTGCTTCTTTTTTTCGCGCGAGTGTATAGATACGGAGCAGATGATGGGGTGGAAATTGCTGCGCGAAAGAAAACATCTCTCGATTCTGCGATATCTCATCGGGTCCGTGTGTATTTGTAGCCCTCCTCGATGCGTCATTTCGACGACTCTCTTTCTTACTCTGTATTATACACGGCACACGCGTGCGATGAGCGTTTGGGATTATCGGTCTACATGCGGGGGATGATTCGCTTTATTTCCGCAGAGCCAAGATGATGCCACTGTATAGTACGTAAGCTTGTAAATATTGAAACGGCGTGTCTCGGATTTTCCTCGCAGGCTCGACTGATGCTCTCGATTTATTTCGCTCGAAATGAATATTTGATGACGGGACTGTGCGCGTTATTGCCAAAATTTAGAAGCTATTTCGATCCATCTTTTCGGAAAATATCAAAGTTGAACGAGAAACTGCAGTTTGGATGAGTTTCGCGTATAATATGCATTATGAAAAAAAAGTCTGTCAAATTAACAAAAAAGAAGAGAGCGAGAGGAAAAATATATCCGAGCTACGTGAGAGAAAAGAAAAACAATGCACGTATGCGATGTAGCCCGTCACGGCATTGTACCCGTCCTCACGTCCCGCGCACAGAAGCTAACGACAAAATGGAGGGTGTCGCGCCGCTTGATGCGAAGGGAGCGAGAGCTGCGACGACGAATCATCGGACGTGATGGGAATGATGACGCGTTCGTCAAGCTTCACTCTTCTGGCGCACGCGGAGGGAGTAATTAACCCTTAGCATAGCGCTCATCATCTGAGCCAAGAAGACGCGGCCCCTCGTCACGCGAGATATACCTGTCGTCTCTTCATTAAAACTGCGCGACGAGAGCAATGAGTGAGTCGTTTAATTTTTACACTCTCTCACGACGCGGTGCTAAAAATAAATTACCCGTACGTAGTCTCTTTCAATTCGTCGAGAAGTTGGGTCTGAGCTGCCGAAGGAAAGTGCATATCGAGAGACAGAAGCACGCTTTCCTTTCTTCTTCGGTCGGCATGAGCTACCGGCGATAAATTTCGCCTCCCGTTGCACAGAAGCGGGTTCCGTGGAAGTACATTGCGAGGCCCAAGGTTAGGGCCCATTATAAAACCGGGGGCTGCCGCTGTGACCCAGTTTCGCGTAACGTCACTTCACACGCACCGAGACTGTCTAAGACAATGCGACTCCGAGCCATAAATCGCTCGAACGGAAACCGCGCACTGCAGCGAGAATCCATAGAGTCGGCTGCTTTCATCTCGGGAATTTCAGTTTAAGGCGTGCGTTCTATACTCTTCGATGCAAAAATTGATGGATAACTTTCCATTCGCTGCGCGTACGAGTTAATCGCGGAGCGATCTATCGCCCGGTGCTGATAAATAACGCGGCGATAAATAAGCAATGGTGAAAAGCTAATTAGCTTCTTTTAGCGGTCGCGCATAATTAGGCAAATTAGGGTCGCAGTAGACACAAAAACTGAGGCAATAAAGAAATTCCCCGCCATTAGTTTTCCATTCACTTGTTACTTGTGGATACTATACAGACCTCCCGGTGGTTTACGATGTTTTATGGGCCAAGGGTAGTAGCCGCGTATAGCTCTCGGCGTCGTGTCGGTTTATTGACTTTTTTCCTTCGATATTCCATTGTTTTCCAACCGAGACTCCCCTGTCCTCGCTGGTATACATAACCGCAAGCACATCACACAACATATCGGACCTAAGAACACACGTATATGTATATAGAATTCAATTCGTTCAGAACGCCCGATATGCGCGAACGTCCGAGCCAGAAAGATAAAGATTCCGCAGGGCGAGTGTCGAAAGGAAATGGGCGAAAATCAAGGTTGCATTTCGCGGCTCTCTCTCTCTCTCTCTCTCAGGGGGTAGCAGCAGCGTATAATGCCGGTAGAAAGAGCGAGTGGGAGAGAGCGTGAGCGCGAGCAATGAAAGCAAGCAAGCAAACGCAGCAGCAAGTGGCTCGTACGTCAGCCGGTGGCTCGTAAACGTCAGCGGTGCTGCTCGTAAACGTAAACGTGATGCTATAAGGGGATGTACCGCGGCGGCGCACCGCGCGAGAGAGCTGAGCGCGTAACACGTATAACGCGAACTGCTATTCCGCGTGTGCTGTAAGCTTCGAATCGTTGTATTATTGCAAGAGTCTTTTGCCAAAAGGCGTACGAAATTGAGTTGTACGCGCTATCGGCCGGTTCGCTGATAATTATAATTTACGCCGATGAGACGGCGATTAAGCGATCGTTAAGCTAATCGTATAATAGCAAAAAGCGCAACGAAACTATTTCCACCTATATACTGGATATTATAAATTATGCTCCGATTCACGAGCAAGAAAATCCGTGTATATCCAGTATCGCAAAAACTCGTATACAACACACACGTCCGAGCATAAATCAAATCCACGCATCCTGTATCGACAAAAGCGCGCGCGACTTTCGAAAATTTCAACGCCGCGAAGATAATCGTCGCATAATGAAATACTCGCTCTCCCTCCGCGCTCTCGCACAGGGGCGGCGGAACGAAAACAAAGCAGTTAATAAATTGTCGGGGCCGGAATGAGAGATTTAGGGGCAGAAAGAGAGAGAGAGCGCTGGTTGTGGCGGCGTATTATTGAATGGCATAAAGGAAGCGCCGGCAGAGCGAGAGAGAGAGAGAGAGAGAGAGAGAGAGAGGGAGAGAGAGAGAGAGAGAGAGAGGACCACGTGGGTTTCGGCTAGTGATTAAAGCCGCGCATCGCTGAATGCTGCCCTCTCTTTCGAGATAGTCGCTGATTCTGGGTATCAGAGGGGGGTACTTCCAAGCGCGGCAGAGGGACGCGGAGAGAACAACGGCGCTCTGTGTTTAATCATGTTGCCTGCCAGACTTGCCAAGGGACGAGAGACTCTGAGGGTCGGACGAGGACGACGTCGACGGAGAGGATTTGCATAGCACGAGAGAGAGAATGGGACGACGCGTCCGACGTCGTCTGAGATTGCCGGCGATATATTTGTTTGCCGGAGCTATTCGAGCTGCTGTAAATGAAATTTCCTTTCGTTTTCGAGGATCGACCCACGCGCCAAGATTAAATTGAATTTGGCAAAAAGCTTTCGATCCGCGGCGGTGGATCGTAAAATCGCTTCGGAAAAGGAAAAGAAGCGCGCGTAATGGATTGTTTTATTAAGATTTACATGATAATGAGGAATAAATTCGCTATCGCGATGTCGTGTTTCTTTTTTTTTTCGCAGCGAGGATAGTCGCTGCGCATAGAGTCATTTGTATTATTTAAATTATGTAAAGTTTATCTCGTGGATCTTTCTCCGGACCCTTCGTTCCGTATATGTCATAACAGAACGTCGAGAGCTGAGGATAAAGAAAAAAACTCGTTTCGCCGCCGAGGGATTCGAAGATAGGTGACTTAGATTTTTTGCGCACCATTAATTGTCGGACGATACAAAAAAAGTTTCGGTACAAGATAATCAAGACTTATGTAACGTTATTAATTTCAGTCGAAGGATGTGCGCGCTCGCAAAAAGCGTTATTGTTGTTCCTTTTATATTTACATTCGTAAACTCTCCTCTCGTTCCCTCGCTCGACATCTCAATTCCGCGCGATGAAAAGCCGCAATGATTCGCCACCCAGAAAGATGATTGCGCCGAACTCTTCTCTCTCTCTCTCTCTCTCTCTCTCTCTCTCTCTCTCTCTCTCTCTCTCTCTCTCTCCGCGCGCGCTGCAAGTACCGAAATTATGATAATGATTCCGAAAACGCTCTCAGTTAAGACATTAGACGGCGTGTATAATTTCGAGTCGAAAAGCAGGCGCGCGATCGCGTCTCTCGTGTTTATACATAAAAGCGAGCTCACCGCTCTTTCGGGATACGAAGCAAAGGCTTAATAAAAAGAGCAGCTCGTATTATGCAGATGCTTGCGAAATTGTACGCTTGCGCGCTCTTTCTCGCGAGTTATTACGTGCGCTCGCGCGCAATTTCGTTAATAAGCTAAGTGAGAGCCTATGGCGGTCTGCGAAGCGCGCTGCACCGGCGGAGAATCGAAAACGACGCCTATGGGACAGTAATTTGATGCGGCCATTTTTGTGGTACGCTCTTCCTTCGCCTGTGCGGTATTTTTCTGCGCGAGCGAGTTTTGCGATCTATTGTTAATAAAGTTATTAGCGTTAATTTGATATTAAGACGAGGGCTACTCGTTTTTAATAAATATTCATACACACCCCGTAACCACGATGAGATCTGACGTTTCCCCCACTGAAAAAACCTCGTGTACGAGGATCTAAAACAGCCTTGCACGTATAAATCGAGAGCCCAGCTAATTAAATTTTATTCACTTATTTGCATAAATTACCCGCTCCTTATACAGTAATTTACACGGCGAGCATTATCGCGCGCGAGTTAGAAGGGCATTCGGCGAAGCGAACAGCTCGTTACCGCGTAATAGTGCGCCGATCCGCACAAATGAACTGTTAAATTAAAACGTTTCAGCTGCTGGCTTTGCTTCCAGAGAAGCAATCCAATCGGCGAGTCAATCACCTTCTCTCTCTCTCTCTCTCTCTCTCTCTCTCTCTCTCTCTCTGCGCAAAAAGAACACGCGAAAAAAATGGCCCTCTCGCTCGAAACACGTTTTTCGCGCGAGGTTAAAGAGTGTGTAGGTGTGTGTATACCGGGTCCAAAAGCGCGAGATAATGATCCAGCGACGGCAAATTACAGGACCGTATAAATGAATAGTTTATACGGGCGGCGAAAATGAGTAGGTTAAAGCCATCGCGAGCTCCGATCGTCTCTCTCCTCCTCCTTCTGGCTTTCTCATACACGGCGCAATTATAATCGCGCGAAGAGAGTACGATGAGGCGTAAACGAAAGCTGCGCAGTTGATTGTGCGCGGCTAGCCGCACGGCCGTGTTATTTATCTCTCTCGTGGCTGTGAAAAAGCCGTAATTGACATCGTATATCGAATCTATTAACGGTCGCGCGCTGTAGTAGTCGAGATACGTGTATGATACAATAAAAAGACGAGGGAGTGGTGTGCGCAATTGATAAGCGCGATATTTTACACAGGAAGTCGCGGTATTTATTTTTACCATTACACAGACCCGAGCTAGCGCTAGAGATAAAAAGCCTCTGGTTTGTATATCGAAGCGTAGTCCGCGGCTAGTTTCATATAAATGGATATATATATATATATATATATATATATATATATATATATATATATATATATATATATAATTTCGCAACTGCATCAATGGAAAAATCAATCTCGAAGGAATCCCAATAAATCCAGCACTCCTCGATTTTTCAAGCGACGCCGCTGCGG
The DNA here is from genome assembly GCF_009193385.2 of Nasonia vitripennis. NCBI lineage: Eukaryota > Metazoa > Arthropoda > Insecta > Hymenoptera > Pteromalidae > Nasonia > Nasonia vitripennis. Next base: position 6,017,326 of record NC_045760.1, read on the forward strand.
AAAAACGCCGCGTGATGTCTCGCGTCGCGCGTGCAAGATCGATTATGGCCAAGGCGCTCACGCGTCTAAATAACGAGCAGTGCACGCATCGCGCTTTGTTGGCATGCGACGACTCTCCTGCTGATGCTTGATGGACGTAGCGGGTGGCTCGGCGTGTGTAATATGTGGCCCGCAATCAAGTCGAATTCTCGGAGCAACGGCTGACGTGTCGCTCATGATGGAGACCCTCGCGCGCCTCGGCCATCGATCTTTCGCTCGCGCTGCTTCTTAACGAACGGCAAAATCGTTGTGTGCGGGTATATGCAGTGTGCTGTTTTTCTCTCTCTCTCTCTCTCTCTCTCTCTCTCTCTCTCTCTCTCTCGCGCGCGCGCGCGAGCGCGTGTGATTAGCCGGATGAAAAATCGACTTTGGCTAAAGGAGAGGAGTTCGGTGGATGAATGTGACGCCTGTTCTCTCTCGAGTGGGCCGGGGTCATTGTTTACCGGTAGATTCGAAGAAACCGAAAATATTTTCGCTTCTGCCGTGTCGCCGGCGGTGTGGTAATAGGACGATGATGCATGGTTCCTTTGCTTAAACATTGTACAAGAAAATTGAGTATTAAAACCGGTATGTCGTAGGGAGGGAGGAGAACGCAATTTGAAAATTCCTCGGGAAGAGCCCGGGCAAAACATAATAATCGCAAAGCGGAAAAGAAATTCACGCGGGGAAATTATGAGTGGATCGTGATAGTCGACTCCCCCGTCTCGGAAGCCGCGCGTTCGCACAAAAGCGAGGAATATTCTCAAAGAAGAAGAAGAGGAAGAGACAGATAAGAGAGGTGCAGAGGTCGCGCTCGGTGCACAGTATCTGCCAGAGAGCACAGGGCGAGAGAGAGAGAGAGAGAGAGAGCTGATGGATGACAAATGGCTCCTCCACGACGCGTCACTCCGGTGCAGGGGCTCCTCCTATACGTGATCGAGCTCGGGAGGAGGGGACCCGGTAGAGAGAGAGAGAGAGAGAGAGAGAGAGAGAGAGAGAGAGAGAAGATAAAGTGGGACGTCTGATCCTCCGCCGTCGGAGAGCAAAAAGATCTCTTTCTCTCTCTCTCTCTCTCTCTCTCTCTCTCTCTCTCGCTTGCTCGCTCACTCGCGTCCCGGGAGACGGAAGCTGGGAACGAGAAAAACTCAGAGCCCTCCCCTCGCCCGCGCGTGCGAACTCTGAAGGAGAAGCTCGTCTCTGCCGGCTTTTTCTTTCCCTCTCGCTCGCCACCCCCGAGAGGAGCAGAGTCTCCGGATTCTTCATCCGGCTAGACCTCGGTGCGGAAAGTTCCGAAGGAATATGGCGTTTTCATGCTTTTGAAATATTCATTATTGTATGATGTTATCCTATACGCGACGGTGGTGTCGTTTTCGAAAAGGTGTGTATTCAAAGATTGAATTCAGCCGCGCGATCCGAATTAAAAAATGATCGTACCGCTATTAAGCTCGTATAACGGTACTCCGCAACGCCGCATTAATCTTCGATCAGCTGAGTTGCGCGGCCCGCGGCGACTTTCGTTGTATCTGCGCTCATTGTCCGCGCTTTCATAAATTTTATCCCTCTCCCAGCGCGTTATCGCCGATAGTAATAGCACTTCCTAATTCTTCGCCGACAAACGGTGTTACGTAAATTCCGGAGCAGCGTATAAATACCGATCGCGCTCTCTCTCTCTCTCTCTCTCTCTCTCTCTCTCTCTCTCTCTCTCTCTCTCTCAGGAGGATCACGGAGGCATAACGCGCTCGAAGAAAAAGAAACGGACGAGGAGATCCGTTAATGAGTCGAGGTGAATAAGGAGATCTACAAGCTTTCGTTGCGAATAAATCCCATGAAAATCAAATCTCGACTTCTTGCATCACACAAAATGGAATGAAAGAAAGCACCACGTCTGCCGCACGTAATCGCGCATCTGCGCGCATAACACTTTCCGCGAAGCAAATTTACTCTCTCGAACGCCGCCGCATACGGGCATCCACACAGGCTCACCTGCAGCTCGCCTCCTCCCGCGGCCGGACAGAGCGAGCGAGTCTCGATCCTCCTTCGGATTGGACGCTCATGAGTCGGATGTGAAAGGCTCTCTCGCGCGCTCGCGACGAGATAAGTCTCATAAGTAGGCGGCGCACGATACGGGCGATGGCCACAAATCCACGGATAAGCCCCGCGGGCGCTTCGCTCTCCTGCGCCTCTTTTTCCTCTCTTTTCTCTCTCTCTCTCTCTCTCTCTCTCTCTCTCTCTCTCTCTCTCTCTCTCTCTCTCTCTCTCTCTCTCTCTGTACAAGGCGCGCCTAGAAAGACCACACGAGCTATACACAGAAATCCCGCGCACGTTCTGCTGATCAAAACGTCGTCATTACAAACGAGCCGACGATCTCCTGGCTTGTATATATATTGCTTGTTACGCAGATATTGCCTCCTGGCTTCTGCGACCTTCCTCAATGTCGAACGACGACAGTGCGCGGAATGAAAGCTCCGGGCGAAAAGCTTTCTTTAATGATCGCTCGGCTTCGGCTTCGTTATATGTGCGCGCGAGGATAATAGGCGAGAGACAGGGAAAATGATTTGTGCGAGCTCTCGTGAATGTTTTTCTATTCTTTGTTGTTCGCGTATGGAGCTATTTTCGGAGAGGCGAGTGACCGATCGGCTGATCCGAGGGAACAAACGATCTCCTACGCGCCTGTCTGTGTGGATTAATGAAATATCGGCTAGTATTGATAGAACGCGCTTTCGAGCATTTGTTACTGCGACGGCTTTTCTCTGCAGTGTATAACGGCTCTTTGATTAGAAACAAGCTTGTTCTGTCACCTGCTGGAATATGGGAGGATGCTTTTTTCAACGGCTGATTGCCGGCGATTAGTTTCGCGCTGTCTTTCGTTTAATTACGCCGCAGTGCGATCCATTAGAATCGTTGAGAAATAAGAAACAGCGTCGCGTGTAATGACAAAGCTTGATTTTTCCTTCGAAAGGCTCGCTTATCCCGACCCCTCACGCAAAGCCTCGAGATATCCGTCGAACGTGATGCGGGACTCGTAGAACTTCTTTCGAGGAATTATCGGGAGCCCGAATCTCCGTGCTCGGGCTTTGTAAAAGTATCATCGATTTGTCACGAAGTGAGTTTTTATTTTATCGATGCCGCGGCTTGATAAGCTCTCTCTCTCTCTCTCTCTCTCTCTCTCTCTCTCTCTCTCTCTCGAAAATGCCTTAATCATTTACATTTTCGGCGCATTTGTCAGAGCGAGGCTCATCCTCCACGCGGTGGCGTCTGTTCGTTCGATCTTTTCGCAAACAAGCCGAGAGCGACCCCCACGCGCTTTCCGTGATGAGAATTAAAGTGTAACATTCTTTCTTTTCGCAGCCGCGATCAAAATGAGAAAAGAGGGGGCGCAGATGCGCCTCGGAAACGTAGCGACGGCCACTATCGACATCAGCGACAGAGACGAAGAACCGTGAAACCCGGAAAAAGCAATACTGTACAGAGAGCCAGCGGACGATGGCGGCTGCTGCTGCAAGTAGGAAAAAGACGAGCGCTATATAGGTCCCCGATGTTTTTCCCGCGCAGACAGCGAGAGAGAGAGAGAGCACAATGATGTCCGAAAAAAAGGTCGCCTCGGCGCGAGAGTAGCGAATCCCAGCGAGCAGAGCGAATCCGCGCGTAGGGGGAGTTTCCCGAGGCCGTCATTAATAAAAGTGTCAATGGTGTCAGTGGACTAATGTCGGCAGTCACTCCGCCGCCGCTGCTGCTGCTGCCCCCGAACGAAAGAGAAGAGTGGGATATTCCACCCTCTTTGTTCTTGCTGCGCTGCGAAAGACGTCGCGCTGCAGTATAGGGCGCCGCGGCGGCCCCCTGAGCCCCCGGAATTGCTTTGGCTCTCGGAGTGTGTACGTGTATGCGTGTATAAGGAGTGACACGATGAGAGAAGAGAGAAGGGAATTTTCGGCGATTATTGCGGGAAATTACGGAGGCTTGTCACGGCGGCGTGATTCGATGCGGATTCCTCCGCGGTATTACATTGACCGACGAATGGATTCGTCTTCTTCTTTGGAAAATTTTAATAATTCGAACACTACGGGTAAACTCATCAAGCTAGCAAAACGCGCGATGCACCAGAGCTCGAGGCGGCTAAAACTAGCTCTCTTTTTTATATAGCGCACAGGGCTGTGGGGCGCGCTTCGCTCGAAGGAGGAATATCTAATAAGAGCTGCCGAGGCACATCCATCCGACGCCGCTCTCACCCGGGGGCTGTCACCGTAGGCGTCGGGCTGAAGCTAGAGCTGATTTACATAGTAATAATATCGAGGCGCTTGTAGTAGTCGTAGTCTCCGCGGGGCTCGGCCTCACCCTCTGTATATGTATTGAGCTGATCTTTATTTCATAGGCTCGAGACGCCTCTTCCGCGAGTATTTGTCTTCGCTACGGTCGATACGTCATACGACGCGTGTGTCGTTTCTTTCATTCGCACAAGGCTGTGGAATGCCGGAATTATCGATGCAGCTTGGAATTTCAGGAATCTCGGACTCGTATAACTGAGGCGATAATCGAAGATTCGAGGGATAAGAGCTCAAAGTCGGCGGACTATAACGAAGTTTCAAAGAAGAGCCTGAGGCGAAGCGCTCGTTTTGAAGATAAACAAAAATTTCGCACGAAAAATACGCTTCAAACCTGCTCACGATACAGGCTTGCATTAATTAGAAGCCAATAAGAACGAGATCAACTCGTCTCTCCCACGACAGCAATAAAGCACTCCTCCGGATGAAAAATCAACAAGGTTGATTAGAATGTCAAGCGACCGCGCTCGTTTCATCATCGCAGCCGGGCCGCCATCGCTCTTCTCGCATAATAATCGCGGGCAAACAATGAGAAAAGGGTTGCGCTGCGGCCGGACACCGATTAAGGGGTGGCTCGAAAAGTAGCGTTTTTGACGTCTTGCTTTGCTTTAATTAACGAGATTCCCGCTCTCGATCGAGGGAGTGGGCGCATGTCCGCGTGCGACAAGACCTTCCAGCTTATGTCGACTCCAAGGCGCAGCTTTGTTGCTTCTCTCATCTGGCAGTCCCGATGTTGCCATTTATAAGACCATTGTGCGCGCGCGCGTTTTCCTAGTAAAATGCGCAACCGCTCTCGACTGCGCTCAGCGCGAGATCTAATTTTAGGAATTATCGCCTTGGAATTTCAGCTGCGAGAGTGTATACGCGCAGCGCGTTGATTAAAGTTTAATGGATTGCAAAAATGATACGACAAAAAAAGAGCTGCTCCTACATGGCGCCAGCGGCCACAATAGGCGGTATATTCTATTTGCAGCCGATTATATAGCCCAACGTCGCGGGCGAATCTCCTCTCTCTCTCTCTCTCTCTCTCTCTCTCTCTCTCTCTCTCTCTCTCTCTCTCTCTCTCTGCCGGCGCGGCGCGCACTGCTTCCCTTGCCGCCGCGCCAGAAGAAGACTATACTCGTCCATAAATCAAGCAAGAAGAAACTTGCGTCGCGTGCCCGCTTGATAAAGCGACATTTTCGCGGCAGTTTCTTTGTTTACGGTAGCCTGCCGCCAGCCCGAGAAGAAAGAGCGTCATCGCTACCGTACATCCGCAACTCTCTCTCCCTCTCTTTCTCTCCATATGTCAGAGAGAGAGAGAGAGAGAGAGAGGCCGTCGCGACTAAGCTCTCTGCGCCGATTTTCCCCGTACGTAGAGGCCAACTTGCGGAAGACGGAATTTTGCGCGTGCGACGACGTGAGATTAATGTCCTCGGACTCTGAAATCCTGGAAAATAAATAGCGAGGGACCTCGTGCGTGAGCAGTGTGTGTGTGGCTCTCCCAGGAGTACGACTCGGACCGGCCGAAATTCGAGGATGAGGTGATTATCGCATACGCGCGACGTCCGCTGCGGATTGAGCTGTTTTCCGAAGACGCGACCGCCGCTGTCCCCCGAGAGAGGAGATCGCGAGAGATTGGCTGAAATCAAAAATAAGTGGAAAATGAGAAGGATAGCTCTGGTGTGTATAGTCGTCGGTTCCGTCTACTCGGCTGCGCGCAGAGTTGTTGATGGGATGTGCTTCGGAGCGGTGCTTCGGCTGATAGCTACAGTTGTCGGAGTGATCAATTTAACGATTATGAGCATTGTTTAACAGAACTGCCAGTCGATACGTCTTCTGCGCCGATGAATCGGGACTTTTTACACCGCCGTTTTACCATACTTCTACTTCGTGCGCTTAGGAATAATGGCCGAATTTTATAGCTTCTCGCTCTTCGCAACTTCCTAACTATTATACACGCGAGAGCTATTCAAAAATAGACTGACAAATGTCTTCATCGATTACATGAATAACTAATCACCCCTCATGTACGCGCGCAAAAGAAAAGTTACAGCGATGGTCAGACATCCTTCAATTTTAGGCCGTTTACCTCCGAGGCTCTCACACGCCGGCGTCGCGCGCATCTCAAATATTTATCCGCTTGCGCGAGCGCGATGAAGTGCTTATACTCGTCCCTCTCTCAAACCCGATTTACATGCGATCTGGGCGTGCGTGAGTAGCTTGAATATATGCAGCGCGCGAATCTCGCCATTACACCGACTATACTCTCTCGTCGAGAGCAGCGAATTATATCAACCGTCGAGTAGCAGCAGCAGCAGCAGCAAGCACACGCTCTAATTGTTGCGTCGTTTGCATAATGCCCGGCTCTGTCTGCAGTGTAACTGCACGTTTGCGTCTCCCTCTCGTTTTCTCCTTCGTCGGCCGGTCTTCTTTTCGAGATTCTTCGACCTTTTAGCTCGAACCCGTCGGAGATTAATCGCTAATTCTCGCTCTGAGGCCGCGACCAGTTGCTTAGAATTGCGCGCGGAAAGATCAAGCCTATTACGAGTAAGAGAGAGGGAAAACGGGCTATTAGGACGTCTCGCGGACGATGATGATGGATGGCGCTACTCAGTATTGATTTTGCAAGCTGATTTCCGCGCATAATTTTGCATGCCGATGAGCTCGGCTTTTCGACAGAAGTCTCTATTCACGAGTGCGATAATCTCCCGCTTAACAATCGCCCGAGCGCTTTGCATTACTCCAACGGTCTCTCCTCCGCAAACGTCTCTCTTCGCCCCTACCGCTACCGAAATCGCGTTAAAAGGTCCTCTGCGCTTAAAAAAAACAACGCGCAAAAAATTCGCGCGCGGGCGGCTCCCGGCGACGAGGAAAAAGACACAGAGGGCTGCGCAGCAGCATACAGCGCGGGGAAAACAAGAGCAACGAAAAGAAAAACAGAGGGACTAGAGCTGCGCGAGGGAGAAGGAAAAAAGGAGAAAAGAGCGAGAGCAACTAATATTAATAACGTGGCAAAGTAAAAAATGTTTACTCTGCGCCGGAGCTGATATGAGGTCCGTGGAAGCATGGCAGCGCTGCCCGGCTTGATTGATCGTCCGTCTCTCCGGCCTCGGCTCTCCCCCTTCTCCCGCTCTCTCTCCTTCCCGTCCCTTCGTATACGTGTGTGTGTGTGTGTGTATGCGTGCGAGCGTCCATGGATATTGCCGTATACACCGAGGCACATCCCCCATGTCGCTGCAGCCCGTGTGTATTTTTCTCTCCGTTGCCCCGCCGCGTGTCGCCTCGAATCAAATCTCTCGCTGCTGCTGCGACGGATGAAGAATGCCCCGACTGATGTTTTTCCGCTTGGAATTTCTTAAAGAAACGCGGCTGCTGCTGTTGCCGAGCAAGCGTGATGTTTGACGTGCCGTGCATGCGTGAGCTGCGGCGGGGCTGTGTGTTTGCGAGAGGGAAACGATCGATCCGGGATAGACAGCTTGAATAATAAGGGAGCACAGTTTAACGTGCTTTCGATGCGACGCGTTTGGAATTTTATTTTACTGTTAGAATTTTTTGAAAATTATATGTTTAACAAACACCCTCGAGTCGACGGCAAATTTTAAGAGTGGTTTCTTTTCGATAAACGGAGTTAGAGTTCCACACAGAGAATCCATTGTATTAACCCTGAACAGGCGCATTCAAAACTCGTAACAAGATCTTTCCTCGGGTATACAACGCATAGTGCGCCATGATTTATCGCGGCTGAACCGAATTATTGTGTACCGAGCCGGCATTTTCTGTAAACCACTAAACACGTCATAAAGCTTAAACCATATACTAAGAACTGTTCATTTCTGTTTCAGAATTTCGTCCCGTCTCTCTATCCAGCAACACAGCTTCGTCGTCCGGCGTAATCCGGACGAAATTAAAGCCGACGCGTGGGGGGGGGGGGGCAAGATACTAACGAGTAAATACTCGAGTCTCCTCTCTCGCGAAGCCTCGGGAAAAATCTGTCGGACTCGCGAGCGAGCTACACACGACAACGGACTCTCATCCTTGCCGAAGGCTGATTAATGGCACCAAACGAATGAAAAAAAAAAGATTCGAAAGCCAAGAGCGCGAGATGAACACCTACGAGATGAGGTACGAGAGAGAGAGCTGCTATGCAGCTGCTTAAAGGAACTGTATTAACCGCGCGAGTCGCGGCCGCCGCTCGCTGCACGATTAGTATATTGTCAAGGCGCGAGGCGATTTATGAGCCCGTGCGAGCGAGCCGTGTTCTCCAATGCGAGCTTGTATGTGTGTGTGTGTTCGTACATGTGTGCTGGAGGTTTTTAAACGAGCGAGGGAAAAAGGAGTAGGAAGGCGTATTGATTCGGATGAAAAACCGTGTTACGAAAGCTTGTTAAGACACTGAAAAATCGGCGCGTGGAAGGTTTCTCAAATTCTTCTCGTTTCCCTTTTTTTTCTCTCTTTCTCTCTCGCGTGAAGTTCGTGGAGATTTTATCGTGAAATGCTAAAAATTCCGTACAATTAATCTATGGATCTTACGAAACTGTGCTTCACGCGTAATGGATCGCTTTTAATCGGATTTCAGAACTGTACTAATGTTAGAAACTGTGCGAATCATTTTTTTACTCGTTCCGAGACCACAGTCTTCGCACAGCTGCAATCGGTTACAGAGAGAACACAAGAAGAACGTTAAACTTTTCTCCCGCGATTTGCATAAGCGTACGTTATCATTACAATTTTATAAAGCACTTTCCAAAGAACAGCTGCCGCGGTCGCGAGTAGATAACAATAATTACGAACGAATTCCACAAGGTACACTCAAAAAATTAAATAAAATACTTCCCGCTCGACGCAGGCGTGCGTACCATAACTTTCCGGCCAGTTAGCCATGCACCGGCGCTGCAGCGACTGCAAAACTGTCAAAAATAAGCAGCCCCGCGCTATATAGCTGCTCGCAGCGAGTAAATTGCACAAGTCGAGCGGTGTGTAGCTAATAAGCCCCGAGTGCGAAAGCCATATTAAATAATAACAGGAATCCGCGCTCGCGCAGGCTATATACTCGCGCTTCCAGCGTCGCGTTATAAAAGCCATAAGAAGAAATTTCCGAGTGTAGGGCTCTCTCTATTGCATCGAGAGCCGCCGACACGCGAAGCTCGTTTCCCTCTTCCCTCTCTCTTATTCTCTCGATAAGTCGATCAATATGCAAATAAACGCTCGAGCTGCTCTGCGAAATTCACGGATCGACAGGAAGGAGCCGTATTATACGTTGCGCGCACAGCTACACACACACACACACACTCATGCAGAGCTCAAATTATGTTATCTCCTTACGCATCGAGTGAGCGCGCGACGCTGCGCACGGCAAAACTGATTGCAGGCCCAGATTTATGGCGTGTTCATTAAGAAAGCCGTGCGCGCGTTTATGCCCGGTAGAAGAAGAAGTCTGTATAGAGTGATTATGCACGGAATATAAGCTGGCCCTGTCGATCGCGCGCGGCGCGTCCTTTAATTGCATTATCTCGCTCGCTCGCAACTTTCTCGCCCTTTTCTTGTTAATCGGACTGTTATTATAGCCGGTGAGCACGCGCTGCCCGCGAGTAGCGCCCTTTAATTCGCCGCTGCTCTGTGGCGGTTTATGCACTTGCGAATTTCCGGCGAAGCGGAGAACCCGCCGCGAGATGTACTTATATGCTTACGCGCGGTATTTTCGTGCGTACGGCAGCTTTCCGCTGAAAATATATTGGTGTGCGTAGTGCGCACGAAGAAGCGAGAGAGAAAGAGCCGATCGTTATCGCCTTTTTACGCGTTTCTTAATTAAGATGTCAAATTCGCAGCTGAAGTTAAAATGCGCGTAATGTTGATGTGCTGTTTTTTTATATCTGTCGTTCGTGTGTAGGATGTGGAGCACGACAGTCGTGAGAGTAATATTTCGCGTGGCAGCTGCTAACGACGAGTGATATAAATTTTAATTAAAATTCAAATTGAAAGGGAGGAATCGATGCGAGGAGAGTGCGGAAGGTGCTGTTCGAATTTGACTCGAATTACGAGTAAGCAACGAGTCTATAAAAATACTATGTGATATCCTTAAAGTTCCGTGTAATAATAATGAAATTCGATGAATATAACCGATATATTTTTGCTCATTACAAGCGACGACCAAGCATTCAATTTCAGCAGCGCTACCTGCAGCAGCCGATCGATATAGCGCGTAGAGATTTATGACGAGTCGTAAATTTAGCGCGATCAAAGTGTGATTTTGTAAATTGCGTCGAGCACCGCAGAAGCGAACGCGCGGCGGTAATGTCGAAATCCGTGTGCCGTCGGCATCGGCTCAGAATTCCGTTGAGCGGCGCGCGCGGCTGCAGAGCACACACGGCGAGCGATTAAACTGTTTCTGCCCTGGTAATTGGAGCTTTGCTCTTTTTTGGCTGTGTGCTTCAAAAATTTGATTGTTTTCGTTGTACTTGAAATTGTGATTTTTTATGTGATTTATGTAGTGTACTCGTGGAGTACGAGACTCTGTGGTATAATATAAATATTTTTGAATAAAGTTGGAAAGTTATCGTCTCTTTTTTTCAAAACTTCAATTTTGTAATAAATTATGAAGCCTTCCAGAGCCGAAAATACAAATCCCTTATCTCTTATAAAAAAAAAAACGATTCAGTTGGCGATGATAACTCTGTATATGTATGTGTTTTAATGGCTCGCATAGTTTTCTATACCGCTTAATAAAGACATCTCGAAGATAGGCAGCCATAGTTTTAGTGTTGGAAATCATCAAGAAATCATCAATCACGCTTCAAATTACAAGGATGAGCAGCGAGACGCATGAACTTAATGGCTCGTCCTAGTTCTATGAATTGTTTCTTCGATGATAATGAAAAATACTTATTGGACTTTACTTTCATATCGGTTATTAATCATCACGCGCGCGTCGACGTGTTCATTAGCTTCACGAAATAAAATAAAGGTCACGCGAGACACATCAGCAGTGGTCAGGCAGACAGTAGCCTTAGAATCATCTGCTGCCCAGGATTTCACGAGGCCTGCGACGGACTCGGAAGGAAATCGCATCCCGAGGAGAAAGCATAAGGAGATAGTAAAAATTTCCTTTCAGAACTTTCCACATGGCCAGCGCCGAGTGGTTTTTGTAACCGAAGACTAGGGACGTGGCTGCTGCATTTCTCCGATTTCCTGCTCTGCTTTCTTCGTTAGGAAAGCGCGGGGCACTCGAAAATTTGCATGCCTTCGTGCACGTATCGTCTAGGACGACACACGTGGTATCTATTTGGGAGGTCGAATTTTCTCTCTCTCTCTCTCTCTCTCTCTCTCTCTCGAAACTGGAGCAATTTATGGCCTTGGCGCAACGCGACGGCTCCCGACGGTCCCACGAAACGCTTCCGTTGCGCCGCTCAGTACGTGGGCTCTCTTTCTCGGCTTTTGGGATGCGGTCGCTGGGCATCGTTAGAACTTACGGTTTTTGAAATTTCATACGGCTATCTAATTTTCTAAATTGATGGTTTATGTTTTATTTCGTTTATTTGCGGTCGAAAGCGCGTTATACCGGGTGTTGGAACGCTAGAGTTGCTGCAACTTTGCTGTTTTTCTGTTAGGAGCAAAGTTTTTGTCATAGAACAACGAGAAAAAATTCAAGGATAGAACTTTATATTATTTTAACAAAAAAAAACGAACAATTAAATAAAAGCATCTTATATAGTTAAGTTACACTAGAAGTACATCTTCTATAATTGCTATATTATAAGACGAATAATTATAACAGCATAGGTGAGAAGACGTGAAAAATGTCAGTAGCACAAAATACCTGTACCGCTACACGCGCCTAAATCTCAAAGTCATCGCGCATCAGATTCAAAATTTAAGAATACAGTAAGCTCGCTCAATCCAAGTCCCAATTTCTCGCGCGACAGATCTAACGGTGTCGAGAGACATTACACAAAACAAACAGATACACACATAACTTACCTCGCGCGACAATTGTCTACCCACGGCAGAGCCACTGACTAGGATAATTGTTTCCGCCTGTGCAGGTCTCTCTCTTAACTCTTTAGCTCAATTTTCTCAGCAACGACTTTACGACCGCACGAGGTGTAATCACGATTCAGAAAACTCCAGCCGAGAGTTCGTATACCGATTACTTTCCCAAAGCACCTCTCTCGCTCTCTCTCTCTCTCTCTCTCTCTCTCTCTCTCTCTCTCTCTCTCTCTCTCTCTCTGCTGCTTATCTCGCGCGAATATCACCCCCGGTCCCAGCGAAAGAGCAAAAAAACGCCAGACCACAAGGTGCAAAAGACTCCCAGGGCCCCACCCCGATCGGTCACTCAGAATCCTGGCAAAAGGAGCGCTAAAAAAGATCGGCAAACCGCGTAATCGCGCGCGACCGGACTCTCGAAAAAATCGATGCGGAGTGACCGTTTTAGTACGCAATTTGGCCGCCAACACCTCACGGCAGCACCTCTCCGCGATTTCGCGCTCGATACATGGCTGTAGCTCACATAGCGATGCCTCTCCCTCTCTCTCTCTCCGGGGAAAAGTGGTGGGGAGAGCCGAGCAGGGAAGGGGGCGCGCGCAGCGGGCGTCGATGGTCCCGATGAGATATGGGCCAGCCAATGGCTGAGCGCGCTCGGGATGACGGGGCGGTCCCGGCGCACCGGTTCGGCCTGTCCCGGACCGAGGATCGCGACGTTGACTGATTGGCTGGGTGGAGCTCAGCCTCGGAGCGACCCACTCCGCCTGCGGACGACCATCATGCGCTCGACTGTGCCTCTCTCTCGCTCTCGAAAGGGGACCGATGCCTCTGTCTCGCTCGCGTGGAAGGGGAGTAGGGGGCTGATGGCCGCGTACGCACACACTCGAAGGCCCACACCTACACGGGGCGCCAGTTTTCAAAAGAGCAAAGTATGCGAGACGGCGACGGCGTTCGCGATTTTTCAGATGCCGAGAGCAGAGAAATACAAGGGAGAGAGAGAGAGAGAGAGAGAAAGAGAGAGAGAGAGAGAGAGAGAGAGAGAGAAAGTACGTGTTGTACGTAGACGCGTGTACGTATATGTCGATCTAATTGCTTTGTTATAGCCGTGGATGTTGTTGTTGGCTGCTGAGTCGTGATGGGACTTTTCTTGTGTAGGGCAAGAACGCTGTACACGATTGTTTTTTTTTGTGTTACTGCCCAGAGAGGATGATTTATTTTTCTAGTACTTTTATACAGAGTGATGAGTTTTTAGTGGTGTAACACTGTGAGAAAATTAAAATGGATAAATATCAATTAATACACATTTCTCGACGAACAATCTCTGAAAATCAAATTCACGCACACTTGGACATAGCTCAGTTGTTTCTGCTGTGACGGGCAGTTCCAAGTTGCAGCTAGAAGAAAGACATCAATTTTAATGTTCCGTCTCACTGAGTCACACCGAGTTCACACTCTTTCCTCCATAAACAAGCTGCCCGCTGTATTATAAGCACAGCTCGCTTAACATATGCACGTGCGAGAAATCGTGCTTTGTGTTACATAAATAATTCACGCGTACGCCTCCGAGAATGTTCGAAAAAAAATTAACTAGCACACGAGAGACAAATGCAAATCTCTCGATTTCCTTTTCCAGCAGTAGTAGTAGTAGCACTCTTCGATTAAACTACGTTCGCCGAAGAAAAACTTCGACATCCCATCTGGGACGGCCACATCCATCATCGTGCCAATCTGCAACAGAGAAGAAAAAAGCTGCCTTCGATACGTGTACACACACAGAAAATGCGTACAGAACTCGGAAAGAATTTTTCGGAAAATGAAAAATAAATCGAATTTAAAAGTTTCGCCCGCCGGAGGCAATTATTTCTCGGGCCGCACGTGCACACAGGACTGTACTCTCCGACACTCCTCCTCGACTTTTCAATTCGCGTCGTCCCCTCTTTTTGTGCCCACGAGGGGCGCGAAAGGTATATCGAGAGCGCGAGCGAGCGAGTTTTTATTATTTAGCGTCAGGCCCCACGAGAGATCCTCTCCGCGCGGCTGTATACAGCGAGAGGAGCGAGTCAAAAGGAACAAAGACGGAAAAGGGTCCGTCCGAGCGCGCGTTGCGTCCCCCGAGGGTTAAAAACACTGTACCGTCGGCGGAGCGTCATCGCGTGTTATATATGCTTATACGTATACATACGTACGCCGAGTCCGCTAATTGCGAGACTGCTTCGTAATACCCTTATACCGGCGAATCCGACCTAACAAGCTTTTGCATTTAACCGGAGAGTCGACTTTGCGTCAGCCCTTTCTCAAGGTTAGATATAATTTATATATTTTTCCGCTCTGATACCGCCAGAGTGGTATTTCTGGTATTTCTCTGATTAGCCCTTCTCCTACATAATAAAGTTTGACCGATGGAATTCCGCGTGAAATAACACGCGATGATGAACGATTACGAGTTCGGATTAATGCGTCCCTCTCTGTTGTAATTGGATTTCAAAAAACACACTTCATTCGAGCAATATGCATACAAAAATTACCCGCGCCTCCGATACGATATATCCATTTTAAAATAGAATGTATTTCACGCCGTGCGAGTTTACTTCCCCTCATGGTTTTACTGCTGCTGCTGCTGGCCGTCGGTAAGCTCAACGCAGATGATTTACTTAGCCGGGATATGCGGCTTCGTTTTTCAAACGCGGATCATAACGTATTTCGAAATAATTGAGTTTATTGAATATACACACAGCGAGAGCAATTTTTCTTAAAAAAATAACGAAGAAAGTATACACGTTAAAATTGTACGTTTGAAGTTTCTTTGTCGGCAACTTATTAATTTCGAATCACATGTAATATTTATCCTCGGGCTAGGCCATTTCTCAGTTCTCTCTCGGCTCGGGGAACGGCCCACTATAGACTATATACACTCCTACACACGCAATGTACGTTCAATTAAAAGGTATTTACGCTCGAACTGGTACGCATGTGCGTACATTAGATCCCTCGGAGAAACGTGAAATGACGCTTGGAAAATGAGTTTTTCCAACAATCTAATAACAGTCCAACTGTACGCGCTTGTTTGATTTAACTCTTATACGAATCGAATTTATGAAAATTCACTAAAAGAACGCGTCCAATCTCCATCCCGCGAAAAATCACATATAACGCGGAAGCTAAAAAAGGAGCAGCTATACGTGCGGCGACATTAGCTTCCGAGCGTTAAAACGCGACATAATTCATCTCCCGCTCCGAAGTTAAAAGTCTCGACCGCGTCGTTTCGCAGGGATGCTTCTCCTCTCTTTCTCTCCCTTTCATCCTCTATTATATAAAATTTCTGACGCCGCGGCGCGAACATTGATTGCGAGAGAGACGCCGGAGTCGCTACTATATAGCTATATACATTTATAACTTGGGGGCAAGAGGGAGAGACGACGAAAGGGCCGCGCCGCCGACGAGTGGGGGTAGGCGATATTATTGATTTATGTCCCGTGGCACGTTATGTATCCAACGGCGGCGGCGGCGGCGGAGGCGACCTCCGCACCCTCTCGCAGCGTTTCTGTGCTTGCGCGAGCTGCTCTGCTGGCTGCGCGCGCGAATGATGCCGCCGCGAAGTGCATCGCTATCGAGGCTGTGAGAGGGAGCGCGAGTGGTTTGAGGCTGAAAAACCTGTTTGTTCTTCGCGAGTATCTGCGCCTCGCCGGCTTGTTTATCTAGCTGCCGCTGCTGCTTGGGAAAATGGGATTTCGAGATTTTATACGCGGTAAAAGCGACGTTATTTTTAAATTTTATATTGAATATTTTCTGACGATTTACGCACGTAAAATAACGCCACGCATAATTTATCGCGCAATCGAACGCGCGCGCGGACATTTTCATGTAAAACGCGTTTTTGTAATGAAAAGCTCCTCCCGCGTTACACACTCGACGACAAAGCCTGCAACGAATTCCGACAGCGTAACAAAATGTTTATTCTTCGTTATAACGCACAAAAGCGGCAGCGGTATCGCTCTGCGCTTTTAATTCGCAACGACAAACGATCCCCCCAATTAAAATCATTACACACTTTCCCGAAAAAGCCACCCCCTACTACGTATCGATCGAATATCCCGCTGAAAAAGCCCAACGATACTGCACGTATCCGCGTGTGCGCGCCGCATGAACCCCATAAATCCCGAGCGTCGGCCGACGAAAGCGGCCTCATCGGCCCATACGCGCGCGCCTCCACAAATCGCGCGGCGAGGGCCATTCAATTATACCTTCGGTATGAATTGGCATTCGCGCGACGTTGCCGCCGCTGTATACCGCGCCGCGCGCCGGATATTGATGCGCTTGCAAAGCAGCGGGACACCGAGATGCGTCCATATAGGTATACACTATACACACAGACGTGAGCGCTGCAGTACGCGGAGCAGCGGCCGAGAGATGTATGCGCGCGATTGAGCGGTGCAGAGGCTCTTTCGTCCCTCTAGGTTGAGGTTGAGCGCCGAGGAAACAGTTAACACTCTATTAACGCTAACGACGCTCATGCATAACGAACGACCAGAGAGAGGGAGGGAGAGGGAAGAGGACCTGTATTGCTGCGGCGGTTACTGCTGTGGATAATAAAGCCTGATTCGTCTTGAGTGCTGCGAGGGATTTACGTATCTTGGCTCTTTTTTCGAAAAGAGAGTTGATGTATTCAAATCGTCGCTGAATTATGCGCGATGCGCGATAGAAACCATTAGATACGGGGGCATAGAAAGTGTTACGTAAAAGCGCTCGATTAATCGGCTAATAAATATTAAAATTGGACGATCTCGAAAGAGAGAGAGAGAGAGAGAGAGAGAGTAAGAAGCGATGTTTTTTCCATCGACGTAAGTAGCATACCGCGGCTGGCCTTGAATAACCTCCTCGACACGCGACCGCACATACAAAGATCAAGTGGGGAGTTAGCATGCAGCGGCGGCGACCATAGGGCAGACTCATAAATCTAAACGACCGACTCTCCGCCGTATACGCGGAGGAAAGACTGCGCGCGCGAGAGAAACACGAATAAGCTCTATATCTGTGCTTTCTCTCTATCGATACGCGATTACGCACCTCGTATCTGTATCTCCGATTTTTCACGTTCGAGATACTTCGTTTATGGTATCGAAAGTTCGAGATTAATTTTTCGGCCGCGATAAACATCCCTTTCACACGTGGCGGCGAATTTCAAAAGCCCCTCAAATAATAATAAACAAAGCCAAAGTTGCTATAAGAACAGGGAAGAAAGACGAGAGACGACTCACCTCTCGAGTGCATCCCCCGTGCACCGAACAACGGGCTTCGTTGTAGGTCAGACGGCGCTGCGTGCTACGCTGTAGTCGAGTGCTAGTGCCAAAGTTCATCCCGAAATCCTCGTCGACTGGCGGCCGCTAAAGTAGACGACGAGGCGAGGCAAGGCCGGAAAAGTGATAAAGCGCCCATAAATTCTGACCGCCGTCCTCTCTCTCTCTCTCTTCTCCTTTCGCGGCAAGGGCCTATGCTTCGCTAGGTAAGTTTCACCTCCTTCGTGGGCTGCAGCCTGTCTCGCTCTCGCGTAAATGTGGAGCAGCCAGTGCTCTTCCTCTCTGCGCTGTGCAGGACGTGCGGTAAGGTTGTGCCACTACCCATCCGCCGTTGCTGCACCTGCGAGGCTGAAAGAATATCGGGCGAATTAGAGCTGAGGATTCGAAACTTTTCTCCAGTCAATTGAATCGTTTATGGATAAAAATTAATATCGAATGCTCTTACGACGCTATTATACATTTGTCGCGCTCGGAAAGAGATATAGCGAATCGTTTAATTGGGAATCACTTCCGCGTCATGCCGCTCTCGCGAAGATTGTTTCGCGATTATTACTATATACTCCCTCTCTCACTTCTGGCGCGGAGCTGACTTGAGCGCGATGCAATTAAAATGTGATTTATGCACGTAGCGGCTCGTATAATTTATCTTGCACGACAGAGACACACACACACACGCGCGCGCGCACACTTCGCGTATAGCCTATATTTAATGTTATTGCGGTTTAATTCGAAATTACTTCTTTTTTCCAATCAAAATTATACTCGAGCTAAGAAGGAACTCTCTTGGCGACTGCCGCGGTGATTTATCGGCCAGAAACTCACACCGCGAGCAGAGAGGACGAAACGTAATTTGCATTTTTCTCTAATTCCAAAGCCGTATCGCGTTTCACTCGAAATCCATTCTTCGATCACATCGAGAGCGAAATTAAAACTTTAATCCCATTAATATCCCGACGATCGCTTTATAAATTTTCTATACAATATATAAAACAACATCAAAAAAAGCTCCACCTATACACTCAATTTCCTCCGGGCCGCGCCACGCGTATAATCATAATCGATGCTCTAAAAATACAGGCGCGCGAGCATTATATCCTATAATTAATACTCCCGAAGGAAGTGACTGTGTTTCACTTACGCGTCGTCCCAAGGCCAAGGCAGAAAGTCGTCATCAGCAGCTCGTCGTCGTACACACGCGCGCATCCTTTCCATCAGCTTACAGCCGCTTGATCGTGCGATCCTCTGGGCTAGCACTTGATCGCTCTATCCATACACTGCAGCGTATGGGCAGACGTGCGCTGGCTGTATTATAACGCAGTTTGCGCTGCTGGACTGCAAGGCTTGCGAGACACCTGTTTTCACCGGCGGATCGGCTCGACTCGACTCGTCTTCTTCGGAGCTGTCTTGATGAAGATAATATCGAGCGTGTAGTACGTAATGAGACGTTGAGCGGTCTCTCTCTCTCTCTCTCTCTCTCTCTCTCTCTCTCTCTCTCTCTCTCGATGTTGGTAATCGGACGTTGGCTCTTTTCGTCCTCGTCTCCTTCTTATTCTTCTTCTTCTTGCGTGTTCCCATCTCTCGGGCGTGTGCGGAGCCCCGATGGCGATGGCCAACCGATAGTTGCGAGATTGAAAATATGTATATGTATATATCGAGAGGGAGGGGGGAGGGGGAGGGGGTAAATAGTTGAGTCGATGCCACTGATATAATAAGCCCGAGCGATTTAATGATACATCGCCGAGCGAATGTATAGAGAAATGATGATGATGATGATGATGATGCGTGCGCGATTTTGCGAAAAACGTATACGCCGGAACAAGTGATGTGTATGTAGCGTATTGATTATATACGCTGAGCTGCGGAGTGTATGGGATGGGGAGAGACAAGCGGAATCGGATGAAATCGTTTGCTGATAAAGTGAAGGGAAGGATATTTCTCAATTTTCGTGAGAGCTGGCGATCTTGATATCTGGCGGAGTTTGGAATAATTTCGAATATGGTAATACGTAAATTATATGAATTTTCAAACTTAAAATTTTTGCGAATCGCAAACGATACGGGGCAAAAATTCAAAAAATAAAACAAACTAAAATTCCTTCTGACGCAGAATCCAAGATAGGTCCCAGCGCAATGCATCACGCAGATGACGGGGGAACAATGGCCTCCGAGCAGCATCCTCAGAGCGGTGCATGGAAAGTTCATCGAGAGCGAGCCCTGCACGAGACGTCACAATCAGAAGCGAGCGCAGACCGACTCCGAGCTTCTTCACGGCAGTCCGAGCGCACAGCCAAGGCGCAGGAGAGGAATAGAGATAGGTATACAGAGAGAGGAGAGAGGAGGCTGCAGCAGCGTGTTCTGCTGCTGCTGCACGGGTTATACGCGAACAGACAGAAAAGCCAATAAATCATCCCGTCACGAGCCATGAGCCAAGGCGGAGCCTCTCGACTCGTATTAGCCAATAATAATCCTCTCCGAGGTGGAGGCCATCTTGGATTATACAATGGTTCCTTCCGCGGTGCCGATATAACGTGTGAATGCAAACTCGAGATTAAGAGTGAGAGAGAGAGAGAGAGAGAGACTGCTGGACCCCCCAGGGCCGTATACCCACCTGACGAAACTCGCGGCCGCTGATATTCGCACTCCCTCTCTCGTCGCGTTGCCCGAGGCCAACGAACGAACTGACCAAGATTCTTCGAGATTTCTCTTGTAAAACGAATATGCTCGAGCAGTAAAAATATATTGTATAACAAAACGAATGAAAAACGAAAAGTATGTGATGCATGCGTGAATGTAATTGTTTGCAACACACGAGATCACGTATATTCATTTTCATATTCAACCACATTTTATTTCTCGTTCTCAAACACAGTTATTATAATTAATATCATTATTATTAATATGGACAGACTCTTATATATAATACAATATGGTTTAGACTCGTCGACGCAATAGCAGGTAATACTATATTTATCATTATAGCCATTGCCGGCGCCCATAATACATATAAATCATATCGTTCGTCGTGTTTATACGCGTGTGTTTCTGTGTGTGAGTTCGTGTTTCCTCTCATTCTTTTTTTTCACCTGTGAATGTGTCTTTCTCTTCTTCTCTTTCTCACTTATATCATGTGTATACAGCATCGCGCGCGACTTTTTGGCCGCCTTCGTCCTCTCAATCACACAATCATCGTACGTCTTTGTCGTCGTACTCTCTCTTTTTCTCTCTTTTTTTATACGCATTATACTCGTACGTGTGTACACTTAGTTTACATGCTGCTTGGACACTACAAAATTAATTTTACGTTTCGTTTAGTGTGGTAATAATAATAATGATAATCATAATAATAATCGTATTTATACCTTTATAATATATACCTTCTTCGTATCTGCAATATTTATACATATAGTTCTTTTGTTTTCTTTATTTATACCACTTCGCATCATTTTTTTCTTTTTGCGCGTCTGTTTAGGTACTTATTTCTTTTTTGGTGAATCAATATATAGCGACTGAATTTCTTTTATTCGTCAAAAAAAGCTTTTGGTTTTTCAATCGTTCGATACATAGTGCCTTTGCCTTGGTACTTATAAATTACGCATATATATCATATATACTTTTATACGCTATAGAAGGACGGCAAAAATTGCAACTGATCAGCGTTAAAACTCGCGGGCTTGCAGTTTTCGCGTCGTGTATAATTTTCCCCAATGCATTTCAGCGTCGTATTCGAGAAAAGCTCTCATCTATATACGCAAGTGCTTCACCTGGTGCTTTTCAAGCTTCAAAAGAGCCAAGGGCCTCCAAATTTTTACGGTGATTTGATGCGAGTATTCACATACGAGATCGTCGAAGGTATTTACGAAAACTTGAAAAACCGAATTGAGAAGTGCTTTCTAATGAAGCAAAGGCTACCAACAGATGGATATCATATAACGGCTCGTCCCAACGTCGCGGCTCACGCAATATTGTCATTTTTTACACTACAACTTTGCATCGTGACTCTGCACAATCCGACTACGTCATGAATGAACCGTGTAAATACATGTGTACTATACTCGTCTAACTTTTTTTCTCTTTTCATCCGGTGGGGGAATATAATATCGAGTTTACGCCGAGATAAAGATACGCCGTGTAATAAATAGTTATCGTATAGTTTTATAGTAATCTCTGCGCTCTACCGTTTCTTTCATCTCTCGTTAACCCTTTAAGTATACTAAACAGGTGCCTACTTTACCTACGCGGTATCGTATACAAGGGAGAAGTGGGCTCGCGCGGTTAACGCGATTCGATGCCGCGACGTCAGACGGCTCGCCGTTCGCTCTCTCTCTCTCTCTCTCTCTCTCTCTCTCTCACTCTCACTCTCTCACCACTGCCGATAATCGCGAGAGAATGCAGCGGCAACCGGTTTCGCGAACGTGTGAGTGTGCACCTTGAGGCTCTCACGCACACGTGGAGAGGAAGGAACGAGATACTGAGTGAGACACCTTCGACGTCCTATACTTGTACTCGCATCATTTATTTATTTTAATTTTTCTGCAGTTTAGCATATTATCATACATTTTTACTTTGGAGACGGTAGTGAACTTTTGCCACCGGTTTTGTTTCCCGTATTACAAGTTTGCGCGAATTTTCAGGCTTGTCAGTCTTCGTACGGCGGAGATCCGTTGGTGAGATCACGTTTCGTCGTTTGAACATTTCCCCGGCGTTTCGCATAGCAAATTTACACTGTCGTGTGCGTGTGTGTGTGTGTGTGTGTGTGTGTGTGTGTTGGGACGATAATCCGACGCGACTTCCTACTGGAACAAGTGGCTATAATTACGCGAGTGATCAACGTGATCTCATCAAGGTCTCGAAATGAATTTTCGGGGTTCCTTTCAGGTGATAGAATAATTTATTTTTCTCTTCTTTTTTTTCATTTTACTCTCGTATACCGGAAAGATAAATGTACGAATCTTTATCAGGTGATTGGGGAAATTACCGAGCCATAAACTATACACGCGACTACATAATGACGCCTGTCGTGAGGACAGGGGGCCAGGAACTCTTCGGAGTTTGCGCGAGCGAGGACGAGGCTCGTGGCTTCTTACTTATATATATCCGTATGGTCATATACTTTTTTGACCGATTAGTCGAGAATTAAATGAGAAATCTTTCGCTTTTGGTACAGTATACAAATCTTTATTCTTGCTCTTTTGTTTTTCTCCATCGGAATGGCATCTGGACGCATGTATAAGAAAAGTCGTGTGAGAGAAAAAGAAAGAAAGTTTGAAAATAGTGTGTTGAGGGGCATGAACATTGTATACTTAGAATTTCTCAGATATTTTTTTGTTTTGCAATTGTGAAAAATATTTATTAGACATATTTCGGTGAAAACAAATAGTGTCCCCTTTCACGTATATAATATAACACATAATAATATGGTATCAATAAATACTACGCAACTAAATAATATCATTATACGGACCATTATATAATATATGCATCTGTATACACATAAGACATTTCGTTTGGCTTTTGCGGGCAATTCTCGGTATATCATTATATATAGCGTTACAGTATTTACATCTCTCAGCAAACGTCCACGATCTCATCGTTTCTTCATACGCTTCTTTTTCCTCGCATCCACTTAACTTTAATCGCTCTTTTTCTCTTTCGTCTTATTTCCTTCTTTCTTTATTTTTGTTTTTGACTGCTATAATCTCGTCTCGAGGAGAAGATCGTGCGTTCACGCAATTAGGTATACATAATGTCTCGTGGAGCACGATATTCCTCGTCGCTTCTTCATACAACGCATGACCCGCAGGACATCGATATAATAACACCAATGAAAAACCGGACAGTTTGTAATGTGTAAGTGTGTGTGAGTCGGATAAAGTACAGCAGAACAATTGATTTCGTCGCCGCATCGCCCCCGCCCGCTGAAACCGACTTTTATAACATGATTTCTTATTATTTTAATTCGCTTAATCGTTAAGGATCTGTATAGATTTTTTTTGTTTGAAGACGTTATACAGCTTACTTGCTTAATAAAGGGGCTAGCTTACAGTGACACACTTCTCGCTTTTTCTTTTCGGCAATGCATATCGCTCTCGCTCACACTCTCTCGCATGCACTAAATTTCTGTTTAAACTTTATACGTACGGACTCTACATACACATCCACGGTACTTCCTTTATTTATTTATTTAATTTTTTTTTTGTTTACGTATATCGTCATATTCATCGAGTTTTCCAACTTTTTTTTATACGCGGGTATAGATACGAATAGAGATAAAATATATAATTTGCATTTATACCCCTATATGTATACATAGTTAAGCCTACACATATCTCTCCACCGCGTTCACATGTTTACCTAATGTAAGTATAGTTTTATTAAAGATCCAGTAGATACAAAATTTCTTCGCAATTTTTTTTTCTCTCAATTATTTTTTCTTTCGAGACTATACTCCTCGAGTCCTTTTTTCATTACAACTTTTTTCGTATACTCGAGAGATACAACGCCGAGCTCTTTGTTTTCTTTATATGCCTATACATGGGGTGTGTATGTGCATGAATTTTTGCACGGGCGAACGCAATCATCAACGGGCCCCGCGTCGACTCGCCTCTCACGATCGCATATCGGTCTCCCACGAGGTGACGCCGAGGAAACGGGATAATTGCACGTTTTATATTATAGGTATAAAATAAGATATTTTTTTAACTTCGCGCTGCGCGTCTCCCACACTCTCGGGATGAAAACTTAAATTTAAAAAAAATTCAACGTAAATTCTTTCCTCGCAATTTCAAAGGCGAAAAATCCGAAGCGCACGAGTAGCTACGCT
This sequence comes from Nasonia vitripennis, assembly GCF_009193385.2. NCBI lineage: Eukaryota > Metazoa > Arthropoda > Insecta > Hymenoptera > Pteromalidae > Nasonia > Nasonia vitripennis. The sequence goes on from NC_045760.1 coordinate 6,041,735, forward strand.
CACCACGCGCTGCACTTGAGCCGAGCTTTCATATATATATAGCGTGCATTGCCGCACGACGAGGTGTTGCAACAATAGTAAACACGGCGCGAGGAGGCTATAAATCTCTCGCTCTCTCGGCTTTGTCTCGTGCAGCCGCGCCCCGCGCGTTACTTCGATGCCATTATTAACTGACCCATATAGATTGGCCGACTGATTAATGCACAATTAGCACTCGTGACGAGTGTGTCTCTCTCTCTCTCTTTCTCTCAACGTATAGCCTTTTGACGAACGAGTTTGCTTCGAGAAAATTTCAAAAAAATGAGCGCCGACGAAGTCCAGGAGAGCGCGCGTACGAGCTGAAAATCCGGCGAGCGCGTTATCCACTTTCATCGGGCCGGCCGCGTGTGATACGCATCGTGCGCCACGCGTGATTTATCGACAGCGGGGGAGGCATCAGCTCCCTCTCCGCTCGATCAAAAATCGACGCGAGGCTCGTTTCAACGTGCGTTTATTGCTGTAGCTCCGGATTGTTTTGGCTGGACATATCTTTTTTTTTTGCTCTGCCATTTTTACAGTTCATTGCTCCCGTTCTCTCTGTATACCAAAGTGGAATATAATTATATAAATAAATCTCTTCAGCAAGAAAGGCTGCAGTCGCGCTAGACCACAATTTTTACGTATATCGGTGTGTATGTGTGTTTGTGATGCGTCTATACATCGAGGAGTAAGGAAGCTGGGACAAATCTGTGGGTAGTGAAAGTTCATGTTGTAATATACATACGAAAGTTTTTTGCTTTTTGATTTATACATATATTTTTACATATACATTCATGAAAGGAAATATTTTATACACAGTTTTTCTTCTCCTCTTTCATTTTTTATATTAAAATCGTTTCTTTTTTCGCGAAAGAAAGCGTGTCGCCATAAATTAGGTTATTCGGTGTGTATCGTATATAATTCAAACATTTTGTATCATAACGGATGCGATGAAATCAGTATAGAGTCAGATTTGTACCACCAGTTCCTCGATGCATTACACCGTTACATATTATTTTTTTATTATCATTCGTTTTATACCTTTATAATTTTATTCTTTTTTTGTTTAACGAAGCCGTGGATCGCGTGGACAATAACTCGCGTTGTCTCTCGAAAAAATTCGCCCTCTATTCTGTGTGTATATATAATAATAATAATGTATTATCTCAATTACGTATATCGTTTACTGTACGCGCCTCTGGTTCATTTTTTACGTTTTCGTATAATATACTCGTTTAGTAAAAACCTTCAAGTGCGTCGAACTAATTTTACAACACAGCACAGTATTCGTCGCGCGGTATCGGCGACCTCGGGATCCCTAATCGTGTCCTACTGTTTATGCGTTTCCAATCGTCGTCAGCGCCGTCTTGTATGTTATCCCCCCTGTCCCTCCGACTCGACTTTTCTTTTTGAGAATAAAGAAAAAGATCAAAAGAAGTCAAAAAACCGATTAATAATACTCGATATACACTACACCACTAGCGTAAATATTAGAATTCCGTATATTTGATTAAATTCGCGACTTACACAATATTCAAGAAGCCCCGCGGCACTTTTGAAACGCTGCAGGAAATATTCACCGGGTTATCTTTCTTGCTTTCTTATCATTCACTTGACTGTGTACATATATAATTTATATATAAACCGCTCTCCTCTTCGAATTGCAATCATCACGAAGTTTTTACGTATTTACGTTACACACTATTCATCGTTTATGTATGTATATAATAATCATCGTATATCAAAAAGAGCATCTTTTGTCAGTATATTCGGACGGTTCGTCTGTGGTATTTTATCAGGTGAGCATTCAATTTAGTGCCGCGCGCTTCCGAATATCCCGACAAGAGAAGAAAGAGCTCGACGAGAAAGAAAAATGTATAAACGAGATTGCTTATGCGATAGGAAATTTTCACGTTTACATGAAAAACAAAAAGAAGAAAAAAAAGCGTACGATCGTATCGTTGGTAACTTAGCCACGTGTTCGTGAAGCAGTTAAGGGTCGATTCTTCTATAAGAGAAAACGAGAAAAAAAAGTCTATTACAAGAGAACAATCGCGGTCGACCAGTCGATTATCTCGCGTCCGTACTACGCGCGTTATTTACACGGAGAATCGCAGGCGTGAGTCGATAAATCCTCTGGCCGATTGTGGAACGACTCGACGGACTCCTTTGCACAGCAGCCAGTTGAGAACGACTGATAGAGACGCTCGAGTGCAGTACAATTCCACGGAATTGTACTCCATTGAATCCGTGTAACTTCAAGTCCGTCATTCGTTCTCAAAGTGTGTGTGTAATACGAGGTATGCCAATTCCAAAAGAGAATTTTCCATCGAAAATCAGAGCACAAAGGAGTCCTTCTCAATATCTCTCAATCGGCTCTCGTTATATACCGACAGACGCCCGCGCGTACTCTCTTACCGTCTCTCTAAAGACTCAATGGAACCGAGATCAAGGTCGCGAGTCGTATTCAATTCGACTTGCATACGAAGCGCAGCGACGCGACGTGCCACAGGCTCCGTACGATCATATACAATCGACGCGTCTTTTCCCGACACGGAGACTCTCTTTCTCTCACGAGTCATCAGAGGTTTGAAGCCCACATACGGGCATACCGATTTTGAATCTTGTATACATAGTTATACCCGTAATTCGTATAGGACTGACCGTGCATTTTTTCAATTTCGAACGTTTGTGATCTCGTGAGAGGACTTGGCAGCTGCGCAGTCGGGAAAAGCCATGTGGCGCGTCGAGTCACCGCGACCGCGTAATATCGCGTCGAACTGGGACTCGATTCTCTTCCGCTCGAGGAAAGAAAACAAACAAACATCCCTATTATAAAATAAAATAAAAACACTAAACGGTGTGTCCTAACTATATTCATATATTATATATATCGCTAAATAGAGACGCAATAATAATGCATGATTCCTCTCTCGTCATCATCTTTTCTGCATATATAATAATATATCTACAACTAGCACAAAAAAAAGAAACGCTACGCGCAACGTTTACGCCCTAAGCGCGTACTCTCTTTAATAATAATCTTCAATTTTTTGTTTTACATTATGCCGACCGATATATATAAGATAATAATAAATAATGAAACCTCTCCTGCTCCTCTGGATCCTTTGGATTCACATACGGACGTTCATCTATGCTTCGCTCGCTACACATCGCATCGCGCCAATCGTGTATCCCCTGTACGCGCGCGCTCCATCGTATATATATATATATATATATATATATATATATATATATATATATATATATATATATATATATATATATATATATATATATATATATATATATATATATATATATATATATATATATATATATATATATATATATATATATATATATATATATATATATATATATATATAATATAATCTCGCATCGTCGATCGCAACATCAGCTCTCATGACCCAATCACGCGGAATCTTTCGCTCACGTTCATGCGCTGCTTTAAGTTACACAATGTCATCGTGTCGCACTCGCACTCTCAAAGTAGGCTTTAGTAAATTACACTCGATTAAACGTAATATATATATGGAGGTTAACGCGGTTCTGATTAGCATTATGCGATCTATTATCTTTTAGTGTTTTCGTTTTGCCTCCTCCTCCTCCTTCTCTTATTTTCGAAACAATTAGTTACAATAATTGCGCATTCCCGTATCGACTCCATTCGCTCTGTTTCTCGGCTACACCGCACACACGCAGTAGCTATATATCATTATGCAACTTATTCTCTCTCTTTCTTTCTTTCTGTCCGTCCGACAGGCGCACGCCGATTATGCACACACTGCGTATGTATATAATATTATAGTAGTACGCGCGTGCGTCCGCGTCGCGTAGAAAAAAGCCTTGGGTCTCCGAAACTAATATAAATTCTATTATTCTCTCCGTGTCCGTCTCATCTCTTCGTTCGCGTATTTGGTAAGAGCAGCTTGTTTTATTCTGTTTAATAACACGACAAGATAAGCGTCATTGCGGTTTACGTTTGTGTGTGTGTGTTTGTATTCAATAACTGTGTGTTTTGGGGACGAGGATCATGTATAATAGTAATAATCGCGTTGAAGGAATTAAATATCTTTTTCTCGGGAGGGGGGGAGGGGGAAGGGTACATGGTTGGATAATCAGGAGGTAGTAAAAGGAGGCATCAGCAACGGCCGGTGTGTTCTCTGCTTATAGCGACGAGATACCTCGAGTTCTCTCTTTTTCTTGCGTTTTTCTCACGTATACGTTGCGCGCGCGGTGCCGTCGTCCTCGTCGTCGTCGTCTGCGGCGCTCAACCCTGGGGCGAGGTCTGGGGCGAGATGTCGGTGTCACCGTCTCCCGAGTTCGGCTCGCCCTTCGTCTTGGTCTCCTTTTTCCACTTCATGCGCCTGTTCTGGAACCAGATCTTGATCTGGCGCTCGGTCAGGCAGAGCGCATGCGCGATCTCGATCCTGCGTCGCCTGGTCAGGTAGCGGTTGAAGTGGAACTCCTTCTCGAGCTCGAGGGTCTGGTATCGCGTGTACGTCTGCCGGCCACGCTTCCTCTCTGGAAAACAAGCGAAAAGAAGGTTCTCTCGTTAGTCATCATCGTATAATGATATTATCGTTCGATGTATAATTGAGTGAGGAGATTTCGTTTACAGAGCAAACGCGGATTGATGGTTGAATCGCTCGTAAATTTAAACTCCTATGAGATATAGCTATAAGAGCTGATCAAAGTAACGATGCTGCTACTTGGCGAGCGATCATTGATTATCTCTAGCGATTCGCGACAAGATTTACGATCCGCGCTGGTTGAGAGACGGTAAAAATAATTTATAAGCTTATTATGGCACGCACACTCTCGCTTTTTAATAAGACGTATAATAATACTCGATATCGGCTGACGCGGTTAAAATTATCCGAGCCTGCGCGCGTGGGTCTAAACGTACACACGTACATACGTTATGTGTATGAGAAACTGGCAATAACACCAATATGCCACCGCCAGGCGATTTATCAGCCGACGCCGCGCAGAGCAAACACAGGTTATTCAATTTGCAAGTCATTTCAATCAGAGCCTCGTAATTGACAATTATTCTTGGACTCGAGGCAGAAATAACCCTCTCGCATCCAGCCGCGCGCGCAAATCACTATGGACACTATAAGCAGCCTGGCGTTTCGCTCGCCCGATTTAGGGAATTCGACTATACTTTAAACAATCGCTCGAAAGAAGCAACATTCCCGAGACTCGAAGAGCGTGGGATTTCAGAAAGTGTCAGGTAAGAGGGCGTCATCCTCTATCGCGGACGTTTATTTACCGCTGTTTACCGTCATTCGACCCACAAGGACTTTATATATCATAGTCGCTGCTGCGGACACGAGTCGGGGAATCCAACGCAACGACTGTATGCGCGCGACGTCTCTTTCTCTCGCTCTTCGGTGTTTTCGAGCCTCGCTGGGCCGTCACTTCCTCCGAGGTCCCATTAATAATGCTCTCTTTCGAATCTCGTACTCTCACGAATATTCCGAGAAAAAGTCCGAGAAATGCTTTTTTCACTCTCTCTCCTATCTCTCGACGTTTTTTCCTCGCTCCAACTCAATCTTGACGGTTGAAATTTCCGAGACGTTACGGTTTTCGAGGAAAGTATTTTTAGCGGCTTGTCTTACATTAATATCGCTTTGTTTTGCAAATAGGATACTGCGCTCAAAGCCGTGTTTACGTATACAAAATCAAACTTCGTGAATTATAGTCGTCTAAATCGCGAATTTTCGTTAAATGTTTATATCCTAACTCGTGTTAGTTTACGAGCGAATCGCAAAACAGCGCGATTCCCGCGATAATGTATCGCAGCTCATCAATATAACTACAGCGGACGTTTCCAAGACTGCAGGGAGTTACTCGTGTTCGCTTACGGTTCGACGAAAAAAGCGACCTGCAAAAACGAAATTCTCCTTATCCCCGTGGCGTATTTGCATAGAAGCTGTTCCTCGCGAGCTTTTATTTGCGATGAGTCGTCCTCGCCTTTGCGTATATAATCCTTATCGCCGCGCACCGACTGAATAATGCCATTTTTCGGAGATTTAGCCGTGTAATGCGACGAGGACGTATGAGCTCGCGTATGACGTATTATCGCCTCGGCGATCGGACCGCATTCTCCGAGAGAGTCTTATATTCGAATCGGAATATTAATTGCGCCGAGAGGGGAGCCGCTGCGAGTTTAATCTTCGAGTATGCGCAGAAAAAGCCGAAGAAGAAGAAGAAGAAGAAGAAGCGTAAGACGAGTTTTTAAAATGTTGATTTCGCGAATTTCGTTTTGCGATTGCTGGGAAGAGAAGCTGAGAGATAATTTATTCGATGATAAAAAAAAACAAAATTACAAAATCAAAAACATTCTTTCGAGTGTAATGCGATTTTAAGTAAAGCTTCCGTTACCCAAAACTCCGTATGATCACACCGCGGCTTAATCACACCCATCGCAGCCATTGTCCGTCGACACGTGCTTATTACGCGATGGTTTTTCAATCCACGAGCTTCGTACAAACCAAAGCAGACCTTACACGCATTCTCGGAACAATAATTACGCAGCGCAATCGAGTAATTACAGTATTTGCGCAACGCGTCTGTAACGCAAACAAACTTCCAGCGCATGACACGCATATAATATAATACTCTCGCCGGAGCGAAGCCTGCCCGTGTACGTATATAAATACGAAAAAAAGGGTTGGATACGCGCGCCCACAGCGCCATGGAGATTCGAAGAGTGGGATGAGCCGGCGAGAAGAAGGACGTCGGCGGAAGAAAAAAGCTGCAAGAAAGAAGAAGAAGAAGAAAACTCCTTGGTGAGCATTCGAGGCAAACGCCGCCCGTCGCGCTGTCGGCCGATGAAGACGGATGGCGGTTCTCTCCCTCTACACGCGCAAGAGCGAGCGAGACGGAGAAGATTCTTCGGGGTTTCAGAATATCGCTCTCTTTCTCCCGGCGGCGGCGGCGGCCGAGAGGAGAAAAAAAATGAAGAAGGAGAAAGGGCGAGCGGAGAAAGAGGGAAAAAGATAGCCTGGCGCAAGCGCGAACTGGGCTAAAGGCTCTCTGGGAACGCGTTCTGTGTGTGTGTGTGTGTGTGTGTATGAGCCTTCCCTCGGGCCGTCGTCTCTACTCCTTCTCTATCTCTCTCAAATTAACAACATACCGATCTCCCTATAGGCTCCCTCCTTGGCTAACAATCTCTCTAGGCGCTTCTTCTTCGGTTACAAGGCCGGAGTGTCGAGAGCGGCGACAAAAAATACCGAGAAATGTGTGAGAGAGAGAGAGAGAGAGCTCTTTTCTTATATGCTTGAATCCCTGATTCGGTTCGAGCTCTATCTCTAGCGCCTATCCGCGCCCCAGAAAACTTGGGAAGAGGAAAGCTAATACAGCACGCTAATTGGTATACCACGATGAGATTCTCGGAATTCGAAGAATCTCGGTAAAATCAAAATGCGATTTTCCTCTGAGCATACACGAGGAAAACTTGATCCAGCGTCGCTATTGACCAAGATCTGTACGGTGCGAGGTAACGTATTCATCAAGCGGGACACGGACATTCCGAATGTCAAGACACTGCAGCTCTCGAGCAGAAAAGTGTCTTGGCTGTGGCGGCAATTAGAATTAATTATGCATGCGCTCTTTGAAAGCTCTATACCCCACGTTTTTACGAGATTATAAGCCGCTTTTTATAATGCGCGCATTCGTCGAAGCGTAAGCTTGGAAATGTTTATTCAGACTATATTTACAGTAGAGCCGATATACATTGTACGCGTACGACCACGTCAGGAGTCGAAATGATTTAGAGGCATTAGAAATTCCATAAATATGGGCGCGAGAAAGGCGGGTACCTTAAGAAAGGATCCGAGCTAATAAATCCTATCGAGGGAGCCGTGTCAATCGCGTTTAATTACCTTATCCCAAATGAAAGTACATTGACGAGATTCGATTCGCACACGTGCCGGAAGATGCTCTGAACGACTGGCGTAAATCAAGAGACGCTTAAAAAGTCGCAAAGAAAAAGTGCGACGACTCTACAGCTGCAATAATTTTTTTGCGCACGAGTGTTTACAAACCGCCGGCATTAGAAAAGCAAATAGTCGATAACTGCGATAAACCATCCGAGCTGAGAGCAAACCGAGAGGTTGCGCTCGTAAATCGTTCTCCGCGCGGAATCTCCTAAAACCGACTGCTATAGCAGAGTCTAAAATCCCATCAGAGAGACGTGCGCGGACGGATCGGACAGTCTCGCGCGTATTATTATTACCTCTCTCTCTCTCTCTCTCTCTCTCTCTCTCTCTCTCTCTCTCTCTCTCTCTCTCTCTCTCTCTCTCTTGCGCTCGCTCCGAGATTAGAGCCGAGAGCTGCACACGCGGGGTTAATTAAAGAGGTTGCGCGAGAGCGTGATGCAGTGTGGCGCTGCGCGACTCTTCGCTCCTCTTTTCCAGGAATATATTTTCGTAACGCCGACTGACTCGTGGCATCAATCTTCGCGACGCTCGCGACTGTTTTGCTCTCTGTATGCATTGTGAGAAGCCAGCATTATTTATGAGTGTTTGACGTCAATCTCATTGAGAGACAATATATTCCAGGATCGATTTTCCTCACACGTGCTATTGACATACGGCACTCGCGTCGTCCACAAAACACGGCGATTAATTCAGCCGCTCGAGTGTGCTCGTCTCAAGAGTCGCGTTATCTTAATGACGAGTCAAGTGCAGCAGCGGAAACATTGTCTCGGCCGCGGCAAACAAGAGAGAGACGTATGCCAACAAGCGATGACGCATTTTATAATATACGCGAGGAAGCAGCTATCTCGTTAACAATAAAAGCGCTCGGCGCGTGCGATAAAGATTAACGACGCGCGAAAGAATGCGCGGTTTGACTGAAATTTATTGCGGCCCACGGCGGATCGTCGGATTTTAGAAATGCTTCTGGGTCACACAGTGCGGAGAGACTGAGATTCTCGGGTGTCGTTCTCTCGAGTGCGAGCGATGCGAATTGTGGAGATTCGGAGCGTGCGATTTTAGAGCCGGTAATTATACGCGCCATATTGTTTCTTGCAGCTTTGTAGTGACGACGCTTCGGAGAAAAGCTCACCCGCTTTGAGATAAACTTGTTTATCCGAGTAAATGAGTGGAGTTTGAGATCGGCGCTCTTTCTCGCCTCTCCTTGTCTTTGCCTCCTCTCCTCTACGTACTCTCTCTCTCTCTCTCTCTCTCTCTCTCTCTCTCTCTCTCTCTCTCTCTCTCTCTCTCTCGCACTTGGTTTCTCGCGGACGGTATACACTGCACAAAGGTGACTTTAAACGCGGGGCAATAAATTAACGGCGTTGGGTTACGCAAGGATCAAATGTCCCCTGGAGTATGTCGAGAGATTTATGGGTCTACCTTATTCTCTCTCTCTCTCTTTCTCTCTCTCTCTCTCACCCGAAGGAACGGAGCGCAAGGCAAGCGCGGTGGAACAAAACACACACGTATACCTATCGGCTGCCCACACTCTCCTGGCTTATTATAGGCCGCGACTTTTCTCTCTCTCTCTCCCTCTGTCTATGAAAGTCACTGCCGATCTCGGAGGCGAGTAGCATCGGATAGCTGCCACAGGATACGCAGGATATACTTTTCAGATTAACAGCTAGCCGGATGTTAACCGCTAATAAGGCGCGGCTTGGTCCAATTAGGCCCGGCGAACCTCTCCTACGCGTGTACCACTGCATAGCTTCTATTAATTTATCGTGTGTTACGCATCCCTCTTTGCAAGCTCTCGCGGTTAAAGCCAGATAAAAACACGCGATGGCAGCCGCGCGAGCTTGCACGCGCAAGTTCAGAGGCGGATCGATCTCTCATTTTTCACGGCGCACGACTGCTCCGTGCACACGACCCTAGCCCGGTCCTGCCTTCCGATGGGCGAGTTTCCTCCTACATCGGGAAAAGAAGAAAGAGAGCGAAGAGAAAAGCTTTCTCCGCGCACTTCCTTTCACGTGCGGCTCTCTTGGGCCGCCGCGCGGCGAATTATTTTTAGACGCGACACGTGTGCCCCTCTTTCACGTCTGCTTCCTCCTCTCTCGCTCGCTCGCGAGAGTGAGCGCGCGGGCTGCTCACCAGATCCATCATCGTCCCAGCGAGCGCGACTGCAAAGGGATTCCTTTAATTTCTGCCCAGCCTTTGATACTTTATGTCGCACGCGCAAAACATCGCTTTATTATAAACGCTCGCGCGTATACGAGAAATAGCCCTCTCGTATTATCATTAAACGCCGCTATTCGGATACGTAAACACGTTGTGTTTTTTTCTCTCTATCTCTGCGTGTGTGTCGAAATCTCAGCCGTGCATTATTTTAATATCTTCTGAATTATTTATGCTCTAAGGGCCGGGGCGCGCATTCATCAAAAAGATTCTACAAGAGAGAGAGAGAGAGAGAGAGAGAGAGAGAGAGAGAGAGAGAGCGAGAGCTGAGGGCTGAACAAAGAAGAGAAGGCCGTGTAAAAACGGGGCTGAAAATTCTTCTCGCTGCAGCAACGGCAGCAGCAGCAGCAGAGAGCTTTGCGCGCCCCTTAATTAAATTTGCGAACAAAGCAGTCACTGTCTTTCGCGCGCGCGCAGCTCAGGCTTTCGAATCAAATAGAGGAGGAAAGTTTCTTTTTTGTTCGAGAGGCGGCGGGAGACGAGAAGAGAGAGAGAGAGAGAGAGAGAGAGAGAGAGAGAGAGAGAGAGAGAGAGAGAGAGAGAGAACCGGACGTTCTCTGGGAAAAAGGAGAAACGAGAAACGAGGGATAACCGTATAAAAAAGATGAGAGAGAGAGACGGAGCGCGCGAGGGGGGCTCGAGTAGAGAGAAAATAAGAGATAGCGCGTATATATACCTATATGTACACGCGCTCGCCTGAGCGTAACGCGGCTCGTCCCGGGAAGAGAGCGAGAGAGAAAAATTCGAGGCAGACGTCGTCGTCGTCGTCGTCGTCGCCAAAGAGAAAAAGAAGCTTTCACTGCACGCGCGCGCGAGCGCTGCACTCATATCTCGCTGGCCATATCGCGTGCGGCGGCGAGTCGCCGCGTTGCCTGAAAGCCGGAGAGGAAGAATGACTGGAGGCAGGCAGGCAGGCCGAGAGAAAGAGAGAAAATAGGAAAAAGCCCCTCGGAATACCGGAGATTTTTACCACGAATCAGTTTTACTGGAATTCGAGAGAATTTTTGAATTATGGGATATCGGAGAGTTTTTTTGTTTCTCTTCAACTTTTCGAGATTCAGCGAAAACTTTCCGGCGTCAGCTTATTTTCGAACCGAAAGAACACAATTAGATATTCGGCGCGTACGTGCTATTAACGGCTGCTTCCTTCTGGAGAAACACAGGCGGCGAAAAAAAACAGGAACTCAAGGGACAGAGAGATAAAGCGGCTCTCAAAAAGCGTTAAAGATTAAAAGTCGAAAAACAAAAAGAAAGCATCTCGCTGCAGACATGGCGGCTCTCAAAAAGCGAAGTGCGCACACACGTTCCCGGGGCAGCTTTTCGTGCGCGGCTCATCCATCATCGTCATTTGTCCCTCCCCCTCCTTTCTCTCCTCCCTCGCGCGTGTGTATCGTTTTCTACGTCTGCCGCTCCTCGTCTTGTTCTTCCCTCTTTCTCTCTAATGCGATGCCCTCTTCCGTGCACAGGTCGGCTCATTTTCTCTCTCTCTCTCTCTCTCTCTCTCTCTCTCTCTCTCTCTCTCTCTCTCTCGCTCGCTCCTCCCCGTCATCCCTTTCTCAAGAGAGATGCAGCGGCAGCCATATCCTTTCTCTTGCTGCTGCAGCAGCCGAATCACGAGGAAATAATTAGAGGAGAAAGAGAAAGAGAGAGCATAGAGCAGCGGCTGCGAGCGCGCGGATGTTGTAATTATGGGATGGAATATCGAGGGAAAATTTTTAGAAAGTTTTCGGGGGAGAAGTTCCGACCGCGCTTTTCCTTCTTTGTGCGCAGCCCCGCTCTGCTGGCCGAGGGACAGATGGTGCAGCGCCGCGAGTGGTTTTACGTGTGATGGCTATGCGTATGCGGCGCGCGTATGCGAGGAAAATGGAAGAACGCTGTGTTTTTGGGAGAAGTTTCGGCCTGTAATATTGTAAAGGGACGACTTTGAATCATCCTGCTTGCTCTCTATATGAAAAATTCGACAAAAATGAATAACCCCAATAACGACTGTTGACAAAAGTTTAGCATACGCAATCTTCGTGAAAAATGCAAACCATAATTCTCGATACGACGCGAGAGAGCAGCGCGTCAGACATAATAATAATGATTAATCTCTCGAAGCGAGCTGCGAAGGCCAAAATTTCAAAAATCCGCTTTTAATAAACGCGCGCGCGCCGAAAAATTTCACCAAAAATTATATCAATCTCAATATCCGATCGAGAGAGAGAGAGAGAGAGAGAGAGAGAGAGAGAGAGAACGGCGCGCGAAAGCTCATTATTCGTATGTAATAATAATGATAATAATAAGCGTGCGCGGCGATAAAATTAATCCGCGCGCGAAAAGTAACGCATCGAACGATAAAAAAAATGAAAGAAACACGATGTATATGAAAAGCGCGCGTGTAATACGAAGGATCCGTGAAATCCGCGAAATCGGCCGTGCGGCTCGCGTTAACGGTAGCCGCGACGCGCGGCTCCGATCGTATATCGCTTTCTCGAGAGAGCCAAGCTCGCGCGCACTTATATTTATGAGAGCGGCGGCGATGCCATAAATCTCCCGACGAAGCACATCGCAATTATCTCGCGCATATTAAAAGCACCGTTGTTGCTGCAGGTTCTCGCTCTCGCTCTGTGTGTTAAATGTATGTATGTGTGCATGTGTGTGTGTGTGCGAGAAGACGCCGACGCGGTTCCTTTACAGTTCGCTGTGATATCGGATTTTTTAATGCCACGCGGGTTTTCGAATTTAAATTAAACGCGCGAGATCGAGTTCTGTTCGATGTGAAAAAATCGACGTTTGTTGATTTATTTACGGTATATTATACGGAGAACGCGGTACAGTACGACATAATGACAGTCGCGGCGACGTCCATCATCGAGGGGGGCAGTTCTTCGAGCGTCCGTCAGCGCCCAATGACAGTCGTCGCTTTTGTACATCGCGCTCAGAGTCGTTAATGCATATTATTATACACTATACCCCATGCGGCATGTGCGTATAGAGTTGGAATAGGTGCGCGCATGTCGCGTTAAATTACACCGCGAGCTCGTCGTATATTTCAAGTATTAATCTATAGCCGGGGTGTATTCGCGAGTAATGGGCGACTCGCGTGCCGGCCTGTATAATGCCCCGGCTTTACAGCCCCGAGAACCGATATCGCGTCGCGATAAGGCGCGAAATTATTTTCTCGTTTTGCCGGCGGAGATTCGATTCGAATGCGCGTTTAGGCTTTTCTTCCCTTTCTCGCTCGTCGAGGTAAATGGCCGCAAAAAGGAGAGCGGCGTGAATTTTAATGGAAAAGTCGATTCGTTGTGTGTATAGCACAAGGCGGAGCGGATATCTGATTTTTAATACACGTTAAGTAACGATTTGTTATGGATACAGGAGGCACGTGCGATATCTCTGTGCGCGGCTGTTTCGCGCCGGGCGTTGCCGCGCACGGGAAATGATTGATTTTTAACGCCGCGGCTTCCTGCTTTCGAAGAAGTGTGTGTTCAGGAGTTTTTCGATGACATGAATAATTTCCTAATCGAATCAGCAGTACAGAGCCGAAATAGAAAGCTCAATCCTTCCTCGATCACGTGAAACAGCCATTTCGGAAGTTCATCCGCTAATTATTAAAGCCGTCGCTTCGCTACGTATATACACACACACACACAGTCACGCATTATCCCACGCGTTTACATATTTACCTCGGATAAGCATAGCGTGGCGAAGTATAAAAACAGGAAAACAGAAGAAAAAACACCGCCACCCATCGCAACGACCGGTCGATTCCAAAAACCTCGCCCCGACACGTATATCGGATAAACACACGCGCTCGCGCATCGATACGTGGAGGAAATTGGGCTTTGCATAATTCATGGGGGATGCTTGGTCAATAAGAGTCTCGCCGCGGGATTCTCGCGATTATCGCGTTGCCCGAGGAATTTACCCGGGTATGTATATATGTACGAAAAATACACGCTGCAGTCAAAATTAAGGTGAGGCCGCACACGGATCGAAGCAGGTTTTTCGTCCTAAAAGTCCAGGTGCCGACATCTGTGAGCCGATGCAGGAACCCGCTCGAGTTCGACGGGTGTTCGACTGGCAAGGCCGGTGTGTTGGTATATGTGAGAACTAACCGGCGTGTGTGCAGACGAGGCGGGTTTTATACTGGGGGGCCGTGTGTGGGGAGAGTCGTTATGCAGGGAATGCGTGCAGACGTTCTCGCTTGCCGGTATGTAGGCCCTATACGGATCGACGATCGGCGAGTGTACCGGGAGGGCACTTTTAGCGGGGCCCGCAGCTTCCGAGAGCAGCCGAGAGATGGGACGAGCGAAGTTTTCCCTTTGAGGAGATTCGAATTTGGAAATTGCAGTGGCGTAGGATCGCGTTTGAGCTTGAAATGCCGTACCGATTTTTCTCATCCTCGAGGTGCTCGTGATCGGAGAAATTTTTTCGTAGCACCAACGCACTCACTTAATCACAATATTCGGCACCGAGTTAAATAAACTTTTCGATCGAAACCGAACGCGCAGCAAACACTCGCACGACGATCGGCAACTCGGAAACTTTCGCGTCCGCATATCTCACCCCGGCGGAAATCGAACTGCGACTGAGAGCCCCCGTCGCTGTCGCAAGACACTACCTATACCCGAAAATCTCTGGATAACCGTCGAGTCACTCATAGCGTAAATTACGTCCGGGTTACGAGCGCATAGAGTCATCGGCTTAGACGCAAGCGGGGAGAGCGACGGAATGAGAGCAAAGTCAGCGGGGGTCCCTCAACCTGTGCACCTCTTTGACCGGCTCTCCTGCCGATACTTGCAGCCGCTTGGCTATAGCTGCGCGTGTATAAATTACGAGCCCGGCCTATTATCACTTCGTTATGGCTGCCATAAATCCCGGAGCTCGTTGCGTCGAGGCTCGCCGCTGTTGCATACATTGTGCCGACGAGGGATCATTCACCGGTTCGTATGCGGTACGCAGCCAGCGCGCCGGGATTTCCGACCGGGATACATTAAAGCGGCCTTGAAGCCGAGCAGCCCTTCGCGCTGGAATTCGGGCGCTGCTCGAAGGCGCGTTGCGCAATTTTCGAAAAATCCAGTTCGTTCGCATGCGGGGTTGAGGTGAAAATCGTGCAAAGAGAGCGTAACCATAGTTTCGGCACCGGTGGTCGACGCAACTTTAACGCGCTCGCAAAACTGGTTCGCGGCGGTGGTGAAACGCACGGCAGCCGCGGCGCGGAGTCGGGCTAAAAGGTCGGGGCAATAAATAACTCGAGCACGCGCCGCCGGCTGCCGTACGTGCGCGCCTACGTAGAAAGCTGGAGACATCGCGCCTATTTCCGAGCACTCGGATGCGCGATATTATATAGTATAGACTGCACTACTCACCAAACTGACTCCTCATCCAGGGGTAGAGGGGACTGGGCAGGTTCGTCGGCGCGGCGCTCTGGGGCGTGCCGGGCTGCTGCTGGCCGAGCGGCGAG
Source organism: Nasonia vitripennis (assembly GCF_009193385.2). NCBI lineage: Eukaryota > Metazoa > Arthropoda > Insecta > Hymenoptera > Pteromalidae > Nasonia > Nasonia vitripennis. The sequence goes on from NC_045760.1 coordinate 6,057,392, forward strand.
GCGACGACGCCCTGGTGCTGCTGCTGCTGGGCCTGCTGCTGGGGGTGCATCGCCGCGGGCTGGGGCTGCTGGGGCTGCGTCTGCTGCTGGTACATCATGTGCTGCTGCTGCGTCTGCTGGGGTTGCATGTGGGCCTGCTGGTGAGGCGCTTGAGGCTGGGGCTGCTGCTGGGGGTGCGACTGCTGGGCCTGCATGTGCGTGTGCTGGGGGTGCATCTGGTGGTGCATCTGGGCGTCGACGAGCGGCGGACTATCGGGCCCGTCGAGGACGCTGCCCTGGTGGTCGACCGCCGCCGCTTGGAGCTTGCAGCTCGCGTAGACGATGGGCGTGCTGGCGGGGTGGCCGTTGACCGGGGTCGGCGTGTGGCCCATGTGGAGGCCGGCCATGCCCGCGCTCGGCGAGCTCGCCCGGTAGCTGGCCATGTCCATGCCGTGCTCCTGCTGCTGCTGCTGGTAGTAGGCCGCGTTCCTGATGTCCATGCGGTCGTAGGGCGGGAAGCGGGGGTAGGGCATGCCCGGCTGCTGGCCCGTCGCGGCCCCGTAGCCGTGGTGGCCCGGCACGCCTTGGCGCAGCATCGACGGGTCGCAGGGGTCGCTCGCCTGCTGGGGCTGCTGCTGCACGGCCTGCTGCTGCTGGGGCACCTGGACCGCCGCGCCGTAGTGCTGCTGGTGCTGATGCGGATGCTCCACCCCGCCATTGCGCAGATCCGGGATGTACGAATTCGCGAAGTACGAACTCATGCTATGGCTATGTGTGTGTGGCTGCTGCGGCCAGTCACTCGCGCACTCCTCGTCTAACAGCTTTGGGCCTTATCGTTGCTGCTGGTCACGAAGAAAATTCTCCTCTCCTTCTCTTCCTCGCGCGCCTTACTCTTCTGTACAATTTTTTACTCTAGTAACTCTTACGTATTTGTTTTTTTTTTGTTGCGTTTCCTTTGTACTCTTTTTCTCTCGGCTTGCGTCTGATGACTAAAACTCGCTCGATGCACTCTTTTTTTTTTAACTCGCGCGACGACACTCGGTACGTATGTGTATATATATCACCACTCGGACAATTTTCTCTCTCTCATGGACACGACACACCGTACATTATTCTGTATACATATACTTTATATTTATATCTTTTTTTTATATATATACTTTTATATATATATACCTATCACACTGCGTTGCTGCGGATCACCTGACAATGATCATTTGATTTATATCACACTGGGCTCTTCTTATTAATCTTCCCGCTTACTCTCTCACCGCACTATACGTAACAACAACAAAAAACTGGAGCACACTAGATAACTCGGACTATGCGATGCGTACAAGTGTATGCACGAATGGGGGATTTCTCATGTACAAGTGTGTGTTGTTTGTGTGTGTGTAGTGGTTCGTGTGTACTTGTATTTATATATTTTGCAAAACAACGTCGGGAGCTCACGCAGGAGGGACGTCGTTCGTGGATCTCTCGCTGGCTCTAGGTCAGAGTTCTCGAGGTGCTGCTGCTGCTGCTGCTGCTGCTGCTGATGCGATGGGGTTGTTGTTGTCGAGGAGTTGTCGAGCTCGTTCAGCGTGAGTTAAAATCGCTGCTCCGCTGCAGGCGTTCTGTCGATGGGCCGCTGCTGCTGCTGCTGCTGCCTCTGTCCAGCTCGCTGACGACGCTACGCCGCACCTGTAATCAGACACGAGACGCACCGGTTAATTATGGCTCTACGAAATGTTCACACACGTAGAATACAATATCACTTATAATATTACGCGAGAGAGTGTATAGCTGCGTGCGGAATCTCGCGCTCCGGACTCTCGAGTGTAATAATATTACGAAGACGACGACGACGAGAGCCCGGCTAATTGGACGCGCATATCGCGTCGAGCCGATCTCGTCGTCGACTGCGCGAGAGCAAAGGTTTCGCGACGACGAGTGACAGCGGGCCCGAGGAGTATAGCGAAAGAGAGAGAGAGAGAGAGAGCCACGTGCGGTCCGTCATGCCGACGGCCATCGTCGTGAAAGAGAGGATGTGTGTACGTACACACACACCCGCGACACGTCGTTCCGTGTGGGCGGACTTGAACGATCGCTGAATTCGCTAAAAAGTAAAGAGAAGTCTGTGAATACAGTGAGAGCGAGCCTTGTCGGCGCGACTCTTTCACGCTTTTTTCGCCCGGTAATGAGTAGGAACCAAAAGGCCGGAGAGCGACTTTTCACGCGCGATTTGCGCCCACTACATGTGCAGGGAGAATGTCGGTTGTTACGTAAATATTTTTAGGGTGCGGACGGGCCGAGGGAGAGTATTATTTTTGGAGCGCAGATCGGCGCGTCGCTTTGTGAAGCGAGCTTGAATGACGCGCCTAGCGAAGGTTTTTAGAGCTTTGTTTTCGGCGGGAAAAAGCGTATTACCGGTCGATACGAAAAATCGATCGATACGGCAAAAAAGGACAACACTCTTCCCTACCGACTGCAGAGAGCCCTTGACCGCCTATATGGATCCTGCTTCTCGAGCTGCGTATACCTTCCCTGCAGGACACGCGAGGCTCTCTCGATACCGCAGGTCACTGCCAGCTGCCAACTGTTACTCAAAACTCGAAACGACACTGCGATGCTCTTACTCCCGTCCAATAACAGCAGAGCAAGCGACAAGAAGCGTCGATACTCCCCTCCCCCCCCCCCCCCCCCACCGGTAAACGCTGGCATTGTCTCGATAAAGTCTGAAAACGCGCCATAAACAAGCATCGAGCGACTCGGGGCTGCGCCGGCAAGAACTCGATGAATTGAAAAGGACGATAAGCTCCCGCGCGAAAATTGAATGCCCCTCGCCATTGTCACACTCCGAGCTGCTGTATACACGAGAGAGAGAGAGAGAGAGAGGAGCTGGTATACGCGCGAAGAAACATGCACACGGCGAGAGATAAGCGAGCTTTCGCGCTCGAATATAGAATATAACGACCTGCGTATGTGTATACGCGGCTGACGCCGCTGCACATATCTCCATCTCTGTTGCTCGAAGAGGATGCCGCGTTTCGGGGGTGTACGTGTGTGCGCGTGAGTGTATGGCGGAAGGACTCTTGGGAGTTCGCGCGCGCCCGCCCGCAATGTGTATATACACGGACATGGAGGAGCGGGAGGCTCGGGACGATCGCGATTAACATTCCGGCCGCTAGCTCGCTGTTCGCGCGGCGCTTTCATTAATTCCAGCGTATTGATTCCACGGATTGATGAATGGCCGCCGATAGCGATTCTATGCCGAGGCTATACGTCCCGCGTATAAATTTTCTCTCGCTTGCTCCCTCTCCTTCTCTCCTCTCTCTCTCTCTCTCTCTCTCTCTCTCTCTCTCTCTCTCTCTCTCTCTCTCTCTCTCTCCTCTCTCTCTCGCTCTCTCTCTTGCCAGGATTTGAACTCAATTCTGCTGCTGCGGCAGTAGCTGCTGCTGCTGCTGCTTCCCAACTTTGCCTTTATATACCCATTGACTTGAGAGGGGGAGAGAACCTCTGGGTAGGCTTCCGGGCTAAAACAAATCCAACTTTGCCGTTCGTTCGTACACCGGAATTTCGTGCGACGAATAATTATTCGCGGCTGGCCCTGCTAGGGTCGCCTGATGCTCGGTATGTTTCTTGGAGGGTATAAAGGTTGATGAATTTATTTATTTACGTATATAATTATTTTCTCGAGTATTTCTAAAATATACATACAACTATTTATAGAAAGTTGCGTAAATTTGTCTCCATCAGAGAGAGAAGCTAAAGATAGCCAGCAGTCCGCGAAGTCTAAAAGTAGTATTAGAAACATCGAGAGTCTCGGCAGTCCGCATACGCATCGGTCTCGTAGTTTTCGAAAAGGTACACCCGGTACACGTTAATGGGCCTTGCTAAGTGGCGGCATCCCAAGGAGGCTCGACGAAGCCCATAAGTCGATCGGGTAACTCCGAAGGATTAAGAAGTTTCGAGCGGCGCTCGACAGATGGCGATAGCGATATCGGCCCGCTTCGAGAGAGAGAGAGAGAGAGAGAGAGAGAGAGAGAGAGAGAGAGACATGCTGTACAGCCATACTCCGGAAGAAAAAATGGGGTGGAGCGTGGTAAGCGCCGACTTGACAGCTGGGTGGGCTCTCCGCTCTAAGGTGATTGAAAAGAGGGTGGAGTCACGTGACGCCATAGCCGAGTCTGACGTCACGGGACACAATGATGGCCTCTATTATGGCCTCGCAACGCCGAGAGCGCGGCGCAGTTAGAAAAATTATTCCCTTTGTTTTAGCCGACGACGAGGCTTTGTGATGGGCCAAATTGCCTGTGACGAGGCGAGCGGTCTCGTGGGCTTGCGTAACGAAAATTTATTCACGGTGAAAGAGGCTGTTGCGCGTATCGATCGTTATTCCTTAGGACTGTGCGTTGTTGTTATCGAACTATTCTGAGAATGTAAGGACTGCGGAATATATTGCTAATGAAATCAACAATTGTAAACGAGAAACACAAAAATATAACTTAAAAAAAATTACGTTCGACGTAGCAAAATAAAATCCTACAGCCAGCACTGTCCGACTTCGAGATCAAAAACGAGGTTAACAAACCATTCCCATCGCAATCGACTCGAGCGTTCAACAATTAAGCATACCGAGCGCTTGATCACTCTCGCTCCGGCAAAGAAAGAATGCGCGCGAGAGAGCATCAGCCGCACTCCTCGGAGGGCCCAACGTCATCATTTAACTCTCGTAAATCTCCCGACGAGCACACTCGCGCGCGGGCTTTATTAATCATAAAGATATTTAACGCTTGTAAAAACGACTCGCCGAGTGCGCGTGTGTGCTTCGTAAATATCACGAAGATGTACTCGCTCGCGCAGAAGAGCGAGAGAGAGAGAGAGAGAGAGAGCGAGAGAGAGGAGAGAGAGAGAGAGAAGACGAGCTAAAACGCGTTGGCGGTATTATACGACCTCTTCTATCGGCGGTATAAACGGCACATGGGATGTGACAGTTATGGGACGCCGAGAACTCGTGTGTATGTGTGTGGCGGTAGCCGCGCGTTGATAGCCGGTGTCGTAAAGCAAGCACCTCGTAAAGTAGCCCCGGCGCACGCTAGCCGTCGGAAGGAGAGAGAGAGAGAGAGAGAGAGAGAGAGAAGCGGCAGCACGTGACTCGGGGAGCCTACTCCCTTTTTTCGGGCTCTCTTTTTACCTCCTCGCTCTAATACGTGTGATTCCTTATCCCGCAAAGCTGCACGCACGAGACGTGACCTTGGGCCCTTGGATTCTTTGAGAATATCCCGCCGGCCGCCGGACGCGACGACATTCTACCCACGTGTAAGCGCTTCCTACTCCAGGCTTTTTTTGGTGTGTCGTTTAGTTACGGTTCCCCGGATTTTTGAACGCGACGATTTTCCGAAGATCTAAATTCAATTTTTATTTTTATTTGTGTTTCGTGAACTAAGAAGCAAGGATCGCTTAATACATGATTCATACAATCGCACATACGACGAAGATACAAAATTCACTTTCCAAATCGTTCGGTCGAATCTCAAACTCAACGCAGCAGCAGCTGCGATAAAAATTCCGTTCTCCTCTCGTCGTCGTGTACACATCCCCGAGAATCTCGGCAAAATTCAAGCTCCCGCTAAAATTCCCGAAAATTTATATCCCGCGGTATTTCCGCAACAGAGCGGCGGCCAAGTCGCTCCACCCAAACATTATGGTAATAAATACATAATACCCGATTCACACGCATATAAAAACCATCTCTCCCATACACGCACACATACTCTCCCGTACCATCCTCACGGATTTCGGCTCATCCTCGAACGGAGGGATAAAAAGCCGATACCGCCTCGGTGGTCGTTCGCCGAAATTCTGTTATACACTGCACACGCGCGTGAATGTGTGCGAGCGAGTGAGCTATTAGCATAATCGAACCGCGCGCTTATGCGTGAAAACCAGTTTGCGCAAGGACGCGAGCGTTATAGCCGGCTTACTTATGCCGCGGCTCGATCTTTCTCTGGCACGCTCGATGCATCTTTAATGTTCCCTCTTTGCACTTCTGCTTCCCTTCGCGCGCGAATGTGTAACGCGGCGACGCATCAGCTGAGAGTTAGATTAAAAGTCTCGAGTATATGGGTATACAGTAACGGTAAACGCAGATTCGGAGATAAAGAGTGGACAGTTCGCTGTTGTGGGAATCGTTTTTTATTTCCTAGCAGCGGAACACGCACGGCTGCATGTTTATGTAAAAGTTAGCCGAAATTTTGACTTTCAAACGTTCGATGTAGCCGCAACGCGGAGAACTCGTTTGAATTTCTTTCTCGTATGCGACACTACTCGCGCAGTTATTACTCCGAACAAGAGAGTGAACCAGTTCTGTATTTCAATGAATAAATTACACGATTCGAGGGAAAAAAAACCTTCTTGCTCGTTCCAAATAAAACTTTTTTTAGGAAGAAAAAAATAAATAAATGTATTTCGACGAGAGCACTGCATATACCTATCAATGCATCCCACACGTGCAACACTTCACGCGCTCGGAGTTAAAAAAAATACACTTCTCGAACAGAGGATGGAATCGTGCGCGCGCGTGTTTTGCAATTCCGGCTATACACATTGCAGGCATGCTATAAGCCCCTCTCTCTCTCTCTCTCTCTACACAGAGCGCCGGTCCGCAAAAGGTCCGCTGGCGGATTTCCATATCTCGATCAAGAATGAGAGAAAGAGAGAGAGAGAACCAACTCGTCAAGAGCGAGAGAGCTGACCGGTACAATGTTGTAACGTTGCGAAACGTGCGCATGTCAAGCTCGCTCTCTCTCTCTCTCTCTCTCTCTCTCTCTCTCTCTCTCTCTCTCTCTCTCTCTCTCTCTCCCAAGCCTCTGGCTGCAACGTCGGCATATAGAGAAGCGGTGCAGTGCTTAATTATATATATATATATATATATATATATATATATATATATATATATACGCATCTCTGCGCGCACGTGCATTTCTTTTTCTCCGAGCGCCGATTGAGGGTATCGGTATTCTCGTACACCGTTATTAATTCGTCGGCCGAAAATTGCGCAGGTATGCCTACACGGTAATTATATTCGGGACGATCGCGTTATTGTACATTCGGTGAAGAAAGATCAACGTCTCGGCATTGTCGGAAAAATTTACGACCGGGCACGCGCACAATACGAAAATCTCGACTTTTCCCCAATGAAGAGATGCCCTCGCATGCGCACTGCTCCTATCTATACACCGAATCCGAGATGCTATACTCAGAAGGGAGAAACTTTCTTTTCCGGCCGCTGCACTGCTCGAATTTTACGTGACTCGCAGCGGGAGTCTGACACCTTTCGCACAGTGACCTGCTGCTGTAACCCCGGCTGCTGCAGCGGCGTCTTTTCTCTCAAGACGTAACCTTGCGCGCGCGCGCGCGCGCTCATCCTCGACTTTCACATTTTTTCGGAAAGCTTCCTCGCTTTTTTTCTCTCTCTTTCTCTGCCTGTCTGGCTGGGACAAAACAGCCGCCGCTTTCTCTCTCTCGCTGTATGCGCGCCGAATTTCTCCCCGGCGCTGCAGCACGGCGAATCTCCGTAGGATTTCACCGGAAAGTCCCTTTCTCGCTGCTCTAGTCGTAAAAGTTTCACGCGACGCCTCTCTTTTTTCACTCTCGTGCGTCCTTCGCTCTTTCTTTTTTTTTCGTCCTCTCGCTCGCCAGCTAGAGCTGTCCGTCCGTGGAAAAACTTCCCGCGCGCTATTCGAGGCTTCTTACGCGGCGCGGGTGTTCCCTACTGCACAGCGTGTGAAAAAAAGTTTAAAGTGAAACGTGTTTTTTCCGCGCCTGGTGTCACACACATGATACGAGTTTGAAAAAAAACGTTGGAATGTATAAGCGAAGGTCGAATCGAAGCTCTCTTTGTTAATCGCGTTGGAATCAGCAGAATTAGCGAACTTTCTCAAACTTTGAGAATCGAGACTTATTTTCCGTCCCCGGAAAGTACACACTCGAGCCAAGAGCAGCGAGTCCACAGCCAAGCAAAGCATCATCGGTCCGACGGCAGCGGAGCATCACAGAGAGAGAGAGCGAGGGGCACAACTAGGCGAAATTTATCGTAGCGTATAGTGGAGCAAATGCAAAGCCTGCGAGACTTCAAATGCTGCTCTGGCAAAAGCTGCCACGATACGTATGCCAAGAGAGCGAATCGCGAGAGGGTCACGTGATATCTACACGCAGCCGTCGTGTCAGAAATGACGTAGCCTGAAAGCTTGCCAACTGCGAGATATCTTTCCAACGAGGTTAAGAGCTAGCTAGAGAGAAAGAGAACTGTGCTATTAATCCGAGCCTAGACTCCCCTCTCAGCCATATTTAGGAGAAAAGAGTTTTGGCTATTCTCAGATTAGCCGACAAGTGCCGGGCTCGAGATCATTTTGCGTAACGCGCGATGATAAGCTCGATGGCTTTTGGCCGTGTGTGCGTGTGTGGTTTGGATCTTCGGTTGGAACAAGGTGCGATCCGATAGTTGTGGGATTGTGCGCGGACTACTTATTATAAAAACATCGAGAATTAATGCTCGCGGATAAAATAAATTGCTCGAGTGTAATAAATATTTATTCGGAAGAGGAGATAATAATTATGCAGTGAGATCTTGAACTTAACACGCGAGCGATGAATTATTCAAGCGAGTTCTATATGTATATTGTATAACACACACAGCGTTTAAAAGTCCATTATATTGAAGTTATTAGAGACATCCGAATGCATAATATAAGCATTATTTAATGGCTTCATTCCGGCACTTTTCGCGAAGCTACACAAATCAAATGAAGATCTCGATTCCGACGCGCGTAAAGAACAAGCGTTAGCCACTGCCTACGACGCGCAATTAAAACAAATTCAAAATTCCCGCGCTTGCTCTCTCTCTCTCTCTCTCTCTCTCTCTCTCTCTCTCTCTCTCTCTCTCTCTCTCTCTATCTATCTCCAACAAAGAAAAATAAAATCACGCTCCGCCTGTAAGATGCTAATGTCCGTCAATTAGCGATGGAAAAAAGGGCGCGCGTTATCTAATTCGCTGCTCTGATTCGGGCGCTATTGTAAAGCATCGGTAGTAGGTTACGCGCGCTCAGCAAAGCGTGACTCTTTCTCTCGGTCCTCGAATCTGTTCTAGAGCACACTGGCTCGAGTAATTGGAATTCATGATTATTTTCCACAGAGGGACGCGCCCTGTCGCCTTTCACCTTCGCACAGAGGAGGACTCGACTCGCCTGCGGGATAATTCGTAATTTAAGAGCGAACGCGTACTGAGACTTGACCTTGCGCTGCAATGACTCGCGTGATAGTCGCGCATGATCCCGGTGGATGTGTTTATCTATTATAGTCTTGTGAAACGGAGACATTTTTGAGGGGATGGTCCGCGATTAATTATTCGTCTGCGACGTACCGGAGCTTAATTCGCGTGATTCGTAATTAAAATTTATGGCTTTGCAGTGGATTGCATCTCTTGCGCTGCGCATTGACATTGTTAATGCTCCACTGCGTTCTCTAAATAGCTTTCTTTATGTAAATTCGCAATTCAAACTTTCGAACTTCTTAAAATTAGGATAAAGTATAACGGTTCAATACACCCGCCATTATTATCTCGCTGCGCAAACACACTCCGAAAGGCACAATCAGTGCCGCTTCACTCTTGCGCAATCGTTCGCAAATCACACAGAAATGTTCCCTCTCGACTGAGCAGCCTCAAGGCCGCTCCCTCTCTCTCTCTCTCTCTCTCTCTCTCTCTCTCTCTCGGCGTATTAGCTAATTATTCCAGAACCTTTCGAGAGAATCTTTCGCTAAGCTCCGGACGCGCGGCACCAGCGAATCTCGTTACTCCCGACAAGTTGCGCACTCTCTCCCTAAAATTATAGGAGACGAGCTTTATTTTGGCGCGCTAGAGGGCCTGAGAGACACGGCGGAGTGCAAAGTTTTGACGGCGTCTCGTAAATCAGCCCCGGCGGCGGCGCGCGACGCTGTCTCCCGCTCACGGAACGAGTTTCTCTCTGAAATTCTCTCTCTCGGCGAGTTCCATATACTCTGTGCCGCGGCGCGGTTTCTTTTTTCGATTGTTTGTTCGGCTTTTTATTGCTCCGGTTCTCTTTTAGTCTAATATCGTGTGGAGCTAATTTAGAATATCGTTCCGCGTTCGCACCTCGCCAGAATATATAGGGAAGTATAGTGAAAAAATAATCCCCTGGTACGGGAATCGCACAGCTACTCCGGGAATTATACGCGTCTCGGGCTGGAAACTCAATTTAAACTTGAAACTTCCTTTCCGTCCGTTATTATCTTGCAATTTTGTTTAGCCTACTTTTCATCCTATCTCTTACAAGTTTGACTATCGATTCGGCAGCTCCTACTCCCTCTTTCTCTTCTCCGGCTTATCCGTCCTGCGCTCGCTCTCCTTTTTCCCTTTTTCAAGCGTCCCTTTTTTCCCGCCACGTCGTCTTTGTTCTCTCTCACTCGCTCTCTCTATCTCCCGCGTCAGCGTTTTCGAGGCTCTTTCTCCCGCTTTTTCTTTCTCCCGCGCGCTCGCCGTATGTCCTGCCAGACGCGTACCCGTGTGGCACCTCCATCATACGCGATCGTTATAATACGCATCCATGCGGGCTTTTAATTAAAATTTATCGCGCTCTTTTGCGTATACCGAAAATATGCTGCTACAAAAGAATTTCGTAACTAATTATTTTTATTTATAGTTTTGCCTTAACGACCGCGCAATATACACTGTGGTCTGATGTGTGTGCGCTTAGATGAATTATAGTCTCGAAATAGCGTCACGGTTAATTAGCAGCGTGAATATTTCGCTAGAATAATAACAATCTCCTCGAATTACGCTCTGAAATTCAGGCTGCAGAGCTTTTTAATTTAATTAAGGCGTTATACGTCCGGAGCGAAAATCTCCCTCTCGTCGGCTAAGGTCATACGAGCGCACACCCATGTACAGTCGCACACGTGTCGGCTATCTCGGCGCGGTCATACCTCAAAAATTACGGGCCGAGTGCGCGCGTGATGCATTAGGAACGATGAAATAATTGCCGGGTATACACGCTCTCTGGGATTGGCCGACTTTGACTCGAATTAAAATTGTCGCCTAGCTCGGAGCGCTGCCGCGTTAATTAAATCTTTGACGCGATCGCGCCGCGTGTGCAGCCATCTTCTACTGCTCTTCTTTTAATTTCCTTCCGACGGACGGCGACGAGTGCGCTTCGTCCGTGAAAATTGGACGGCTAATTAAGAATATTCGTTTGCGCGTTTCTCGGAACGCGAGAGCGTGAGAAGTTTTGCCAGCAAATCGAGTCTAATTATTTCGTTTTAGGACGCGACGAGGTGAACAATGAATTTTTTTTACAAAGCCGTGCGTTGATGGTTATTATTTTTATCTAGTGTTGATCTGTGCGGAAGATGGAGATAGCATATCTTCTCACATCTAAAGCTATTATTTTATTTTGCTAATGTAAAACACAATCAATTGTGTACTCAGCCTTCTCAAGCCATTGTACATCTCGGTTATTATCGCGTTATCGTTAACAAGCAATTATTTTTCCCTGGCAACTCTTATCTCGCATACGAATTCCTCGCAGATGCGTGTAAGAGATGAAAAATTGCAAAAATTTATATAATCGCGTAAGACTCGTGTGCTCGGCGGGGCTCGCGTGAGACTTGGTATACAGTCGCGAGAAAAATGAAAGTCGAATGAGGCGAGTGTTACAAGTGCGCGCGCATGTTCGACCGATAAGGCGTGCATAAAAGTACCGAGTTGCTGGGTTAATTATAAACCTTGATTATTCTGTACAAAGGCTCGCGTTAGCCGCTACATTTTTACAATCCGAGTTCGGATACTGTGCTATAGCACTATTCCCAAGAACGTATAATAGAAAATTAGCGAAGCAAAGTGCCATCGAACCTGCAACCCGTTCGAAGCAGCTCAATAAATCAAGGAAGCGCCCGCACTGACTTTTCCCGAACGACAAAGAGAGAGAGAGAGAGAGAGAGAGAGAGAGAGAGAGAGAGAGAAAGAGAGAGATAATTAAAATACCAGCAAAAGTCATCCGCAGCACAGCGGAGAGCGCTTATAATCTCTCGGCGGTAATAAATTTAAAATTTCCCTATCCTCGAGCTGCACAGTAGGCTCGACAAAGCCCGAGCGCACTCGAGTGCACAATGGCACATAAACACAGTCCTAATCGTGTCGTGTGCAAATTCGAGTCCACCTTCGCAACACCCTTTACTCTCGCTCTCGGTCCGCCATAAATATTCCATCCCTCCTCTCTCTCTCTCTCTCTCTCTCTCTCTCTCTCTCTCTCTCTCTCTCTCTCTCTTGTTGCTTCTGCACAGAGCGCGCGGTCGAGTCCCTGCGCGCATACTCGAGAGCGCCCAGTCGTCGATTAGCTTCATTTGTTTGCCCGGAGACACAGAGATTCGTCGCGCTGCCTTTCGAAGTAACTCTCTTGTACTCCCCTCGCGCTGCAGCACACACACGCACGAGGATATAATTCGCATGGCCGCGATTTCTTGGCTTCCATATAGCCCGCACGATGAGACGAGCTGCAGCTGCTCTTCTAAGCTTCCAGCTCCTCTTTTTTCCTCTCGTCTCTCGCTTTTTTTCTCTCCTGCCTGAGGGCTTCATCCCCTCTCGTGGAGTCAGCTCAAGAGAGAGAGAGAGAGAGAGAGAGAGAGAGAGAGAGAGAGAGAGAGAGAGAGAGAGAGAGAGAGGAAGCGCAGAGGAGGGGTATATGCCGACGGCGGGGTATTGGATCCGGGCTGGGCTCCCGGGGTGGGGTAACTTTGACAACTTGACAAGAGCACAAAGGACGCCGCCGCCGCCGCTGCTGCTGCCGTCAGCATAGGGGAAGGAGGCGTCGCGACGTTCTGCAGCCGAGAAGGAGGGATGGGGGAAGAGCTGACGCTCCCTTCGGCCTGTCTCTTGTACACGCTCGTGAATATGCATGGCCGCGCGGATATCTCTGTATATAGCTATACGCGCGCGCGCTCGTGTGTGTGTGTGCGTGTGTATACACGGGGAAGGAGGTTATGCCTCGTTGTTGGCTAGAATTATTGTTTTTTTCATCGTCGAGCATCAGACAGATGCGCACTTTGCCTAATTCAACCATTTGGAATATAGCTGCATTATTTCTTAGGAAATAGTTTTAAAACGGATCTTCATGCGCTTTTATGGCCCACAAAAGAGCGTGGATCACCGGGCGCAAGTGCGAATTTTTCCCCGCCAGCCTCCCACGCGACTATCCACATACACGCGCTCGATCGACGCGAACAAAGAGAAATTGCGAAAGCCAGAAGCTAGCAGGGGCGGGATATCGCCGCCACCGAACTAAGTCCGTGTAATCGGGTATAGATGAAAGAGGGTGAGCCTAGACGCGCTATAGGGACGAGGCGAAGAGGAGGAAGAGAGCAAGAGTCTAATATCGAAAGTTTATCCAAGGGAGCTGCGCTATGCGAGCTTGACCTCTTTTACCCCCCGCCGCGTGACTCGTGCTTAATTAAATCAGGGTATCGCGATAAGCCACCGAAGAAACAAGCGAGTGAGAGAGAGAGAGAGAGAGAGAGAGAGAGAGGAGACGGATTTGGTATTTACGGGAGAGTACAGTCGACCAGCTGTGAAATGCGATGTGTTTCGAGATGCGATAAGGGCTCGCGAGAGGGTTATACACTGGGAGAAAAAAGTTAATGGATTTAATTCGTGGATCATTAGGCATCGGCGCCGATAAGCAGCGGGATATGGCTCGCAGAAAAACTTTTGATTTATGCGTCCTCGACATGGCGTTACTGATACATGTTTTGGACAATAATTACATGCCCCCTACCGTTACATCACTACACGCAGTCAATCGAATCGACGAATACAAAGCGTAAAAAATGAAGCCCGTCCATAATATCACACCCAATGGAGTAACGCACATCCTCGCTGTATACGAAATTAATCGATTCCCCCGCAATAAATAACGCACGCGTACTTAGCTCTCCTGATTGACGGGAAAGCTCAAAAAGAGCCGCAAGCGCAACAATAGCCCGCCGGTGTACAAAAACGACGCGAGAGATATTCCCCGCGCCACCTCCGAAACATACACCCAGTCGTCGTCCTGCACTGAGGAGATTTATGCACTCTCTCTCTCTCTCTCTCTCTCTCTCTCTCTCTCTCGCGGGCGCGCGAGGAGAGACCATAATTCAAATTTCTAAGGGGGGCTGCGCAGCGCTCATTGAAAAGAAGCGCCGTGGAGACGAGAGAGCGAAAAAAGAGATAATGAAAGGTGGGCTCGCGGAAAGACGCCTCGCGATTTTCCACAATGGCCAACTCCATCGAAATAATCGCCGATATCGGCAATAAATATCTCACCTCTTCCAACCGCACGCGCGTGAAGGAGAGAAAGAGAGAGGCATTCGATTCCCTTTTTCCCTTCGATCGATGCAGCCCCGTATTTTCGTTGTCTGTGCTCGCGCGGACTGTATAGAAATGGCAGACACGTAGGAGAGAGAGAGAGAGAGAGAGAGAGAGAGAGAGAGAGAGAGAGAGAGAGAGAAAGAGAGAGAGAATGTCGCGCGAGCGCTCATGATTTATCGACGATGAAAATCAAGTTCGACTCGTTCGATTCGGTGTGGAGGCGACTTTTCGGCGATTCGATGAAAGAAAAAGGGGACAATCCCCCCGTGGACTCTGATAGTAATCTCGGAGGTCGCTTATTTTGCCGGAGCACGATTACCAATGAAAACAGCTTCGACGTTTGCTATCTTTTTCGATTTCGGTTATTACACACGTAACGCGATTGTTAAATAATTATACGAGGAGCGATAGCGTTTTGCGAAACCAGACAGTTTGCATAACTCATCCACAACGCCACGTAATTACACCGATTTATATTCCACGGTGCTTCTCGGCTTCATAATTAGGTCGGCGGCTCCTTCTTTTTTTTCAGAGAATCCGTCGGACCGCTTTTAATAGAATCCGCAAAGTAGGATTCCCGACCGGTGACTTTCCAAGAGCGGCAAAGAAAAAATACGAGTCAGGAAAGAAACTCGTTTCCTCTTACCGAAGTAACCGCGCGTATGCACGCGTGATGAAAAATACAATAATAAAAAAGAAAAAATTCCTTCACAGCACGAGCACCACGACGAATATGAATGTTTGACGCATTAAAATGCGCGAAAACAAGGAAACGATCGACATTCCTTTTTTCGCCTATTTTAGCTTTTCGTTCACGTAATTCGGCGGTTATATGCGACGTGGAGAGAACTCGTCGTCGCTCGCGCTTCTGCGTATTATCGCCGAGCGAAATCGTGTTTGGTAACAATGTGCAACGACGCGCATTTTGATTTCGCTGCGAGAACTCGTTACAAGCTCGTCGCCATTGTGGTATACGTGTAAAGCATTCCGGTTTCTGATATTTCATGCGCATTACAATTTTTTTTTCCTTTTTTTCGAAACACACACACACACCGTCGTGACACTAAACAATAATTCAAAACCCGTGCGCGATCGTAATCTTCCAGAAAAGTTCTAATCTTCGTAACTAATTCGGGCCATTCCGCATATAAATTTTATAATTCCTATTAATATCCCACTCCATCAAGTGCTCGCGATTAATATCTCCCATCGTCGAAAATATTAAATTTAGAAGAAAAAAACTAAACTCCGTCGTTAATAATCCGCCTCGGACGTTATACACATCGGATGCGTGAGTGTGTTAAAAGAGACAAATGCCCCGACTGCCAGGTTAATGAAGCAATCCGACATGAGTCTTCTTCGCCTCCGAGAACAAGACTACCACACAGTAGTGGAGCACGCGTTGGAAGAAGGTCCACTGAAACGTCTAACGACTCGCGCCATACTTAAGATCTCACTCGGCGATAATGCGGGGGTGTCGCGCTTAGCGGCACATTTGTCTCCTAGCTGCGAATCCATTCCTCCCCGAAGACAAACAATCGCGTGAACGTGTGTGTGCGAGAGCAGCGAAACTTCGAAATCGATCGCGGGAGAGCTTAAAGAAAATCGAGAGTTCGTTGTCTCCACTTCGCGGCTTCGTCTATTTATATCCGAGTTGCTGGAATTCACGTGATTTGATACGTTAGATGAGTATATATAACACAGATTTCTCGGTATGGATTCGTCTTGATTCTATAGAATCAGAAGTCCAGATGATCACGCTCTGCTCGTCGTTATCAGGAGAAGATGCGTCAAAGTTCGGCAAATATTGGGGCAATGTATATTGTTATCGAGCTAATCTTACTTTCAAATTCGATCGTTTATTAAAATAAGCCGATTGCACATTTTTTTATTAAATAGGCTTGCTGTTCAAATGAAGTCTATTATTTGAGTAGAATATGTATTTTTACACTGTGGAGTGTTGCAATACTATTTCTAGGTTTGCTTAAAAATCTGGGATACCGAGCTTGAAAAATTAAAAATGCCAATTTAGGAGACTACCAACCAATATTGATTCAGGTTGCGCGATTTGAAATTTTTATTTCTCAGAAACTCATTATCAACGTTTTATTTTTAATGGATTTCTATACCGTATATTGAATTCGCGTACGTTTTTTAAAACAGAATTTTGACACACAACTTAACCTGCTCTAGTATAATTGACATTATACGCAACGCAGTTTGATCTCAATCGACTGTAAATTTATTCAAAGCCATTATTTTCCTCAAAAATAATAAGATAATGCCGACAGATTAAGCCATATCGAGTCATCGTCTCACTAATCTCAAAGCCGTCAGTCTTCGCGAAGAAATCGTCGCAGCTTTCCGAACAAAAGCAAAATGTCGCGCAAAGTTGTACACGTATAACAGGCATAATCAAGCAGCGATTATCAAACTCACTCACCCTTCTCTTAAACTGATTCACTCGCGACCTTCCCGCAGTCCATTCGGCGCATCGCACATCAAGGGCATCGCGCCATCACAATGAAACTGCGTGACACCTCGACTTGCGACCTATATAGACTAATTAGCATCCCCGGCGTGTTGTAAGAAATTTCATCACGATAACGCGCCTGCGCTCGCCGCGTTATCACGCGAATTCAGCAGCAACAGCGGCGGCTTCTCTTCAAGGCACGCGCGCAAAAAAAAAAGAAAAAATGGAAGACCGCGGAGATGATGCAAAGAAGGACGTTGGCAAGCTCGCGACCGCCTGTGCAAACGCGCAGCGCCGGCGCAATTAAGTGTGCACAGGTGGCGTTGAATAATCGTCGACGACGACGAGGAGCCAATCTTTCGATCGGGAGCGCGCGCTGTACCGGCCCTGTTTGATAACGGGTACACGTGATGGTAGATTGACGCGTTACGCGACCTTCGAACTCACTTTGCGCGTTAGCTCCTTTAGCCGCCAGCCGCGAGCAATTTAGCCGACAGTTGAGATGAAATTTTTACAGTACCTCCGGAATTTTTCAAAGTAAATTCGGCACTTAACACTACTATGATTTCACACGAAGCTGCAGCAAACAACTACCTTGACAGGAGCTTTCGTCGGTCTCATCTTTGCTCGGCTTTGTGCCTATCCTTAATGACAGGCATGGCCACTCTGGTAATCACTCGTAACTTCGAGTCCGTATAACCGATCAACGCAAGACAAAATAGAAAAACAGTCACACGTGACCGGTCCCGCGAACCAGCATCACCACATCACTCGCGTAAAAGATCCGCCTCATTCTCCAAGAGCCTCGGCGGTTTAATGCAAAGCAGCGAGAGCTGAACGAGGAAAAAAAAGAAGAAGAACTGCAACAAACACTCGATCACTCGCGCGCGCGCGTGCGTGCGGCACACAGTCATCAACAGAGAAGCGCGCGCGCTCGACGACTCTGCCGTGTGTCAGAGTCGAGTCTGGCGGTGGCGGCGCTCGCGCTCGCGGGTGAAGACAGAAACGTAGAGCTCTACGCACGGAATGTGACGAGACTATACGGCTAGTATAAGCGCACACGGAAAAAGAGAGCCCGGCGAACACGGCCGCGCGCACAAAGCGCGTGGCGGGAGAAAGGAGCGGGAAGGAAAGAGCGAGAGAGAGAGAGAGAGAGAGAGAGAGAGACACGTGCGTGTGCGTGAGCCCGAGTGAATGTGTGCAGAGAAGCGTATCCTCCGCAAGCGCGCGTATACCGAGGAGCTGTCAGCGCAACCCCGCTATACGCCGACGACCCAACCCCTCGATGCTGCCCCCTCCTTTCTCTCTATCTCTTTCTCTCTCTTGCAGTTTCGTTTTCGTTTCTATACTCCGCTGCTCCCCACCATCGCGACCTTTCTCTCCGTTCGTCTATCCTTCTCTCCTATTTCTCTCTCTCGCTCGCTCGTCAAGCGTATGTAGCAGCCCACCCTCGGCTGGTTAGCAGCGAGTCTCGGTAGGGAGGAAAAAAAATGACGGGGGCAAATCAAAAGTCCCGCGAACTTGATATACGAAGGAGCCCGGCGGATTCGCGTGCCGCACGGATTGAGAGAGTCTGCAGCAGCCCCTTCCGTCATACATAACTCTCACGAGCTGCCGCTCCGCTAGCCAGTGCCCACCTCTTCAGCGCCTGGACCAACCCCCTTACGTCTCTCTCCATCTCGCTTGCTCTCTGCTGGAGCTCGACAGGAAGTAGCCACTGAGAAAATAAGACGTACCGTGCGCGGAGGGAATTTTCGAAAATAGTTAGGAGAGGTGTTTTTTCGAACATCAGCCGGGAGCGAGAGAGGTTTTTTCGAGTGAAACACATCTGCCGCGCTGACGGAGAAGCCATACGAGATATCCGAGTTAACGAACAAGCCTGAAGAAGCGAGAGTGGCTACTCTGAATTGGTTAAATAGATCTGGAATACAATACGCGATCGGGGCAAACGAACAAATAACAAGATCACTCGTCGAGCGCAGAATTCGGCTGCGCACAATGGCGAAAAGAATGGAAATTAATGAATGAACAAACGCGCCGCGTGTCTCGGGGAAAAAATAATATTTATAGCCCGTGCAGCATTCAGACGCAGCGACGGCGGCGGCGGCGACGGCAGCGGAATAAAATGTGGGGAGCTGTACTATCTGACGTCTTTGTTTCGGCCGACATTAATTCGGAATGCGAGCAACTGTATACACGCAAGCCTACGAGGCTCCACACGTATTCGACTCATTGTTCGGGGCCTACAGTGTATACGTAGAGGTATATTGGATAATTCGTGTGAACCGTGAACGGCTTGGACAGCGTCTATAGAGAAGCTTCGATGGTAAAGTTCACAGAGCGAAAATAAATTAGAATAGCTCGTCGGGTAATTAATTTCGCAGACAAACAATAATAGCCGGCGATCGGCCGAACAATCCATGAATATTCAAATGCCGGCGGAACCGATCTCAAATTGGAATCTCGCGAAGGAACGATACGTCTCGCAAGATTAAGCGCTGTAATATAGCATGGCAGCCCTTTCATCCGACACCGAAAAAAATTCCCTCTCTCTCAAAACGTTCGTACAGTAAATAAATGAAAAACGTCCGTTCCCATATCGCGCCTAGACCCAATGGTCTACAAACCCACCACAGAAGGAGCAGAAGAAGAAGTCGGCCCCATAAGCCCCTGAAGCAGAGGTGCGCGCGCGAGCGAGTGATGACTCTATCCAATCGACTCGCTCGATTTCTCATCCGCATTCATCCTCCTCCGTGGGCCGGCCCGCAGTATATAGACTCGAGGGAGGATAGGAAAGCAGCAGCGATCGAGGGAACGAAAAACGGAGAGAAGGAGAGAAGCGCCTATGATTTACGACGGCCATTACAGTCCCGATAATTATATGCTGCCCCCATAAGACCCCTTTGCACTCCCCCCACCCGCACGTGTACTCTACACACGTTGTGTATAGGTATAGGTGAAAAAGTAGCGAGACGTGTATGTATAGATGATATCCTGCTGCCGTGGCTGCTGACCAGAGAGAAAAAGGCCGCGCAGTTGTTCGCGCAGCAACGACTGATTGTTCCGATCGTTTCGATACACATACACACACACATACACACGCACGCAGAGGCGCGCGAGCGGCCTTTGTTGCGCGCTTGCAGCGCGAGAGCATCGCACAACTGGCCGACGCGCAGGAGTATGAAGAGGGTCTGTGCGCGGCGTCCATCCGGTCTCATAATTTCAACTTTAAATTATGGGAGTTACAAACGGATCGATCGGATGAGAGAGAGAGAGAGAGAGAGAGAGAGAGAGAGAGAGAGAGAGAGAGACTGCTGTGTACGTTTGACCCCTCCTTCTTCACCGGATCGACCGTAGCGCATGGTCGAGAATTTTTCTGTAAGCTATACCCTCAAACTTTTCGAGTTTGTTTGATGAAATGGTCATTTTTTTCGATGATTACCTGGAACTCGTGGCGAAATAGACAACTGTGTACACACGCGGGCGATAGATATGAATTTCGGATGGGTGGGATATAGGAGTTGTTTGAAGAAGCACAAAAGTTCAAGCACTGTCAGTTGAAAGTCACTTCAAGTTAATGACCTAATTTTAAGCCCGACATTGTAATGCGAACAAAATAGAATACTGATAATAGTGACACGGGTATTTCGATTTCTTATTATAGATTCATAAATTACGTCGATAGAGATTACACCGAAGACTTTATTCATTTGCTCAAAAAAAAAAAAGACCAACTCATCCATTCCCGGTCAATCTCAGCATCCGCACATGTAACGGATGAAGCGGAGTGCAGACTACTACGGAATAGAAAAGCGGCTCCGAGTCCGTGAAAATCACCACACTTGAGCGCCTCTCTCTCTCTCTCTCTTTTTTTCTTCTATAAGCAATGGCGCTCGTAAATATTGCAGCCAGAAGGCAGAGAAGCTATTCTTACTACACCCCGGGGAACCCCTATTACGCTGATTCTCTTACGGACACCGTAATCATCTAAGTATCTCCTAACTATACGCACTTCCTGCTGGAGTTACTTTCCCTTTTTCTCCGCTATTCGCAGGAAACGCTATCCAGCACGTATAAATTCGATTTGGATTGCTGTATTATAGTTTGGCTTTTAGCTTTGAGAATATATCAAATTAATTTTGCGCTCGATATAAAATTTGAGGAATTTAGCACGAAGTGAAAAAGAGCACGAAAATCTGGCTCACGCGAACGTATCACCCGCAAGACTTTCTATTTATAAACGTTAACACAAGTGTTTCAAAGTACGCACGGTTCAGAATTTGTCGCTATCACTCGCTTTTTCTGGCAACCGCTTCGCGCGAGAAATGATGCCCAAGAAGGCCCAACAGGCATAGGTGAGAAAATACGCCGGTCCAAAACTGCTCTGTACAACGTGAAAAGCCTATATAATATAGCTTTCTGCAGCCACAACAATGCACGTATGCGATCGGGATTGTCTTTTGCGCGGCGATTGAGACATCGAGTTAATGCGGCGTTACGTCAGTATAGGTTCAAGCGACTGTTACAACAATAAATCGGTGCCTCTCTCGTACACGCGCTATATACATATAATATGACGCGTATGAGCCCTGCCTCCTGCAATTCGTGCTAGCTATGTGTACATGACATACACACGCATGTGCTGTTACAAGAGATGGAGAGAGATAGAGAGGGAGAGAGAGAGAGAGAGAGAGAGAGAGAGAGAGAGAGAGAGAGAGAGAGAGTGAGTGAGCTGCTGGCATCATTAGCATAACCGACCGGCCAACTAGACGACGACCCGTTTCCGACTGTACCCAATGAGCTCGTAGCCCCGGCTCGCAGTCCTCGACTCGAGTACACATACATGCTCTCTCTCTCTCTCTCTCTCTGTCTCTCTCTCTCTCTCTCTCTCTCTCTCTCTCTCTCTCTCTCTCTCTCTCGACCTCTACTGCCGCTGCCGCTGACTCTGATGCGATCGTGCGTTGCATTGAATCGGCATTGTTCAACTTGTATACTACAGTTACTGCTATTTTATTTTGTATCTTTTCAAAAAAATTTTAATACGAGTACTTCAAAAGCAAGACAAAACAAAGCAAAAAATTTGTCAATAGCGCGTTTACGAACTAATTCTCCAAAGCTGCGCGCATAAGCTTTTCCGGGAACAGCATGGCAGAGCCGCGTAAAGGAGTATGTGCGCGAAGAGTCATTTAGATAATGATCGGTGCTACTGGCGCGAGTCGCGCTCAAGTGGAAAGCCGTCATTATGAGCGCGCAGACCCATCATCATCTCGACGAGTGTGTGATTTAGCTACTTTTCCCTCGTCTTGCGAAGACTCTTATTGCGATTTACGAGTATTTAACATCGACGATGTAATCCGAATCAAAATGAAAAGTAGAGCAAGCTCTCCTCTGCGCTTCACAGCACTCGGCTCTACTCCTTCGAACTAACGGGCCCGAGCTCATCATCCCTCGTCCGTACAACCCGACACTATTGCTCCTCCAGTCGATATCTCTTTTTTCATCGCGCGAGTCTCCGAAAAAACGAGTATACACATCGAGCGCGAGCCGCAAGCTCCGACGAGTTATCCGAAGAGCGCGGCGCGGCAGTGCAATTAGCGCGCCATAAATCCTGCGGATAACGAGACACGACGGCGCGGCGCCCCGAAGGCGTCACAGGGCTGCCGCTGCCCGCGGGAGAGAGAAAACGCGGCTGTATTCGCCAACTCGCGCTCTCTCTCTCTCTCTCTCTCTCTCTCTCTCTCTCTCTCTCTCTCTCTCTCTCTCCTGAACTATGCGCCACCAGCTCTCGCCTCGGAGAAGTTCGCCTTATACACACAGCGTGTACAGGCGCGCGGCACAAGTTCTTCCCTTATATTCGAGAGCTTCTCGCCGGCTGACAGATTCTTGCGCCGTCCTCCGCGCGTCCCTTTGTCTCTGAGCTTTGATATTGCCTAGAGTTTCGCCCTTCTTTTGTTCGTCGTTGCTAAAATTACCGGGCGCTTTGAAACGCGCGCGTATAAGAAAATCTATGGAACTTTATTCACGGTGTCTCTTTTTTCACATAATACGTATAAGAGATATAGATATATTAGTCTAAGTATACGCTAGTATACAAGTACCATAACAGGACTCTTGCGGCTGATACATCCGGAAAGCTCGACCGAGAGAAAAGCTCGGGCGATCCATCTTGCCGCGAGCGCACGCTCGGCGTCGACGTAGCTCTCTGTGTAGAAACACACACTCTCTCCGACGAAAATAACTCGAATTTAAGCAGTTCACGCGCGGCCGAAAACAATGCCCGGCGGGCGCGACGACGAGGAGTTTTCTTTTTCTCTCACCCCCGAGTCGCGTGTTGCGTAATGGTGCAGCTTGCAAGCTCGCTGCGGATTTTCGATTTCCCCTCGTGTGGGAGTGCATTTAAGCTCGATAAATCAAGTGGCAAGCGCCCACGTGGAATATAAGAAGAGCCGACCAACAAGCTGCTGTACACACGCTTTCGTGTTTTTTGGAAGCTCGTCGGAAGAAAAGACAAATTTTCTCGCGGTCGTGGTAAAAGTTTGGTTTTGATGTAGACGGCTACACTGGTTTAATTATAACGGAAAATAATTAACCAGAGCGACCACGCAGCAAATCCTCGCTAATCCGAGGAATCTCTCTCTCCGCTGTGCGAGCCTAGCTCAAAAAAGCGCCAAGAAAAAGACAACGGTACAGAAGAAGAAGAAGAAGAAGAAGAAGAAGAAGAAGACACAACGGGCGTATAATAAGACTCCGGGGCTTCAGAATTCCGCGCAGAAAGAGAGAAAAAAACGAGAACAGTCAGACAGAGAGGGAGAGAGAAGAAGAGAGTGGGCGCTCGAATCCGTAACACGGCCATGCGGTCGCTCGGATCTCCTCCGCTTCTTCTTTAACCTCGGGCTTTTCCACGTGACACGTCCGCTGCCGCGCTCGCGCGCGTCCTGTCTCCCTCTCTCTCTCCCGCTTCCGCCGACACGCTCGTGATTTATGCGCGATGGAAAATACGAGAAATGAGAAGAAGAGAGGTACTCTCCGCCGTCGCTGCGCTGCCGCTGCTGCTGCTGCTTCTATCTGCTGGCTCTGCTCTCTCGGAACGCCTCTCTCGGCCGGCTATGCCGGATGGCATAACGAAATAAAAATACACGCGGCCGTCGGCACGACCGCTGCACGAACAAAATGCTCACGAGAGGCGTCCGAGCGCGAGAGGGATGCTCGCGGCCGAGAATGGCCGTCGCTGTACAGCTCGAATTATTTTTCGGGCAGGTTGATATGAAAAAAAAAATCGTTGTTCGTCATTACAATCACAACAGTGATAACACGGGTGAGTTTCTTTGTCACCGCGCTGGTTATTGTGCAGTGAATTTCGACTCGGCGCGCGGCTCTGAATGCAGCGTGTAAAAGGGACGGACAGAAGAAAGAGGACAAACATAATAAGGAAGGAGCAGAAGAAGAAGGGAAGTGGCGAGGAGCAGAAGAAGAAGCCTCGGGCCCCCTATCTCTCTCGCAGAGGCCTCCGAGTGTACACACACAGAGTTGAAAGAAAGGCCAGGGCCATAAATTTCGATATTATACGCGCGCGCGCGCTTGCGCTGGCGAAAAGAGCGAGAGCCGTAGGACGGAAGGGAAGCTTCCCCTTATACACACGCTGACGCAACGTAACAATACTCTCACGAGGTTTTAACTTTCTTTTTTCCTTGGCCCGGATCACCACAATGCAACGCCGGCCGGCAGCGCACGTTTCTTCTCTTTCTCTCTCTCTCTCTCTCTCTCTCTCTCTCTCTCTCTCTCTCTCTATCTCTCTCTTGCTTGCGCAAACTTTCCCCGATTTCCCCGACCTCGGCGCAGGGAGAGAGAGTAAAAAGCTCGAGACTCGCTCTTTTCAGCCGTCTTTCTGCTCCCCTGTCTTTTTTTTCACATCGGAGCTTCGCCCGTAACAACGCCGTTAGAGAAGAAGCTCGTCGCGGAGGGTTAGCCGTTGCAGCGGCCCGCTTTTTAGCGCGCCCGAATAATTTATGTGAGCTGCGCGTATACGACTTGTTTGAATTTCGCGCGATCCGTGCCCGCACGCGCGTGTTTGGAAAGCAAGTGACGATTCAATCCAGCGCGCCCGTGATTTACGCTATATAGACGAAGGAATGATCCGGAGTGTTTTAAAAAAGCATATCGTCGAGCGAAAAGAGCGCTATCTATCGAGGCCATACATCACAGCGCTCTACGCGCTCGCGCATTAACCTTCCGCAGCCCTAATTATTTTTCAGCTACTATCTCGCACGCAGCATCCGGAACAAAGCCACAAACCAACCACACCTCATCGATACCGACACGCATCCCCCCATTGTGTAACCTTCGTCTCTTCTTCCTCTCCGCAGTATGTATAGCAACTCTCCTTTGCCGTTCCTCCTCGCTCTCCTTTTTTACGAGCAAAGCGCACGCCTTACCTGGGCGACCGCGCGCCGCCAGATTTATACGCATGTATCTCGGGCCGCGATCTTGTTAGCAGGCGCGTTAATCGCCTGTGAAAAACCACTACTGCCGCGCGCGGCACGTCGTTTATATTCACTCTCGCTCCTCGGCAGGCTGCAACCGAGAGAGAGAGAGAGAGAGAGAGAGCACTTAACCGAGTGTTTTAGTGTTATACGGCGACACTTGCACACAGAAGCCGGTGTGTGTGTGTCGGGTAATTGTTGCAGCAGCCGGCGCTGCCCGAGTTGAAGAAGCTTTGTGGCCGACGAGCTATTTGTCAAGCCGCACGCGGATTTATTCGAGAGATGCGCCGATTCGGCTTCCGATATAATAGAGCTGCTTTCTTGTCTTGATTTTGAAGCGAGAGAGATTTACGACGCGATGGTCTGTTTGCTTTCGTTAGTATACGCTGAGGAGACCTTAATTCCACGTGTCCGAGAGCACCGAATCTACGAAGGAGAGAAAAACTTACACCGACGGCGGCGGCAGCAGACGGCTGCGCGGAGGAAGAGAGCGCGAGAGAAACAAAAAGGCGCTCCTCCGCAGCGGTAAGGCTTTAATTAAAAGCCCCCTATTAAAGTCTCGTATATTGCGCATTTTAATAGACCCCGGCGCGCGATTCCCATCAGCATTTCCGCGCTTTCAGGCTACGCGCACAGGTGGGCACACATAACGCCGCGGAGAGTAACGCACACACATGTCTCTCGCTCTTTCTCTATCCACATCTACACGGCGATGATGACACGGCCGAGATAAGACTGTGCGCGCCGACACCGCCGCCGGCCTTTTATGTACCCATAAAGACATTCATACCTATACGTACAATCGAATTTGGGAAATCGTGGATTTGCTTCTGACTACGTGACTTTCAATTGTAAGACTCTCTACTATACATCAGCATACGCGTCATCGACAATAGAAGAAACAGCAAAACAATGCAATCCACGTAATGATCGAGCCAGCCGCGCCTGGAATTGACGTATCGCTCGCGATAATACGTGCAGCACTATACACGCGGCAGATGCATCCACGTTTGACATTCCCGGCTTTAACGCGGCATTGATAGCGCGGCCGTACAAACACGTATACATTTTAGCCAGAGTCAGCCTCCTCCCATCGAGCCTACCTCCCCGTCAAAATTTCCAATCACCCCCCTCGTCCGTCGTACCCCCTTTTCATTTCCGCCGATGACGACTACTCCCCCCTGTGTATAGCTTTTTTTCGACTAATGCAACCGAGGAACCATACGCGAGGGGGGTTTCGTCAGCCAACCGACACGCTTGCCACTAAGACGTCCGCCATATCCCGTGTTCTAATCCCCCTTACGCCGATTTCACGTGAACTTGGCTCGATGCGTGTTTTGTGAGCGCGGTATAACAACAGGAAAAGTTGATTAATTCCGCGTGTGCGTGCAGAGGGGTGTACTCGATTAAAGTGTAATGGCCGACACCCACGAATGATCATTATTCTTATTGAGGTACATAAATTTAAAAGTGCGCTATTTTTAGCGTTACTAGATTTTAATTAAAATCGTTGGAAAAGGCTGATTCTCTGTGTTGTTATCGATCGAAATATTGCTACTCATTGATGATAGCCGGCGGCGATGTGTTTACGGAATCGGTTAACCTGTGCATAAATCACTTGTAAACAGCATTAGTGAGAGCATACAAGTGTTATCGCACTTTAAAGTAAAGTCGGCTGTTTTGAGGACTCGCCCCGTGACAGTGAGCCTGGATGATGCATCGCCGTTTGCACACGTACGTCGCGACTCGAGCGAATCATTAAAAGTAAAATAAAAAGGAAAGAATAGAAACGGAAAAATTAATAGAATTCTAGCACTACAATGTATCATCCCTACAGGAAAACTACTAACCGAATCATCTCGATAAGAGCCTCGTCGCATAAATAATTCCCCAACAACTTCACGCACGACGAGAAAATCGAAAGACGACGCTCTTGACCTTGGCCCTCGGAGTGTGTATAGGGCCGGTGGCTTTTTACGACGAAAGCACCAGCGAACCAATTACATAATTCATACGGGTTCGCTCGCTCTCTGAGCGGCGCCGCGACGACTTCCGAGGTAGGTACACACACACACACACACACACATGCACATACACGCGCGCGGGAGCGGAGAATCCCGTGTGTTTGTCTTTAAATTCGCCGCGCTCGAAAAAGGCGCGCGTGCGCTGCTGCTGCTCGCATAAGAAGAAAGTCCGCTGAATTATAGTTTAACACTGGGGAATTCGCGTTCTTGTGCCGTCTCTCTTTGTCTCTCCGCTGCTCGCGGAATCCCGGCTCTTACTGCGGTGCACAACGATTGCAATTAAGAGGCGGTTAGCAAATTACCGAACATTTCTGGCACGCGGACGCGGCTCGCGAGGATTCCGCGTATCGCGGACGGATTCTCGGAGGATTTCGCGTATGTGGAGGGTATAGAAGCTACTGCATCGTGCTCGAGAGACTTTTGAAAAATGTGAATTTTGTTGCCGATGAGGAGTTTGCGTTTTCGGAAAGATTCACTCAGCGAATATGTTTTCGCGTTGGGGTCGATACACACTCGTTAATTATCCCGCGGGGCAATACGCGATAAGGCAGAGTGCGCGTAATTTTATCCGACGGACGAAATTAAATGACAGGTAGGCGCGCGCACGGGCTAATTATAATTTTGCTAATTAATATTCCGGGCTCGCGTGCAGTACATGCACGTCGTGCAGTCGAATTTAATTTAAAACGGAAAACAACGATATAGAGGATAACTATAAATAATCGAAATATCCGCCTAATAGAAAACTGATTGGCCGGTCTGCGCGCTCGTTTTCTCTCTCTCTCTCTCTCTCTCTCTCTCTCTCTCTCTCTCTCTCTCGTTTCGCGCGAGCGAGCTTTTTAGTCAATACAGCATTTTTCCGGCTCGGCAAATTCAAACGACGTCAGCACAGGCGTTAGCCCGCCGGACGTTCGCTGATTTTACGTCACGATAATCCGTGTACGAAATTTAACCGTCCGTCACTCGAGCTGGCGCCGTTTTAACGAATCGCAGCTTCAATCTAATCAATAACATCGATCGCACTTTTGAAAAAAAAAAAATAATAATAAATAACCGAACGTTCAGTCCTACCTCCTGCGCCGTCTCTTTTTTCGCCGCCTCCGTTTGCGTGAGGCACCACAACCACCTCGTCTGCCACGGCACTTGCCCCAGGAGGCCGCGATGATGGCTGCTCTCAGGGCCGCTGCTACGCTGCAGCTGCGGCTCGTGGCCTCCTCGATTTCCCGCTGCAGCAACGGCGGGGGCCCTTTCTCCGGCCCCAAGCCGGGCCCCGTCGTGCTGGCGGCGGCTGCTTCCGCCCGCTTCTCCTCCCGACTGTCCTTTTGCAAGCACTCCCACGGCTACTCTCACGACCACCGCCTCCGTCGTCTCGTCGCGGCGACGACCTACTCGGCGTCACCGTCTGCGGCTCCTCCGGGCTGCAGCTCCTTGCCTCGGCATCTGCCAACCTCGGCGAGCCCGCTGCTGCTGCTGCTGCTGCTGCTTCTGCTTTTATCACCGCACTGTGCTTGCAAGCTCCATTCAACATCACCCCCTCTGATTTCGTTCGAGCACGGACGGTCCGTCTCTAGCTGCAGCGCCGGACACCGACCAGCTGATTCTGTACGGATGCACAATCTAGCTGTATCCGGGCATTGTCATCCTCGATCTTCGGAGCACACTGTATAATCGTTTCACACTCGCGAACTCGCAGCTTTCTCTCTCAGTCGACGGCCTTGCGCGGCACAAAAATATCTAAAAAAATAAGCTCGCGGCTCTCTAGGCCCTAGACGCTGGTAGGCTCTTCTTCTCCCCGTCATCGGCAGCTGCCCAGGAACGCATGCTCTCGCATATCTCTCTCCCGAGAATATGCCTCTTCTCTTTCTCTCAGCGGCCTCTGTTTTTCTGCTGCGCTATCTCTGCCTCTCGCGCGGCAGCACGTGTCTTGGCATTCGACACTCGTCTGCGATCTCTGGCGGTGCTCTTTTCGTCTATTTTCCGACAACACACTAAGCACACGAGGGGATGGACATGACCGCGCACGAGGTTAAAAGAAAAGAACCTAGCACGACGACGAACTTTCTCATTCGGCACACTTCGGAGGAGAGAACGAGAGGAAGAGTGCGCGCGCGCGCGAGCGTATCTTCCCGAGGAGATGTGCAACGAGACTGGGTGATCCGCGAATTCTCGCAGCCTCCGCCGAAGCGCCGCGACGCGCGGCGCCCTGTGCACATGCGTTGCGCGATGCCCCCCACGTCACCGCCACCGCCGCCTTCTCTCTCTCTCTCTCTCTCTCTCTCTCTCTCTCTCTCTCTCTCGCTCTCGCTCGCACGCGCTGCGAACGAGTAACGACCTCCCCACCGGCGATCCGGCCGAGCCTCCTCGCGCCCCCGTTTTCTCTCGCCCTTTCTCTCGTTCCTGCTTTATTGTATTTTCTCTCTCTCTCTCTCTCTCTCTCTCTCTCTCTCTCTCTCTCTCTCGATCCTTCTCGCTTTTCTGCGGCCTGGCGTGCGTTTTTCACACCGCGCGCGACGCTGCTCGTGAAAGAATGCAATGTCGCACGCGCCGTCCTTGTGTGTGTGTTGGTGAGAGAGGAGCTAGTAGTCGTCACGCTCTCTCCCTCCGATCCGGTGCGCGGGTGTGCGAGAGGAGAAAGCGGGCGAGATCAGGCTTACGTGTGCTTTCGGGTGTCTATAGAAGGACGGATACGCTTTTGACGCAGTCGGAGGAAGATTTTGGCTCGAATCGAGCTTGGTTTACCGCTGAAATTTTTGTTAATCAAAGTTTCTCCCTCCCCCAAAAACACGCGATAAATCGTAGTCGCTCCGTGGGTCGGAAAACAAACGATACAATACCGAATTCCGCGCTCGCGCTTTAAATCCCGTCTCCTGGAGCTCTAAACCCCCGAACGTCAAATCGAGAAGCAATAAGGCTCAGCCAGTCGATCACTCGGTGGCAATAGAAAAAAGCCGGCGGACGCACCGACGAAAAACTCTCTCCGCACGACGTTGGCGGCGAATCGACAGACGAAGCTCACTAGCGCAGAAAATCGCGCGAAAAATCCGACGCGCCGCCGTCAATCTTTCAGCGCGCGGCCATCGTAAAGCTATCAGAGCGAGAGCGAGAGAGAGAGAGAGAGAGAGAGAGAGAGAGAGAGAGAGAGAGAGAGAGAGAGAGAACCCTACAGCAGTAGCAGCAGACGCCGGGAGCGCGAACGGACGGACGGGTTACTACTTTTATAAAAGTACGCGGGAGCTGCAGAGCGGCCGGAGATATATCTCTCTCGAAAGCTCAGCAGCGGTTCACTAGGCAGGAAATGATATAAATAGTGGCCACGTATAGGAACGTGCACGCGCGCCTCGACAGCCTATAATCTGCGCTGGGCGAGCTTCGCGCGCCCGGCGAGCTCTGCGCTTCTCACACTTTGGCTATGCGCGCGTCTCTCTGCTGTTATCACCTTGACTCTCCGCTGTATTTTTATTGCTATCGCTCCTGTAAATTACATCCGATCGATCGGGTACGTATACTCGAGGCTCCTCAGAACTACAATGTCAAGGGGCTACGCAGCTCGGAGCAATTTCCGTCTCGCATCTCTCCAGCAACTCACACGTACGCGTCGGGGAGATAGAGAGCAACACACGTAGTCGTGCTCGCGCGTCGTCGATGCGAACGAAATCGACTCGGGGATCCCGCTCCGCAGAGCTCTCTCCCTCTTTCCACCTGCGCGCGCGCCGCTTTCGTCGCCCCGAGTACGGAGAGCAGCGCGGATACGTCGTAAATTCTGGCCGCGTTAAATTCTACGTGAGAGTTCGCCTCACTATGAGGGCTCCGCGAGCGGGGAATAAACTGCTGGAGATTAGCCCGCGAGTAGCTGGAGAAAAGTGAGTTGGTGCTCTTTCCTATCCAGTCTATTATTTGTAATGGAAAATGTGGATGTTTGATCACGAGGGTGATGAATAGCTCGAGTCTCTGATCCTGAAAATTCCAACAACTAATTTCTACACATCCTTACTCGGCTGCATCATCATCATCGTCACCCGAACGCGCAGCTCTCCCGAGAAACTCTCTCGCGTACAAATAGCATCTCTCGAGAAGTAAAAGAATCCAGGGAGTCTCTTACCTGAAACAAACAAAGAGAAAAATAAGAATTTATTACCCGGAACGCAATAAATAAAAGTACTCAATTTACAGGTAACTAGGAAAAATTAACGAGTCCGCTGCTCGCCTGCTAGTCTCGAGAGCGGCGCACAAAAAGAGTTTCGCCGCTCTCGTAATTAGCTTTAAATTAGATCGCACACTTTTTTCTACCGCCAGGGCGGTGCTAGATGGATTATGTTACAGAGAAGCGAGCGCTTTAATCGTTTCTCGAGGACGTCGGACGTGCGCAAGAAATTAGCGGCTGCGCATTACATAGAAAAGAGCCAGACGCATAGGCGCACGCGTACGGGCGGAGAAAAACCGGAGACTGCTCGCGGTTTCCTCGTACGAGTCACACACATACGAGTAAACTGCGCAGCGGCGGCGGAAGTCCAGTATACAGTATAGTAGTATTATAGTCTCAGCCAAAGTCCAGCGGCCGTGAAACAAAGCAGGAGCCGCCAGCCGTGTAATTGGACTACTTCCCCTCTCGCCGCGCCTCTTTCCATCAGTCCTATCGCCTTTTTGCGCGGCCAAGTGCTGCTTCTTCTTCTTTCCGAGACGTTGAGTCGTCGTCGTTGCTGCTATGCTGTTGTTGTTGTCCATCGAGCTTGACTTGGTGCGCGCGTGTTGCGAAGAAGAGACGCGGCTGGCTGGATGATCTGATGACGGAGGATATGAGGGACGGCCCTCGCTTGTTTGCTAATCGACGCGACGGCTGCTACTTTAATTTGCTGCCTGTGTGTACGTATGCGCAGGGTTTACAAGCTCGATTATCGTCTGCTGCGCGCTCGAGCGATATTTCATTCGATCGGCTTTTAATAACGACTTTGACTTTCGGAAATTTGACTTGCACCGGGGATCGATCCCCCTGTTGAATTTTAATTGGCAATTTTGAATGCAGAGAGTACAGTCTTCGAGTGGGACAGGGTATTTTTAACCGAATTTTATAATATTATCTAATTTATCAACAAATTTAGGTGCACAAGTGAGCGCCGCAGTAGGTATAATTTGTCAACCTTTGAATTTGAAACGCGCGACCGTGATTCGCTGTCCGTCTCCCCTCCTCGTCGCGCGTTCCCCCTTCGCGCTCGCTCCACGCATGCGCTCCAAATCTCCCGCGGCCTGATTGGTCCACTCGAATTGCTTCATGCATTGGCTGTCAGTCCCACCCAACATAAATCATATTTCGTGATAAAATTTATTTTTAGAAAAAAAAATTATTCCTTGGAATCAATCAACTGTTCGCCAACAGCGAATCTAGATCTAGAGCAATCTGGAGTGCGGCGTCGAAGAAAACGATTTTCCGCGGAGAAAAATCAATCTAGAATCAAGCGCTGCCGCCCGTTCCACTTTGCAAAACAACAGCGAGTAAATTATTTTCAATTGCTCAAGCTCCCCGAGACACATCGGACTAATGATCGCGTCGCTCTCCGCATCGTCGTCCCTCTCGCTGAACGACGACGAGTAGCAAACGCACGCATACACAAATGGGATAGAGAGAGATAACAGAGTCGGATAGAGAGAGAGAGAGAGAGAGAGAGAGAGAGCGTGTACAGGCCGTGGCGATCAAACACGATTCGCTGGATTGTCGCCGACGCCGCGCTGATCCTCGTCGGCGGCTCGACTGTCGCGAATTCCGACCTCAGCTTACGTAGGCCTATACACATACATATATATATATAGCTCCCCTCGAGTAGAAGCGGCAGCGGTTCTCTTCGTGATCGCTCGCCGACAACAGCGACTATATAGGCATCACACTATCTCACGATCGGCCCGACGATCGTGTGCGCACATGTATATACACGGTATACTCTACGTAAGAGCTGGGGGCCCTAGCAACGCCACCGCCGCCGACGTGACCCAATTCGCCGCGGTCGCATCTCATCCTCTCTCGCTCTCCCGTCGTGACGTAGTCGTGTGTAATGGGTATGAGCTCGTGTATACAGAGTCCAGCGCTGCGGTGGTGGCATGATCGACTCGTCAATCGCTCTTAATCAGCATTCGCGCGATTCTCTCACACAGCAGCACTTCTACTTTCGAGCCGATGTATAGAGCGTTTTCGCTTCAAGGATTTTCGCAAGCTGAGTAAAAGAGAGGAGGCGCTCGAGTAACGAGACGTATGGAAACTGCGCAGTCGATGCCCTCGGGATGGATGTGTATTTGTGTATAGCTATAGGTTGTTCAATGATCGAGCAGCGGTTCTGATTCGACAGCCTCTTTTTTTCTCCGCGCAGCGCGCGCCTCGGCTTTGTGAAGGATTTCATTAATATTCATTGGCTACTCGTTACGTGCTGCGCTATGTACGCTCCGAGGAATAGATCAAGTTTTGTCATGCGTGTTTTCCGAGGAATGCAGCCGCCGGGAAAATCTCGCGTTCTCTCGTTTCGCAACGCGACATCGATTGTCGCGTTCGCATTGAGAAGCAAATTGGCTGCGCGCTACGTTTTACACTGCGAGTTCGAAGAGAATTGCTCGCAAAAATATACGCAAACGTATTCTCTCAGTTTACACATGCACAGTTGCATAGCTGTCGCGGCTCGCATTTCCCGGTACATCGCGCGCGAGCGTCGACGTCTCAAGAGCGCCTTCGCTAAGTCTAGACACCCACACGTAGAGCACAACGCGAGAAGCTCGCTCTGTGTATATAAGCGAAACTCGGCTCGTATATAGAAGCTTCGAGCTGCTGCTGCAGGCAAGTTTCGCTCCGGAGGAGAAGCCCGTGATGGCTGCGCGGGGGTGGACTAAGGAAGGGTGGCATGCCGCTCCGGTTATATCAACGAGGAGAGATGCAGACAGTGGAGTAAGGCCGCGCTTGTCTAGGATGTTTGCTGCGCTGCGGAACTTTGAAAATTAAAGTTTCTTCGCGAGCGTTTCGAGTGTATACGCGCGACAAAAACACCGAAAGATACAAAATTTGACTAATCCAAGAAACGTTTAATCGATCGTCGATTACATTAAACCGCGAAAATCGAGCATTTATCTCGTAGGCGCGTGAATTATTTTATAGGATATACAGCCGGTATTTCAGCGCGACCCTGAGCCCAGAGCTCGCAGACACACACACACACACAGCAAAGGGGAGCCACGAGAAGCGCGAGCGAAAGAAGGGCGGCTCACGCACACACACACACGTACACGGGGCAGCTATAGGGGGGGGGGGGCAGCAGCAGCAGCAGTGGCGAGAGGGGATGAGCCGACGGCGGCGCGAGCGAGCGAGCGATGGCAGAGTATTGATTTAGTGGGTTTCACCTTCTCCTTCTATTTGTCCCTCTCGTTCTACATCTCTCTACGTCTCGCGCGTCTAGCGCCCCCGCACGCGCGCGCATATAGCCCAGGCTTTTCAGGATCTCCGCCCGACGCCATCGCGCCTTTCATCCATCTTTGCTGGATTTATATTCGCCGTTCGCGGTGATGTGCGTGCGCGCGGTTTTTATTGTTGCGCACGATGGAAAGAGAGAATATTACGCCGAAATTTTTCGCCAATACTAGCTAGCTCTTAAGTGATATCGATTTATCATACGCGCACACGAGGAGAATTGAATTTCCGATTTCATTGATTTTTTTTTTTCGTTCTCCACCACGCGCCCCGAGACTTGCGTAAATCACGGTAAGGGCCGTTTAAATCAATGCGAGGTATTAAATTCACTCAGCGCACTCGATAATAAAGCCATTTAGCAGCTCTTTACGCGCGAATCATCGCCGCTCGCAGAAACCATAAAAAACGGCCTGATAGCCCGAGAGCGGGCGCGGAACACGAGAGAAGGCGTAGAGCGCGATACAGGTGTCCCATAACATTTTATTACAATCGCTCGATTACGTAAACACACACACGCACACATGTATATGCGGGGCCGTAAAAGCACCCGGCGGCACGAGAGCCATCGGAACGAGCTCATAAACACGCTCTCTCGCCCGCTATATAATAAAAGTCGCTCGTTTATCCATTCTTTCTCTCGCCTCTATAGCCAATGTGAAAAAGCGCGCGAAATTCGAAAAAAAGGGAAAAAGCTTATCGCTCGATCGACGGAATCCTCGTCAAAGGCGACAACGCGTTTGGAGAGGAGAGCAAGCGAGTGAGAGCCCCGGAGATGGTATCTTCGTACCGTTAAGAGGTGTTTACAACTCCGCCGCAGTGAATCTCGCTGCGGGTAAGTGGAGGAGCAAGAGCTCGCGGGAGAGAAGATGGCAGTAAATATTCCCGGCTTCCTATACCACGCGCGCGCAGCAGCAGCACGCCGCTATCCGTTTCTGTCTGCGTCCCTCTTTTTCTGTATAAGCGGGGTTATATTATTTATTTTTTTTTTTTTTTGCTCTTCCTCAAATTCGAACCCTACTTTCACTTTCTCTGTGTCCATTGCATCTAGCGAATGTCTACTCTATTCGGATTGGATGTTCGTTTAAAATTTCGAATGCGCAAAAACAAATTAAAAAGCTTCTATCCTTGACTAGCTCGCACTGTCGCACAAAAATGGACGGATGCTCGGCGGAAAGAGCTGGAAGGGCAGGCTGCGCGGAGAAGAATAGCTCTCGTCGCGTCGCGGAATTCCAATTTACCCTCTCTCATAGTCGTCCTATAACGCTTTCGATCGCTCGCAGTCGGGAGAGACGGGGAAAGAGAGAAAGAGAGAGAGAGAGAGAGCTAGCCCCCGGCACTTTCAAATGAAAGCATCCGCTTGATTGCGCGCCCCCGCTATCTGCTGTATTTTTTTCTCTTTCAATTTAAACTAGAAAGAGCGGAGAGAGAGAGAGAGGGAGACGGAACGATACCTGCTACGAAAAAGGAAAGGAGAGACAAGAGAGAGTAGGAAAAAAGAATGGTAGTAGTTTGCGTTTCGAATGTCTAATTTTAGGAGACTTTGAGTAATTGGAGATGCCCCGAGGGATGTCGGGAATTCGCTTTTACGCGAACGGACGTGAAATTTTAAGTGTTGTAAAAACCGAGAAAAATCCTGACGCGCATCGAGAGCCGACGCCCCGGGTAAATTTCCAGAAAATCACGAGAAAGCAGCGACCGCCGTGTAATTAATGAAAACATCGAGGTAATTTTCCCCAACGAGAATTAAAAGATCACTGAAATATACGAGCAGCGAGTGTCAATGCGGCGAGCGAGCCACGTGTGCAAACCTGTAATTTTCGATCTCGATCTCACGCGCCGAACTTCATTCCGAAAAATAAGAGCGAGACAGACGCGCGATCGATGCGCAATTACAGTAATGGGATCCGTGACGCCACGCTCTCGTGTGTGTGTGTGTGTGTATGTATGTGTGCTCGAGGCGGAGGCTCGACTGTCGCTGCACGAAGCCGCCGAGCTCATATTCTTTGGGAGCGAGAGAGTCGACGGTTGGAAGTCACCCTCTGCTACTATACCACTACGCGTGTATGTGTGTATGGGCGAGTGTGACTAAGAGCGCGAGGGAAAGCTATGTATCAAAAGCGTGAGTGAAAGGGAAAGAGAGAAAGAGGAAGATAAAAGCAGCGCGTGTTGATTTTGTGGCAGGAATATGGCGGCATATACGCTGTTTTGTTCTTTCCCTGTACATACACAGTGGTTTTCGCGGCGTTAGATTAGTCATTTTTCTCATCCCGATGGATTTGATTTATACCTCACCCCGGAATAATTGAAAAACGCAGGGATTTTCACGGACGGAAAAAGTTACGATAATTTCGAACGATAAAGACTCGGCTGATTTATCGCCGCGACCGAAAAAAGCCGCCGCGGAGGAGTGTAGTGTGTTTACCTATCGCGAAACTTAGCTATCAGTCTTCTTGCACTCGGCAACTTAATACTCGCGCAAATATTGCTGCACCAAGTTTGCGAGTAGCGTCGCTTCGTCGCCGAAGCGAAAGACAAATAAACGTCAAAGTCGGAGAAAGCAGAGGCAGGACGAAAACAGCCAAGAAAAAAGGACGAAGACGCGCAGCGAGGAGGGGAAGAAAAAAGAGGACGAAGACGAGCTGGCATGAGAAGAGAGAAAGACAGGGATAACGGGGACAGAGGCGAGAGGGAGGAGAGGGGCGAGAGACGTCGTCGTCGTCGTCGTCGGCGGCGGCGGCAGCGACGGCGTCTCCCTCGGGAACGATCCCCGCGTTAGCTTCCGGAAAACTTTAGAAGGAGGAAATTGCCAAGCCGTCAAGCCTCCAGAAGGAATATTAGAGATTCCTGGCCGACGGGCGAATCGTCGCCAGGAAATACTCGAAATTACGCGTCGAGCGTTGATCGACATTGGGCGAATGTTCTGCGCTCGCCGAATGTCGTCTGCTAACTGTACGTAATTTAGGAGCTTGCAGCTCGATTTTACGTATATTTTGCAGTGAAATTTGGTATTTTCAAAGCGACACTTCTTGAAGTTCTACTACTACTACGCAGGGTTAGCGAAAGGTCAAATGCATCGCACGTCTGAGGGAATATCGCTCGATATTATCGTTGCATGTGCAGCGGACGAAAGAGCGACGAAGCGACGGCAGAGATTGGCGGCTCGCCAAAACGTACACCGATGCCAGTCAAACTCTCGAAGGTCACACACACGAACGCACACAGATCCGTTTCTGATTTTGGAAGTGAATAGCCGCCCGTTATATTTTATCGACGATTACGTAACAATCGGGGCCGTCGATCGATCTCACACTGCGTTACATCGCACTCTGATTTTTGGGCACATGCATAATGTAGCATCGCGAGTTGATGGAAATTAATGCGAAAATAATGATGCGACCGTTGCAGCTTCTCCGCTGCCCTATGAATACATTCAAACTAGAACGACCGCATAACTTTCCCTCAATTCAGCGAAAAATATTCGAGCACTATAATATCAGTGCGTATCACGGCGATGAATAAAAGCAGTCCATCAAGCGCGCGCGCGAACGACAACCGATAATGAAGTCAGCGCGAGTAGAAAGAGTGAGCCACCTCGGAGACATGAAGAATCGCCGGTAGCCGAAATTACCCCGATAATCGTCGCGACCATTGCGATCGTTATCTCGGCATGTTCAATTCGCGATATAATATACACGCGCGCGCGCGCGCGCGCAGAGCGCAGAGGAAGTGGAAGTTCTCGAGGCGAGGCCTCGGGAGAAGCAGCTGGCGCACCCTTCTCGCTTATACGTGTACTCGATATTATAACTATACACGGCCGACGGCTGCTGCCGCTGATCAACTATATAGCTGCCGAATGACGACCGGACCGCGTGTGCTATACAGCGGTTGGAGAGAAGGAGAGAGGAGGAAGAGGAGGATGAAACACACAACAGTTGCTGCTGCTGCGGGAAGGCAAGATGGATGGCAGTTATGAGAAGGAGAGAGAGTGAAAGAGAAAAAAAATTGATTGGGGGCTTTTTCGGATGATTTTGGGGCTTATCTGGTGGGATTATAGGCTTGCGTGCGGGCTGAAAAATTTCCGGGGAAAGCTATGCGTGTTTCTCTTGTAATTGGAGTTGCTTTCTGGAATTTTATGAAAATAAGAATTTTGATTCGGAACTTTCATATGCCGGAAAATTGATAAGAACAAAGGTGCCGTGGAAATAATAGCCTAAAAACTGCAGAAAAAGCGCAGAGAGAAAGAAGCGCGAGAGTGAAGCTCATACGCGCGTACACATGCAAGCAAAAGAGATAGAGAGAAGGAAAGGTATAGAGCGCAGAGTGAAAGAGAGCGAGAGAAAGAGAGGTAAAGCACGAAACGAAAGCGACGAGGGGAGCGAGGCGGGAAAACGTTGCTGACGGCGCGCGCGCGCGATACGCCGAACTACACCGCCAGCAGCAGCGGCAGCGAGCGAGCCTGGAAATGAAAGAGCAGCCTCGACGGGCGATAACTCATTCGTGAACCGAACGAGGCAGCTGAATTCAACGATGCACGTGCACGAGTGGGCGGCACCGGCCGGCGACGAAACGAACGCGAGCGGACGCGAAAAAAGGAGTCGAGCAGGAAAAACACGCGAATTTCCTCCCGTTGTGTATACGAGCGGGAAAAAGCCGGGCCCCGCGATTGCAGCCGATTAACACTTTGGAAATGGAATTTCGGGGGCTTTACCGTGTCGAGAGCGAATCTCTCTTTTATTCAACTGACGATTAAAAAAAATAGAAATACGAAACCGCAGGATGTACGATGTGGAGTCTCGGAGCTCGCAGCGCTTACTAATTTCGGCCGTTTGGTTTTCACTCCGCATCGACACCCCGAGGCATATATAGTAGGGAAAAAGTGAAACTCCGCGCGGCATTGTTATACAAACGCGTTTAGCGCGTGCTCCGATTTTTCCGGCGGCTCGAGTGAAAACTGCATCGGCAGACCCTCTCGCAACTTTCACTTCCATAAAAATCTAAAGACCCCGACCGCCTATACCTTTCGACCCGTCGGAGCCCCTTTTTCTCTCTCCGTAGCTCGTCTCGGCTTGTTACGTAAATCGAGGGCTCTAAATCTTTGTGCCCTTCTTCCTTTTGCGGAAGAGAGCCGCTGAATGCTGTAGGTATAGACGCAGAGCCTTGAGAAAGAGAGAGAGAGAGAGAGAGAGAGAGAGAGAGAGAGAGAGAGAGAGAGAGAGAGAGGATGCCGCGCATTTACGGAAATGACTCGTAACGTGAACGCCGCCGTAAATATTTATGTATCGATTCCGAGCTCGATCAACGACTCCATGTGCCAGACGTACGCTGTGTTGTGAGATGCGCCGATTTTTGAGAGGCGAGGTCTCCTGCGACATTGGCAGCTCTCTTTTCAACTTCGCTTAGAGGGTCATTTGCAGGGTTTGGACATTTGCTGGTGTATGGCTTACGCGCGCGCTTGATTTTATTGCTTTTATTGATATGTTCGTTTTAAGGAAAGTTTGAAGGGAAGCGTGTGGGGATTTTGTACTTTTATGATTTGGACGTTTCGGAGTCAATGGATTTTTTTTTTGGAGCGCAGATCGGATGCTGTTGTTAATTTACAACACCTCGATCTGTGTGAATTATTTTGTGCAAAAGTAATTTAGCCGATATCCGTTGGCTTTTTCCGTCTGCTCAATTCAAAACGATTTAGCAATAGTTGTAATATTTATAACAACGATTATTTATATTTTTCCATACATTTCTAATCGTGCACATTAGCTTATTCTTTAAATTACTTTAAAACAATTTTCCAGTAGACCCATGCAAACCCAGAGAATTTACGTATTGTTGTAAAATTGTTCGCACAGACGTACCCACTCAATTGTTCATCGACATAAAAAATTCACTCCAATCTCCCGCAAGGAAATTAAATTCAATGATCCCGATTTACATCACATAATCCACCTCGACCCAACACCTCGGGGCATGAGCGTACCGATAAATCCTCGTCTGGAAAATTCGATCTCCGCACAGAAATGGACACCCCTGGCAGGCGTCAGGGCCTCTCCGCAGTCGAAACTTCTCACCGGGACTGTACTGTGCGCCTCCCTTTTCAAAGCTACTATTATACGACCACTACTCGGCAAGCCGGAAAGCGGGCAGGCAAGCAGGACGAGGTAAGGAAGAGGGGGGGGGGGGGGGAAGCCTGCAGACCTCTAAGACCGTAGCCATCGGAGTATAGCAAAGGGCGGCGGGCGGGCAGTCAGCGTGAAGCGCAAAAGGGAGATTTAGACATCATCCCCCTGACGCGACTCCCGTTCGCCTTCTGCCGCCTCCCTACACTTCCTTCGTCACAGTCGCGCTCGAACGGACTTTTCCATGACGGACGTATAGGCGGCGGTTTTACTTTCTCTCTACTACTTCTTTTTTTTCGGGAAAAAAGTTTCGGGCTTGATTTCTTATTCCGTGCGCTGCACCGCTGCTCTCTTGTATCGAGTTTTATAATGGGAGTAGAGGGAGATGTCTCCCGCTTGCTCCGCGTGCGCATTAAACAGTTGATTTATATGCCGCTGCTGCTGTTGCTTCAGTTTTCGTATAAGGAGAAAGAAAAAGTTCTATAGAAATTTCGCTCTCGTTTTCGGGGTAGCGCTATTTACACTTGTGTGTAGCGGACGCGAAAAATATTTGGATTCAGGTAAACTCGCGCACGCTGTGATTTAGTGTCCTCGATTCCTAATTTATTGCTGCGGATACGTCTCATTCGTGTATACGCTTGCGAGCTAGAGCAAATATCACGCTGATTATATGAAAAAAAGCGAAAGTTTTGTTCGCTCGCTTGGCAACGATAAATCACGGCGAACAATTTTTCGAAGAAATCGAAGTATTCTTGTGCATCGTAGCGTGTACATTGTATAATTTCAGCGAATCGGATCACCTTTGCTTAATACCGCAATTTAAATATATATTAGAAACGCGGGCAAAAGTAAGCCCCCGTGGATTTCGACTTATCAAAGCGACGAATAAAAATTCAAAGCTAGTCGCAAGTATAATGCGGAGAGCTTAGAAGCGAGAGCCGAATTCGTTGCGCCGCGTGTTTTCGCCCAATCAGACGCAACATTGGAAGGGCGTGTTTAATTAAAATCGCTTCCAAGTAGTCGCAAGTCGCTCGGGGACCCGAGCCTATCGGAGCTGTTGCGAAGCCTTGGATTTAAGATTGAAACGCCGAGACGCGCCTTTCGGATTCAGTCCAAGTATTGCATTGTTCTGCGAAGGGAAATGCTGAATTTATCAGACAGGAACATAGAATGATTTTTTTTAAGTAGAATATTGTGAATTTATTTGACGTCGGTTTGCCATCCAAATCTAAC
This sequence comes from Nasonia vitripennis, assembly GCF_009193385.2. NCBI lineage: Eukaryota > Metazoa > Arthropoda > Insecta > Hymenoptera > Pteromalidae > Nasonia > Nasonia vitripennis. The sequence goes on from NC_045760.1 coordinate 6,099,530, forward strand.
CTATTTCTTATCGTATATTTATCTGAAAAAAACATAAAATCAGCATCATCCATTATCCACAATTATTCTCTCTCCTACTGTTACAGATTCAATCGCCCAGCTCCCGCGCGAAGAAAAGCAACAGCGCAGCGCTTCAATTTCTCCTCAACAGTAGTCCCGCAACGGATACCCGTACGTACGCCGTCCGACGGAAGACTGCAGCGAGCATCGAACGCGCAACACTGGTAGCGCGGCGTCCGCAAAATACACAAAGCGTCGAAGGCACAATTTCGTTCAAATACGCATAAAGCAGTGGTGGTCGCGAACCGCTGGATACGCGAAAATTTGCATATCGTTTGTTATTCAAATGCGACCGAGAGAGAGAGAGAGAGAGAGAGAGAGAGAGAGAGAGCGAGCGCGGGAAACTACATTAGTATAGGACGAGAGTAGAGGGAGAGAGTGCCGAGCGCGCGCATTCTCGACGCGATAAATTATCGATTCCTGTTTATTGGAGGCTCGCCGAGGCCCTAAACGCGTCGTTAATAAACGAAGATCCGATGACAACATTATACGGGTGTGGCTAATTACGCCGATCGTTCATGCAGATTTAATATGCGCAAGCGCAAGCGCATCCTTTCTCTTTCGCTTATTCTCGTATTCTTCGTGTTGCATATACGTTGTTATTGCGAGCGTAATAAGTCGGAATACGGTGCGCGCAAAACATGTACACTCGCAACTGGCTTTACGTGAGTAATGGAGAGCTTAGAGGAGTCATTAAGGCGCTCATTCATTTGTTAGACGCGCTGCGCGTAATTGTACGCTGTAGAATCACTGCTCAGCGCGTACCTGTTTTGCATAATTTGCTTCGAGTACGTGTGCCGTAATGGTGCAACGAATCATAAACACCGATTGAAAATTTCGGATCAATCGCGGCGCGAGAATAACCGTTGGATTGAGTGATTCCAAAGGCACGAGCACAACCTCTCTCGGCGTAAAATCGCGTTTCTCAATTTCCCACACACAGAGGTTTCTATTAAGCAGCGTCGAAAAAATCAAAATTCACGATAATCGCACGAGAGAGCCCAGCCCCCGCCGAACGGTGTATAAAAGCCCTCCGGCTAATTTAACCAATTTATCTATACGAGCCTATAGAATTAAAATGAAAAAAAGCAGCAAGAAAAGTCCACTCCTTCCTCGAGTCGAGGTCGTTTTCTCACAATCAGTCAAAATCCCGACGGCGTCTGCGCGCACGATACACCTCCTCTCTCTGGCATATCCCTTGCCGAGGAGGAAGCGCCTTCGGGAAAAGTTATAATACGCGATAAAGCTCGTGCGGCGCGTGGAATCAATGGCACATTAAGTGGACCTATAAATCGCGCAGCCCGGCGCGCACCACCGCCGCTGTGTAGTCTCCTTCGCGTTCGGGCCTATATTTACTCTATTATGCAGCTTCGCTCTTTTTTCTCCCTCTCTCTCGCGTTTCCTCCTCCTCTTCCTCCTTCTCGCGTTTAACGGCGAATCATCGTTTTAGATGCCGCCGCGCGATATCGCCCCGAGGCAGCGTCGCCCATAAATCCGAGCGCGTATATATTCTATGCACTTTGCCATAGCCGATCTGCTGCAACAACGAAGCACACACACGTACAGGTACACATGCACAGACGGGAGAGAGAGATCAGTTCCGCGCGCTTGGGAGTCGAGAGGCAGAGTGCCGAGGCGCAGCTTCCGCCGCCGGCTGCGCTGCGGCGGAGAGAGAGAGAGAGAGAGAGAGAGAGACGCATCCCTACCCCACGGCGCACGCATGTGTACCACCCCTTTTGGGGGGCAGTTGGGGAGGGGCGAGAGGGGAAGATTTTCGGCGAGTGGAGCCGACGAATGACACCGAGTCGCCATCTGGCAGAGAATCCGCGCAGCATCCCGTTGCTAAGGGTTCGGCCGAGATGCGAGAGAGGGAGCGTCGTCGCGCCGCGGGAAAATCGAAATTCGAACTTGCGCAAGCGGGATGCTGCGTCGGGGTGGGCTGTTGATAAAACAGGGATCGTCTCTGCGTCAGTGATATAGGTTTCTCTTTGATGAAAGTATTCAACTCAAATTTTAAATCATGCAATCATGAATAAATCACAAAGCGTCTGATGAATGTTAATGACGAAGCGCGCATTGTCTAGAAAATTATTCCATTTGTTTACTCGGTCGCGCGAGAGCTATATAATGCAAAACGATTTCTCGATTAACAGTCAGCTGCGAGCGCGCAAGGAGAAAGAGGAAAAAAGGACCTTGAGAGCCGGAGCATGTAGTACACTGGTCGGTCGCAGCTAGTTCTAATCAATTTACCGACCACGCACGCATTGCACTCGCGCGCGATATATAGATGATTGGCGCCACGGGCGGTCGACACTCGTCGCCTTTTCCGCGAGCGTTTGTCCCGCGGACGCGTGCGGCACTGTTTATCAATCACTCGCAATCGACGCGCCTTTCGATCGGCCGCGAGTTTTTGCAATGCCGATCGCCAGCGTTTACACTGGCTCATATCCATGGGACTTTGGAGCTGCGACTAGGTGGTTTTAGAATTTCGAACAGAAAGTTATCGATGCCTCATTTACCGATTATCGCACTCGTCAATATTTTTGTTTTCGTTTAATAATTTATAACGTATCGGAGTTGCTTGTGTTTATATTTTCGTCATATCGAATTCGCAATCCATCAGCCTCCACCACTCGAATGAGTAAGCGCTCAGCCGTACGGTGATATCATCGGCGTTTGGGTGGTCTCCTTATATGCATAACCGAACAAATTGCCAAATAACGAAGCGATCGCCGCTTATAACCCTTGCACCAAGCGATTACCATCAATAACCGATTTTTCTCAAATTCAAAAAAAAAATACCTCCACCTCTTTGCATCGTCTAGCCGAAATTATGATTACAGATCACAGCAGACCGAAAGCACGATCGATAGCCTAGATAAAGACACGCATCGGGCGCGCATCTAGAATTCGCGGTATGGAAGCGATTCGAACGTGAGGCTAATGTCGAAGCGTCGCCGTGCATTTGGGTGGTCTGATACGCCAAGGTGCCTAGAGTCTATTATTAGAGGAATAACAGTCACGAGTAACCTCAACAGCAGCAATAGCAGTGTGCGCGCGCGAAATCGCGATCGCATCGATGGAATAACGATTAGGAAAAGAGTCGAGCGCCTCGCATGCACGTATATAATAGGATACACACTGCGATGGAGGAAGAAGAGGGAAGATTGTTTCTATGCTATCGAGCTTTCTCTTTTTCTCTCTCGATTTCTTGTCGATAGGAAGCACGCGTACGCCGATTGATCGCGAAAGAGCTGATATCTTTTTTCTTTCTCTCTCTCTCTCTCACTATTCTTTCAAAATATACAACGATTTATGGTGCCTTTTCAGGCAAAAGATCGAAACATTCCCAGGACAAAATTGATTACCCCTAATGATAGTCCTCGGAATCTGTCAAAAACATCGAAAACCTCGTACACGCGAACCGAGATCTCGCTCGATCGAAATTGTATACACCGTCGGCATGAGAAACAGCCGATTAGGACTGTTAAAGCCACGTTATTACGATCGAGCGAAAATTCCCGATTGCTCGCAGGAACAAAGCCTCGAGACCGCTGCTCCTCTCGGGAGAGGAGAGCCAGAGAGAAAGACGTGGGCTCGGTTGAAGTCTCGGCGATTACGGGCAGAGGGCCCGAATAAATAATGCCTCCATCGAGGGATGCGGCCGTTTCTCCGGACAGGTAGTAATATTCTCCGTGGAGGCTGTAACTCATATACACTCCGAGCTGAAAAAAGAGTCTCGACGGAAGGGCTGCAGAAGAGGAATCTGACGAAGAGGTCCGCGCGCATAGCTTCCACGCTTGCATGAACTTGCAGCGGCGCTTGTTTGCCTTCGCAAAAAAGAAGGAGGCGCTCGGCGAAGGCACGAGGCCAATTAGCTCGCGCGCGTATAACCGTAATACGTTATTGCAGTATGTGCATAGAGAGAAAGATTTTATCGGGATATGCTGCACCACGTGGTATTTCTCTCTCTCTCTCTCTCTCTCTCTCTCTCTCTCTCTCTCTCTCTCTCTCTCTCTCGTCGGCTGCGTAAGCGCGCAGGAGAGGTGATATAATGAATAATCTGCTTTTTGCACTCGGCTGCGCGGAGATACTCATCGTTCCTGCAGACTTTGGTATTTTCTGAGAATTTGAAAAAAAAATCAACTTTGGTGTAATATTAGAGAGTCGTTTGAAAGATATACCTACGCGCTACAAAGTATAGCTGTTACAAATCGCTGGAATAATTGATAGCCGCTCCGCTCGCGATAAGCTCAGCGCTCGAAAAGTGTATATTCATAATACAAGCGGTGTACGCGTGCACGGTCGCGCAATAAAATCTAACATTTTAACAGTTACTTTTTGCCCCGAAAAAAATACACCCAGACTCGCGCTCGCTCTCTCGCCGCGCGGTAATTAAACATTTTTAGTAGACGGAATAATTTATGCCCCGTGTACTTTCAGGAAATCTCGAGTCTGGAAAGTCACGTTAATTTGCAAGATCGGTATGATAAGCTGAGGGAGACAAGTGTAGCTCAAGATGGTGCTAGATTTCTCGAGATCTTTGGCGCACATACACTCGCGCGCACAGAGAGAGAGAGAGAGAGAGAGAGAGAGAGAGAGAGAGAGAGCCGTGTGTATATAAGTGTGCTTGCGCGCTCGATCTTTTATACGTGTCTTGCCTTATGCCTTCCAGATTCTCATCTGACGGCGCACTCGGCGGCACACCGAGCGCGCGCGCGATCACGGATCTCGATAACAGCGCCGCCAGTGTTCTCTACCAGCGCGGAGCAGCAGTTTTCTCGTGATTAGTTTTGGACAACTAGTCGGAGACACTCTCGCGACAAAGAAATCAAGGTTAGATAAATATACCGAGTGCAATTTCGAGATCCCGATCTAAATTGGAACGGCCGTGTTCCGAGCGGGTTTGTATGAATTGCATCGGAGCTGCGTTTTAATATTCGCGGGCTGAAATTACAGTGCGTCAGACTAATTTACACGACAACGGCCTAATGACCGAAAAATGCCGCTCTCCCTCTCTCGGCTTGATAGATGAATTCCGAGGTAGGGATCCCCCGAATAGGCGCAGAAAAAAGCGAACACGAGCGCGCCCGAAAAGGTAAGAGGCGCGTGAGTTATGCGCCCATTTCAGTTAATAATCCCGTTATACCCCTTCCGTGGCCGCTTCATATTTTCGCCATCAAGAAAATAATGGATATGCGGCTCTCGCAACACACAGACTATACGCGGAGTGTATTATACAAAGATAGTATATATGCATGCGGCGGCGGCGCTCAGGGCGGCGAATTCTGCTGGGCGTAAAAGGGGGAACTCTCTCCGGGCCGAAAGGCCGCCTCGTCATCCGTCAACTGTCAGACGTCCGACCAATCCTAAGCCACGCAGGAACGAGTCGTGCAGCCACCCACGATCCGGCTCTCGGCTAGAGCAAATTATGTTATTAGCTACGGCATCGTCTTTCGCAAGAACATTATTTTTTTTATTTTTAAGAAAATTGACTATTTCGCAACGCAACACACATCGAGATTCAATTTCGCGGTGGCAGAGAGAGAGAGAGAGAGAGAGCCTTTCAATTACTCCGTCCCAGAAGAGCCTGTACTATACAATATCCAGTTAATCGTTTCATTCAAGCCTCCCTTTTTTTCAACGCCCACACGGGCATAAGGCGCATTCGACTCGCCGCTAAATCCTCGCGGATTAATTTCCAGCAAGGAGTTCCGAACGAGTCCGCCCGCGATAAATATCCCGGTCACAATTGTTTGAATTTCAAAACTGCCAGGAGATAAATAGCGAGCGAGAGAAAAATTTCGAGAGGAAAAAAAGGCTTAAAAAGGAAAGAAGAAGAAAGATTCGCCGCTCTTCTCTCGTATGCAAAACGCAGCGCGTATATGGTCACAAGTTCTCCGGGTCACGGGAATTTCATCCTGCATTCGATTCAGCGCGTGTGTAGGAATAATCGCCACCGCAGCTGCGGCGTACGCACTCGCGGCTCTTTTGCCGCGCTATCGAATGAGCAATTCTATCAAGGCGAGGATCTCGCATAGTAATCAGAAATATACGTTTTGCTTTTGCTTTGAATGCACTGCACTTTTCAAGTTTAATACAAAACTGCTGTTCTGTCCGTTCTCACCTTGAACCACGATCGCTCCCTGCGTCTGCGTGGAAAGAGCGCGTTGATTCCTTTCATGTTTGTAGGGCTTTGTTGATAATAACACACATCAATTAAAAATCACTCTCGGGACGTATTTCACAAGGAGCTACACGATTGCACGGAACCAAAACAAAATTGCGAAATCGAATTTTCCGCTTCGATCTCTCACCCCCAACGCTATAAATCAGCGGCACACAGCACACGGCGTTCCGAATAAATCGCATTAAGGCTCCGCCAAAAATCGCCGAGTCGCGCGGTGATCGTCGAAACAAATCGGATATCTCGCGCGACGCAGATCGATCGTCGTCTCGCGATCGACTCGCTACCACTGTGCATATCCTCGCCAACGCGGCAGCTTATACTTCGATAGCGATAATAGCGCCGCCGCGTATAAACGCGTGCTATAAGATTTACCTTTCACGAGCCGCTGCCGCGTTCGGATCGATCGCAACTCCCGTGCGCTGCGATGTATATATAGGTATATACACAAGCAGTCGTGTGTGTATACTCGAGCGAGGGAAGGTCGCCGATCGTCGAGCGCGCTCGAGATTACGAAACGCCCGAGACTGACATCACCGATCGGTGCGAGATCAAAGCGGTATACTTACGGATACATGCTGTATGGTGAGGATGAGGATCGATTCGTCAAATTGCGGATTCGCGTATGCGATGTTGCTGCGAGTGCATTCGTATTCATGAATGCTCGCGCGGGAGATTTCGCGATAGACGCTAAATTGGAGGTGAATATTTTTAAATTCGATTAGCTATTTCTGTGCAACTAACGCGCGGAGAGAATCTTCCGTCTATACGGTATTTAGAAAATATAGTTTGAGAGCTGACTACACACAAATTGAAAATGAAAATGCTAATAGACAAGAGGAAAATTAGGCGAATAGGCGCATAGAGATCGATCGCGGCTCTCGGCCGGAAGGAAGGAAACAGTCTCTCGTGTGTAGAGCTCGGCGAGCTCACACGCGGTGCGCTCGTGGTAACGGATCGAGAAACTCCGCTGCGGGGAGGGTTATGAAGTGCGATGTTGATGCGATAGCTGCGCAGAGGAGAGAGAGAGAGAGAGAGAGAGAGAGAGAGAGAGAGAGAGAGAGAGAGAGAGAGAGAAGGCAAGCCCGCGTGTACGCGAGTGAAACCTCCCGGCGAGGGCTCGCCTGCTGCCACCCACACACGTGTGCTACATTCGCGCTGTGATACGCAGTACTGAGCGAGTCTAGAAACGATCGGCTGAAGGATTGTTATGGCCTGTACTCGTGTATAAGTCTTGATTGATTTTATCTTGTTTTTCGCGGAGGATCGTTAAAAAAATCGGTTATATACTATCCGTTCTATTTTATTGAAACAACGAAGTACTACACTGACGTTTCAGAGAAAACAAAGGCCTCGTGGTTATTTCCATTGTGCGTATCACTATCCCCTGTGTTCTTTTCTCTATACTGCCCTTTTCCTCTTGATTTCGAGCCCCGAGGGTCCCTACACTCATAGAAGCATTTCCCTTTTCGAAGTAGGGTGCGAGAGAAGAGAGAAGAGAGAAAGAGAGCCATTATTGTTTGTTGGTCAATTCCGACTCATTTCGGCAAGTGTTCTTCGATTCGGAACCGCAAGTCTGGCGTCCATATATCTGTAATTACGAGCGGGATAGAAGCGGCGAATGCTTTTAACGGTCCGCCCTCGAGATGCTGCTGCTGCTGCTACTGCCAGCCGGTCAAGGGACGGAAGAACGAGGAGACGGAAATGCGGGAAGAACACATGAGCCTCGTATATAAATCCTGGATTCTATGACAAAGGAAATTTTTTCCGAAAAGTGGAAGAGTGCTTCGAATAACTTTATTATTTTATTAAAATAAAAAATTCTGTACTCTACATACAATTACACGAAACTATATGCCTGATCCTTCTCACGACAAATGTAATTGAAGCTTCGACGCACATGACTGCCTGCTCGTCATTACTCTTTTTCCAGAAAATTCAGAGAAACGAAAATTGCCCGGACATTACAGCACGCGCGTGCCACCTATCTGATAGCCATCAATGTTTATACATCGAGCTATCAGGTACAAGCAGCGCACTCGTCGTATTAGTCCGTCTCTCGGAACCGATGCGGGGTGCCGCCGTTGCATTTTTTCTTCTCTCTCTTACTCCAGTCTTTTTCCCTCGACCCCTGAACACAGCCGTACAGCCTATACACGTGCAGCGGCAGTCGCTCCGCTATAGTAGCAATTACGAATCGCGTGATTTGTGGCCGTAACTCTGAGGCGCAGGAGCGTCACGACGCCGCCGCCGCCGTCGCTTTATATATCTATGCGCGCAGGTGAAGGCGGAGGAAGGTATATAGCTATATAGCTGCGCTATAAGCCATGCCGCCTATTCGCGGCTGCGGTTACCGCATTCGGCGGCGGACGCGGTCGAGGCCCTTTTGTACTCGCGGGTGTAGTTTTGTTTGTGCTCTGCGCGCGAAGACTGCGATAACTCGATGTTCGCTTTAGTTTTCGGCGTATGAATTTTAATCCTCTATCGAATTACAAGAGCAGCTATATAGCCGAGAGAGTAAAAAAACAAATGTATACCAGACGAAACGCACCTGTGTGCAGTCGGAGAAAGCACCGGGAAATAAAAAAAAAAATAGACGACGGAGAAGAAAGAGAGAGAGAGAGGAAAAACAGAGAGAAATTGGCTTCCAAGCCTTATCAGGCCTCGCGGCTAATTGAAATCGCTCGTCTCCCTCCTGCTCTCGATCGCTTCCCATTGGCCAGACGGTTAATCATAGGAAGCGCCGGGGAAGGGTCGCGCCCCGAAGAAGGTACACGCGCGGATAAGGTGAGGGTGAGCAGCTCTGTGTGTATGCACGTATACATAGATATACATCACATGTTCGAGGGTATAAGCTAGCCGCAACGCGGGATCGCGTGACTTTATTCGGACACATCCAGCAAGCCGGAATGCCATTTTTGCTCGCGGTTGTATAAATGAAATTCGGTAAATTTTAGGACTCGGTGTGTTGCGGATAGGAAACTACTACCGCGGCTGCGGGTATCCTATTCCGTGCGACGCCGGTGTATATGGTAATTTCGATCGTTCGCCGGCAGTTGGTTCAACCCTCTGGATTGAATGGTGCGGTGTATTGAAAAATAAGAAGCGTATAATTCTATAGTAAAACCACCCCTCGGTCATACCGCGCCTCTTGTCTACCACTCTGTTTACAAGATTGTCCTTATACGTTCGCCTTCCGTTCCGAGAGAGCGCGACAAACACAGCGGGGGTGTGTCGTGCTCCGCGCGCATTAAAAGCACCGGCGCGACGTCTACACGCTATGTATTGCGCGTATGGACTTTGACGTCGACCTTTTCTCTCTCCATCGCACGCGCTGTACATACACACTGGCTTTTCCCGCCGACGCGATCAATTAGTTCATTTTTTTCGGCCGAGAGAAGGCCGAAAAATTCGACGCCCTCGAGAGATTTGCCTGTATGTACGCGGGTATGCGAGGTTGGGAAGCTTCGTTGCCCTGACTACCGCTGTCATGTTTGGCCTAGTTCGGCACGCGAGCGCTGGCTTTTTTTCGGCATGAGAATATTCGCTCTTGATGTTGGCAAGCCTCTGGCGAATTTATAGTTTGTTCGGCGAAATTATTCCGGCTCGTGTGTTGTACGCGAAAAAATGAACCAGCGAGTGTAGAGAATTCCTTTTGTTGGCTGAGTAAATACGGTAATAATAAACCGTGAAGGAATCCTTTAAAAATTAATTATCACGAGATGATGATCGTCCGAGTAGACGCTTATTAAGCGCCAGACAAATTTGTTTCGCGCGAATAAATCTTTCTCTGGAATAACGAGTACGCGTACGAATGTGCACGTGATCGTTCACTCCTCTTCGCCGGCACAGCGGCGCATAAATTGAAAAGGCCGCTTATACGTGCACACAGAGTCGAATCCGCGTCATTAATTATCTCGTTCTCTCTGCGCGGTCGATTTTTTCTTGTCTCGCGACTTTAGTTTTGACTTTGACTTCTCGCGTGTTGTTTGTTGCTCGAAAACTACAATCCGTAGATGTGATCTTGAGGAGGCAATCATATACGAGAATCAGTATAAATTTGCAACAGTGTATGTATAAAATGGCAATTATCAAACGCTGTGAGGGAAGGATAAGAGCCGCGTAATTACAATGGTCGAAGCTTGCACGAGTCGGCATACGGAGTAATGATCGGTTATATTCGGAGGCGGTAAGTGGCACCCGCTACAGCTAAAAAGCAAATACTCTTGATTCGATTCCAAAATACAAACACTACAAATCATAAAAAACTCCGTTTCACTCACACATCCCCGCGCGCATAAATGTCTCTCGCGCTTTTGCGAGATGAGCGCCGATAGCGCAAAAAGCGTCCAGTCGCGCGGCTACTTCTCGCACGCGCTCGCAACACTCTCTATACGCACAGTGGACCCCCCCCCCCCTACATCTTTGCAGGATGTACCTGCAGTGCCGCGAAGCAGAGAGACAACACACAGCCAATGTGTCGTCGAGAGCACTCGCTCCTTAAGATATTGTGCGTCTGTATACCCGCGGCCGCACATCGGCGTCGGGACACCTAATTATACGATTGTCGCTCGTACGATATCGGACACTCGTCCACAGCTCCGTGCTGAGTATAAGGCTGCAGCGCGCACACACACACGCGCAGCGAGCGCGCAAACTCTTTCCGTGGGCGCGCGCGCGAGTTGAAGATTGTCGCGCGATTAGTGGCGGAGCTCGATGTCACGCCGCGAAGATGCATTGCTCTCGAGCACGGCCGGCCGTTATATGGCGCTGCAGAGAGAAAGAGAGAGAGAGAGAGAGAGAGAGAGAGAGAGAGAGAGAGAGAGAACAGGCCGAGCGTGTAAATGTGTGCGCGGAGGTATGTACGCCGAGGCAGGCTAACGCCGTAAGTGCATAATCGCCGATCGCATCTGCCTGCTTGCACTTTGCGTCAGGATACTCGCGAGAGAGCGAGTGTGCAAAAGCCAGGCCTTCTTTCTTGCTCTCTTTCTCCCTTTCCTTCTTTTTCTCGCGATCAGCGCGCGCGGCAGCTTGGAGGGGCGGCGTTTTGCCGACGATGCGAGGGGAGACCGCGGCCACGAGCCTAGAATGTATACCGCGAGGAGCCGCGAAATCGAGAGCGCGTGTCCGGCTTGATTTTTCTCTTATTTCTGCAGAGTGTACGCGCGATGCGGGATTTCGAGAAAATCGCGTTTACAGTTATGATCGGTATCGGTAAGCGGAGAATTGCAGATTTTTTTTTTTGCTATCGGATGTTTATGCCGGACACGTTTATTTTATTAGCCTGAATATTTAATTGGCCTCGAAGCGTTTTCCAGCGACTAATTACCCCTATTTTATACAGCGCGTTTTCCTCGGGCATTTCTCACGAAACCGATCGATCTCGTACACAAACTTTATAAACAATTTCCAATCTCGCGTGAAATAAATCGCGGAAACGGATCTCCCTGCTAATAAGATCGCGTCGAGAGAGAAAAAAGTCGAGATCAAACGGAGCCCGCTGCCTATACCGCCGCCGTTCCTCCTTATCACACGCCGAGCAACAATCGTTCATAATTTTCTCACAATCTACATACACGTAAGGGAAGAGGGCTAAAAAAGACCGGCTCATTGTGAATACAGAAGCACACACGCAACTTCCAGCGAAACAATAACTTTCTCACGCTTCGATCCCGCGCACAGCAATACTTATACACGCAGAGACCGACACACGGCATCGCGCAAAAGAATCAGCGAAATGACAATACCCGCCGAGCGTTTCAGGACAAAACGCGCTAGCGCAGGCTCCTTTGAAGAAGAGGCTGGCTCTCCGATAAAACCGATTCTCTCGTGCGCATATTTCCGATCGGTCCCGAAGGCGCGAGACAGAGGAAGAGGCGACTTGCCACCCTCCCGCGCCTATGTACGCGCTCGTGTATTTAGCGAAGGAGGAGAGGAGAAGCACACGTATCCGCGCGTCCGGGGCATATGTAATCGCCGGGGACGTTTGTATGGCAAGACGATGGCAGCTCTATCGGGCACAATAGCCCTGCATATCCCGACGCGCCCCTGTCGCTCTTCCCCGAGCCTATATCTGCTTGTACCGTATAACTCGAATCCGTTCTTTGCGGGCGCGAGAAAGAGGGCCGAGGGATACGTCTCTGCGCGAGCGGACTCTTGGGAACGGAAAAATGTCTAAGCCTCTTCGAGAGCAGGGGAGACACGCCGAGAGATGCTACACGTGTGCATGTATAGGTGGCACACACAGCCTCTGCATTCAGCGTTCCCGAGCTGCTGCTGCTGCTGCTGCTGCTGCAGAAGAGGGAGAGACTTTTGCGGTATGCGAGAAAGAGCCGCGCGAGCGGTGTGTATATGCTCCGTGCGACCGGTCTCGATCCCGTCCTTGTTCCTTCTGAGGCTTTCTCTCTCCCTCTCGCTCTATACCTTAGCGGCGGCGAGGCTCTTTGCCGCGAGAGAAAAAGAGAGGATCGAAGAGAGAAGAATGAAGGGAGGCAAGAGAGGAGGTACGCCGTGTAAGAGAGCTCTCTCGTGCCGATTCCTCGAACGACCCTGTTCTTATATACTGCACCGCGTGCGCGCTTCCGGCTGTGATGCGTCAAACCGCATAGTATGTGCTCCCCCGGATGATTTCACTGCGGAGGATTTTTTTGCGCGATAATTGTTCGTTAGTAATTTTGCTCGGATTTACACGAGTCGAGTATATTGGAATTTTCGAAAGTAAGAAACTAGACGAGTGTGACCTGCGTACACGGGTTTATTAAAAACTGCCAACGATTTTTAGAAAACTGGAGTAATTACCCCGAGCAACAAGTTTCTTTCTAACGGTGTGTCAATGGCACACTAAAATTCCAGTAACTCGCGCGAGCGCGCGCATTGCACACGCGTCTGGCCCATTCCCAGCAACGAAACAAAAACTCGCCGCGTAAGAAGCGTTAATTCCAGCGGAATGACCGACGAATCCGACAATTAACCCGACGGCGCCGTTACGTTGTAATTTCAAGAAAAAATTTAATCAAAAAAAAAAAAAATGTCAACCACATTGTAGTACATAGCATCCCCTACACCGTACCGATACACACGCGTTTACGCGCATCAACAGCGTCAGGCGGGAATCCCCGCGAGTCTCGCGAGAGCGTCGGACACGGATGATTCACAGCGCGGCTCATTACTCAGGCAGCTTTTTACTTTAATCACATTAATGAAGCATTTAATCTCGCCGCGTGTTTTACAAGCCGACGCTGTGTGGCCGGCTCTATCCGGCCGCGTTGACGAGGATTTCTCTCTCCTCCTCCTCCTCCTCCTCCACTGCGCCTATCTTCTTTTTCTCGCACGTCTGCTACTCTCGCTCTTTATCATCCTCTACTCTTCTCCTACACATCCGTCCTTCCTCTCGCGAAGAGCAGAGAGAGTGTGTTAGTGCACGTATGGCGGCTAATAACCGCGCGCGGCTCGTACACGTACTGTATACACTCTCCAAACCCGTTTACACCTGTGTACGAGAGAGAGACAGAGAGAGAGAGAGAGAGAGAGAGAGAGAGAGGTGGTTTCTTCCTTCCTTCGTTTCGCGCACGCGTGCTTTATCTTATGCCCTCAAAACGCCATTACGGTAATATAGTGGCATTACCGACGCCCGGCCTATTGGAATGTATAATGCAGGAGCTGTGTATGTGTGCTTATGAGCGATACACTCGTGCTTTTGGAGAATGAAGAGCGATTCCGGGTAATTGAACGGGTTGCGCCAACGGGTAACGCCTTTTTACGGCGGTGGAATTGAATGTTTACGAGGATCGTTTGTAGCTACCGGGAAAAGTTTCTGTTATGGTAAGCCTGTTGGGTATATTAATAGACCATCGTTTCGCGTTGGATTTATTTTTGAATACCAACGCATACCTTCTACGCTATTCGCACGTCTCCTGTATAGAGCAGACTTTAAAGAAGAAAAAACTGGATACCGGTACGTTTCGGCGTTCATTCATTAATTATTCATTCGACATTTTTATCTAGACCGCGAGCGTACGAGAATGCGTTCCGCGTATGCATATCTCTCCCCGATCACAAACATTCCGAAATATCTTAACGCACCGGAATACGAAATACAAACGCGTTCGCGCGAATAGGTAAGTGGAGCAGCAGAGAAAACGGCAAAAATACCCGCTTGCATCACACACTCGTCATATTCTTCGTATATAACTGGCGCTCGCATATAAATGTACGTCGCGACACTTTCACTATCCCTCGGCTGCGCAGCGCAGCGGTATCATAATGCTCGCATTCGTGTCCCCGACTGGGATATTATAATTGTATCTATATACGAACGGACGAGATATTCTCATTTGGACATTGTTGTCGCCCAATATGCTTGATAGGTGCTTACATTATGCGCCCGCGCGCAGGAAAGGAGGATGATGCACAAGCTGCAGGAGGACCCTGGAGCTGCTCCGCAACGTCACTTACCTGAAACAATAAATTACGTACCGTTACAGACTGCACACACACATATGGTTATATATACTATACTATAGATACACGTATACACGGAGGCTCTCTCTCTCTCTCTCTCTCTCTCTCTCTCTCTCTCTCTCTCTCTCGCGTATGCATGTACGTAGGCGCGCTTTGATTTATGCTCGGTGCGACTGCAATATCCATACGCGTGCAGTGCGCGAGCGCGTATTATACGCGTGGATTCGCGCGCTGCACGCACGAGTTTTATGCATTAACGCGCTTTAAGGAGCGCGCGTAGTGTGCGATCGACGGCGAACGAGAGGAATTTTCCGAGTTGATTGACGGACGACGTGTATTATAGGAGGTGTGTAATGTAGATCCGGAGAAATTACATGCTTGAATTTAGTCTGGTGGTGGGTTACGTTTGTGTATATATTGAGATAATTTTTTTTTCAAATTAAAAATCTTCTCAAAGATCAAAACGAAAAATCGGTTTCCTTGTACAAGCAACTCTTCCCTTCACAACCAACCCAAAAATAAACAGCAGACATCGTACGAACCGGCTGATCAACGCGGGACTTGTCTACTTGAAGTGTCGCGCGGCTGACGTTCTCCGCGCATCTGCCACCAGTCTCTGGCGTTCGTCATCGGCGGCAGTACTTTCGCTCCAGCAGCATCCCTCGCTCTCTTGCGCTCTGTCTCTCTTTCTCACTCGTCGCAGCTCGCGGTGGGGATGAGCGGCCAAAAGCACTCACTCATTACTCGTCGCAGCACTCCGCGGCACGTGGCTTATCCTCGCGACGCGATCACTCATTTTTTTTTATCTTTCCTCTTCTCATAACGATCCGAGCGATCGGTTCACAGCTTCCCGAACATCATCACCACCAGTAACCGCGACGATCACAGACGACAGTGGACAGAAGGCGAACAACAGGCGATGATGCGGCGGCGAACGAACTAAGCGCGCGCGCGTGCGAGAGAGAACCATAAACCTTCCCGGGCGCGAGCCGGCGCATAAATATAATAGAGGAAGGTAGAGAGACCTCGTGATAGTCGTCGTCTCTCGGCATTGCCCGGCCGCGTCAGCCGCGTGGCGGGGGAGAGCGCACACCTATACATATATATATACACGCGCATGCTAGCACACGCTGGATGTGTGCGGGGGTGGGGTGGTCCCCCCGAGAAAAACGGAGAACCATGTGGAGAGAAGAACGAGGCGGGAGGGGCGAGCCGAAGGCAGGCTCTCCGTCGCGTGCTGTACGGCGCGTGAAACACCGCGGGGAATGATCGATGGGATTCTGCGCCGTTGCGGGCATCCCCTCCGCCACTCGAGTCGGCCCTCTTCCCTCTCTCTCCGTCTCGCTCGCACTGCCGGGATTCCCCTACCTCTCCGTTTCCGTCGCGCAGCTGCAGCTTCCCCTGCGTGCGCGAGAGAAGCTGCGCAGAGGAGGAGAGCGAGCACGTGGTGCGCGCGGGCTTCGGACAGTTCGCCGGAATTCCCGTAGATGGAGCCGAGGGTCGAAGGGTGGAGCGCGCCATCCGGCGGAGGAACCGCCAAGTTCGTCGTGGCACGAAGGGCGCGGCGGGAAAGGCTCGAGATTTGAACGAAGGGCGTAGGAGAGCTGCTGTTTGCGCTCGTAATTTCGCGAGGTCGTAGCGAAAATTATACTACAATCGCTTTTGTGTTCTGCGGGGCCGGCAAAAACTCACCATGCAAGGCACGTATAATTCAAAGAATGCGACAACATTCATCAACCCAATAACCCAGTGCTGCGGAGAGCGAAATCACAACCATTCACACCCACGTCAGAGCTTTATAACAGCTGAGACTCCAGCCGCATAAGCGATCGTTCTCCATAACTTTCCACCCGCGGCTCAATGCCAAAGGCAATCAAGAGCAATTCCTATACCCGCGCAACTCCATCGAAACTGCGCGTCCTCCTGTGTACATACGGTATATACATATAGCGTCGTTCGCGTGTGCATCGCTATGCCGGTGAGCTGGCGTTATTGTTTTCGTCCGGTATAGCCGGCGCGCGCACAAGCACACATGCGTCATACACGATAGGAATACAATCGGCGATAAAATCGATCGCGGAAGGATGCTCATCCCGCCCGTATCAGATTCGTTCTGCCGGGGGGTCCGAGCGACTAATTAGACATACGCGCCGTGCGCGCAGTGTCTATGGGTATATCCACACGTTGACAGGCTGCTCACGATCGACGCGCATTTTGCCGCACATAAAGCCTGTGGCGCTGCGGCGGCCCTCGCGTGCGAAATTTCGCTTTCGAAGCCACCGCCGCACGCGCCCATAAACTTGGGACGCGCGAGGCATAAGTGAAGAGCGCCGCTCGCGCGCACAAGTGAGCGAAAAGAGTCGACGTGGATTTGTGGTGTGAGGATAAGAGCTGCGCGCACGATTCGAGAGAGGAGGTTAGCGAAAGTTATGGCGAGCCGGGCTAATTTATTTCCTCGATCCGAATGCCGGCCGCTTGTCGATTAGCTACTGATTTACGAATGTAAACACACCGCCTCGAACACTACGCTTTTTCGCCTTGTATTCTGCGCAGTTTCTTGGCCGTGATTGCAGCTTTGCGATGAATTTGTTTAAATAGATGACGATTGTAATAAGGGGATTTAAAAACGGGAATAGAAAAGTTCGTCCGTGATTGGACAGGCAGGTCGAGAACTATCACCCTCCTTCGGTTTGACTCGGTCGATATCATAAATCTGCCGTATTGACGTCCGGTAATACAACTCCGGGGCTTCGAGGATATTTCGGCACAATGAAGCCTTATCCTCCGAACGATCCCGCCCACCCTATACTCTCTATTATTTTATTTCTATTATTTTTAACCCGCTTAATTTCCAGGCGACTTAGCGCATTTTCGAAGTAGCTCCCAAAAAATGTACGTAAATGCGCCTCTCGTGCTCCCAACGGCGAAGCAGCGCGTTCCTAGCGCGTCTGCCGTCGGATGCCTCGCGATGCGCACACATGCATCTGGAACTCGAGCCACCTAAGAATTCTACAGCGTATACGGCCTCTCATTGTCCGCAAAGGTCTCTCGAGTAGGAAAAAAGAGAAGGCATCGACGCGACAAGGCTCGCTAATACTTCGGCAGCGGAGGCTATTAATTTGCCGGCTAACGATCGCACGCGCGTCTTCCGAAACATCGTCCTCGCGGTCCTTCGTTCAGCTGTTACGTACATTCCAGCCCCGAAAGTCCGCTGCGCACGATCGTTATATAATTAGTCTCGGTACAGCGCCTCTCCGGCTCTCTGTCCGTCTCCCCATACTCGAGCTCTCGGTTCGGCTGCGGCGCTATACTTTATAGCCCCGTGGAAAGTAGCGCAAAGCACGGCAAAGCAATTGATCAATATAGCGCGCGCTGTGCCTGCGCGCACGTCTACTACACCAAACCCCCGGCAGCCACTCCCACCTATACTGCTGCTGCTGCTATCTATCCGTCTCCCTCTTTCTTCGATAACGCGCAGAAGGAGCGAGCGAGAGAGAGAGAGAGAGAGAGAGAGAGAGAGAGAGAGAGAGAGAGAGAGAATGCGAATTTGCCCGAGATACACGTACACATGCGTGAAGAGTATGTGTGAGTATGAGCCGCGAGAGCGAAGGAGAGATAGCCGAGTTTGCCGAGTCGCGAGCGAGCGAGCGAGAGAGAGAGAGAGAGAGAGAGAAAGGAAGGCATACACAACGCACCCCCATAACAAGTTTCTTACTCATCTTTTTCGTTCAATAACTCTCCATCCAAGATGGCCACCGCGGTCGTTCCTCATTGGCCAGGGGAAGGGGTGGTCGAGAGAGAGAGAGAGAGAGAGAGAGAGAGAGAGAGAGAGAGAGAGAACGAACTAGCTGCTGTATGCTGCGAGCGAGGGGGTGAGGTAGCAGCAGTAGCAGTAGCAGTAGCGGAGGCAGCAGGGGGTAGGTAGGGTGAAGGGGGTTGGTTGGTTGGTTGGTCGGGAGCTAGAGCGAGAGAGAGAGAGAGGCAGTGACGCCATCTATCTTCCGTTGCCTTGGCTCGGCGTAACATAAGGCAAGATAAATTGCGGGATCTCCCGGGTTCTTGAACCTTTCTGGCAAATTGCATAAGAATATCCACCCCCTCCTCTCGCCTATATAGCGCTGTCCGCTCTCTCTGTCTCCCTCTTCCCTCCTTCGTACTTTCCTCTTCTCTCTCTCTCTCTTTTACTCAGCTGGCTTGTGCTTGGTCTTTTCCTTGCCTCTCGAGCCGCGGTGTCCTCCTCTCTCTCTCTCTCTCTCTCTCTCTCTCTCTCTCTCTCTCTCTCTCTCTCTCTCTCTCTCTCTCTCTCTCTTGTAACCTCGTGGCTCCAATGGAATTGGAATTAACTCGAATAAATCACCCCCCGAGGCTCGCGCGCGCGTTCTCTCTCTCGCTCCTCTTCTTCTTCTTCTTCCTCTCTTGACTTGTGCGCGCGCGAAAGCGAGTCGGTTCTCTTATTCCGCAGCTCTCGCTCTTTCTTCAACTCGAGAGCTGCGGTGTATAGGCTCTCTTTCTCTCTTTCTCGCAGACGCGCGAGTTGAAATTTCTTCCGTTACAATAATAGCGCGTGTCTCTCGGGATTAGCTCGGGAAGAGAGCCGGGCCGCAGGAGGGAGAGAGGGGCGAGTAATCTAAAGGAACTCTCATATTAATGACGGCTATGAAAAAAATACCACGACGCCTGAATTTATTGGCCGAAGTCTGCGCGCGGTCTCTCTCTCTGACGTATTTCTCAACCCTTTCATTCCGCCGTTCTGTGTGTGTACATTATAATGTACTCTCTCGAGTGTGTTTTTTTTTCTGGTAATCGTTGCGTTAAAAATTCAGGCGCTGCTTAATGTAAAAGCCCACTCGGCGAGTGGGTGCTTTGTGTTACTTTTATGTGTTCAAGATGTTTCACGGGGGTGTTAATTTTTTATTCGCAGTTTCTGTCTTTTATCTTCGGGAGTAAACCGAATTTTAATTTTAAAACTCGTTTCGTGACTCATACAAGCTTGGGGTGTTTATTTAGAGGGTGAACCATTGTTTGCCTTTTTAAATCAACCGTTCAAACAAAAAATTGATTGGAGTCTATGCAAACCGCCAATTGCAAAAAAGTCTTGAAGTTGTTTTATGCAACCGTAAATAGGTCTCATACCGCCCGTCGCTAACGCGTCGACGTTCAAAGAAGCTTACATGGGGTCGCGCGACTGGCGCCTCATACGTTTATGTATCTCACGCACACAGCGAACGAGTCAGACGTACTCTTTAGCCACGCCAAAGACACGTACGTAAAACGATCGAAGAGTCAGAAGCCGCCAGCCATTTCGGAAGCCATAAAGCAGTGCTGGCATCTGGGCTGCGGCCTGCCTATCCCTAGTAGTCCCGGCAATGCCCGTATATACAGCGTTACAAGCGCACGTGTATCGTGTGTATTTCGGCACATGGATATAAATATACTACACACACACACACACACATACACACACACAGAGACAGCGGAGTCGCGCGAAACGAAACAAGACCGCAAAAGACGAGCACAGAGAGCGAGAGAGGGAGAGAGAAAGAGCTATGTGCGTGCGCACTCGCGCAGCCCATTGATCGAAAGAAGCCTCGCGCAGCCAGCTATACGACTACCCCCACTTCACTCGCTCTCGTCTGCCCCGACGGCAATGCCACTGCTGAATTTCTCTCTCTCTCTCTCTCTCTCTCTCTCCGCACCCGCGTTTTGCTCGAACAAGTACTCCTCGTAAAATTATCGTTTATCGCTCGTGTTTCTTCGCGAAGCAGCAAGCGCGACCGACTATTTTGCATGAAAAACGAGTGCGTTTTATCTGCGACGTGAGGGGCAGGAAAGACCTAAAGAGCTTTTACTTTTCACAGGTTCTACAACGACAGTCCTCAAAATTCGACTTTTCGAAGTTTTTTTTAATTTTAGAGCAATGTATGTTGGATGACCTTCTTATAGTCTTCGTACGAAAGAGCCACGCACGAGGTTAATTAGGCAAGACACCCAAAACCACACACGTGATTCTATATAAGAAAATTGTAAAGGAAGTTATCAACGTACGTTTTGGCATAGGCAATGCACCGCTATATTTAGACCAATTGCGCGGATAATGATAATGGGAATTGAAAAAGTGCCTTTACGCCACCTAGCGTCCCCACCCGGAGGC
This sequence comes from Nasonia vitripennis, assembly GCF_009193385.2. NCBI lineage: Eukaryota > Metazoa > Arthropoda > Insecta > Hymenoptera > Pteromalidae > Nasonia > Nasonia vitripennis. The sequence goes on from NC_045760.1 coordinate 6,120,388, forward strand.
TTCTGAATAACTGTACTATTCGTTGGCTGTTACTATACTACTCAAATGCTTTTTTCAATCAATTTCAACCTAATTAAATTAAAAAGAAATTAACGAGTGATGTAATAACCATGAAATTCATATCACCCACAGAAAACGCGTCACATGTGCACGCATTATAACTCGAACGAAACGTGTGCCTCAACAATCATCGTCCGGCAAAAAAAGATCCCAATCAATTAAAGTCCAATCAAAACGAGCATAAAAAAGAAAGCGATTCACTCCTCGACATCAATTAAAGCGAGCGCGCGACAGTAAAAAAAAGTGAGTCGGAGTTCGCTCGCTCGCGATAAAGTCGTTAATCGCGCCTTATGCAATGCACGTAAATCCGATAATGAAATGAGCCAGAGAGCACGCTGCAGCCCCCGTCTATCCGCTGCTGCTCGCGAGAGAAGAGGCTCACTCGTGTGTGTGTGCGTGTGAGCGGTTGTGCGAGGTCAGTGAATCCAGCAGCGCCGGCGATGCGGCGAGCTTTACGATTTGTTTACCCCGCACTGGGTTATGTGGTGTGGGACCTGGTTATACAGTCCCGGTAGTAGCAGCCAAGGTATGCGACCGGGCCATGTGATCGTCGGCCATAAACGCGCCTGTTATGCGCTCGTAAAGCGAACCCCTGTCCTACTCTCTCTCTCTCTCTCTCTCTCTCTCTCTCTCTCTCTCTCTCTCTCTCTCCCTCTCTCTCTCTTTCCTTCTTTCGCGTTCGGCAGTGCTTCTCGCCGCCGCGGCCAGCTCGTAAAACCGCTTGTTTTACGATTGCCGCCTCTATCGCTGACGGTGCTGCCACCGTTCGGAGCTGTTTCGCGCGTGCGAGGGAGAGAGAGAGAGAGAGTCTAGATCGAGCTTGTACACTCTCTTTCTCAGTCTGGTATACTGCAGCGGCAAAGCCAAGCAGGCACATCGATGTGCTCGTGATTTCTCTTCTCCCTCTATAGCGATCGAGAGACCCTCGGTCCCTCGTCGATACTACCGCGCGCGCGGATACAGCTTAACTTTAAGAGTTTCGATCGAGTGGCTCGTATTTTGCATGTACGACGTTACGTGCCGCTTTATCCGATGAATGAATTTGCGCTCAGTCGAGTTTCATTCGGCTGTTAGTCAAGGAGCCGAGAGAGAGAGAGAGAGACGCGGATTTAGCCGCGAGAGCTATTACTCCGTTTTCGTTAATTTCAAATTTATAACCCGCCTGAATGTGCAGTATTTTAGGTGAATACGAAATAAATTTTCAAACCCGTAAATTCGTTAAAAAAAATCAATAACAAATCGTAAAATCACGAGAACTCAATGAGATAATCGACTCTAGCGAGAAAAAATCCTCGCCGATAATTAATCGACGTCGTTTCCGCTTTACTGCCGATTCAACAGCTCGGCAAACATCAACACATCGTAAAAATCCAGCGGCCGCTAAACCGCCGGGTAATAAAAGTCCCCGATCTCGTAAAATTATCTACCGCTCGCGCACACACACACACACACACACTTCATTCGCCGCTATAACCTGCGACTACGTCACGTGGCTAGACAGTTGTGACGTCAGGCACACACACACACCCACATATAGGGGAATACACGCAGAGAACCTCTCTCTTTCGTGACGTCACAGCCGACTAGGCGAGTGTGCGAGAGAGACGGAGCGAAGGCGAGAGAGTAGTAGGGAGCAAGTAAGAGGCCAGCCATGCTGGTTGGGGAAGGAAGAAAAGGGAGCCATTATGGAAGGGGCGCGACTAGGCTGAATCCTCCCCACCGTCGCCGCCGGCCCACCGAGGGAACAGCTGTCAGCTCTGCGTGCATGCGCTCGTAGTAGTAGTAGACTATCTCGCTTCCTCTCGTGTACACGGCGCAACGGCTCTCGTATACCCCTAGGGTCCCGACTCGAGTGTGTGTGTGTGTGTGTGTGTTTGTATGCAGCACCTCGTATGTATATGAGAAGCCACCCACCCCAATCTTCAAATATTCCGAGTTGGCGAGAGGGTCCCCGCGGGCAAAACATACGCGGCGCTGAGAGAGAGAGAGAGAGAGAGAGAGAGAGAGAGAGAGAGAGAGAGAGAGAGAGAGAAAGGAAGCAAAGAAAGAGAGAGAGGAACAGCGAGACGGGAATAGCCACGGAGAATTATGGCCACCTCGGAGACTCAAATAACTCTTTAATCCGCGGGCTCGCGCTTTCCCCGTCTCTTTTTCGCGCGATACTCTTCGCTCTCGCCCGCTTCTTCCTTCTCCTCTTCTTCTCTTTATTATACCCGCGTGTGCGCAAGTGCGCTTCTTTCTTTTTTTCTCGCTCACACACACACACAAACACCTATACACCTTCGTCTCTCAGCGAGCCGTGCAGGAAACTTCTCAGAGCAGTATGCGCGCGCGCTGACCCTTTAAATTGTTGCAAAGTATAATGGAAAATTTTTGGGATGGCTCGAGTTAATTACTTTGGACTTGGTTACCGAGTCGCTGCTGCGAATGAAATTTCGAAGAGAGGACGCGCGTGCTTGCCTGCCCGAGCTCGGAGAACTGAGAGAGCTCGCTGTGTATATAATACTTCATTATACTCTACTGCGCGCGTACTGCAACGAGATTAAATTATTATTCGCTTGTGTGTTTTACGTAAGCGTGTGCGCGCGCGAGACGGACAAATTACGCTCGATTTTTTAATTTTATACCGAGGCGGCAGATTTACACGGAAATTATTCCCTTTGAAATACCTATTTCATCGAATTACGCAAAAGATAATAACTTAATCGCTCGCGTGCGTATCGCTGTGCAATTCAACACACTTCTCGCGTACTCACACACGCGTGAAGAGCCATATAGCAGAACTGGTTTTCTGTCGCGCGTTACATGCGCTCTCGAGAGAAAAAATCTCTTCCTCCGGAGAGAACATTAACAGCGTTATCTTCCGTATCCAATAAATCCGCCAATTAAAAAGCAAGCGAGAGCGACGTTTAAATATATAATTAACCGGCGCGAGTTTCGCTAACAACCTTCCGAAAAATTAAGACGAAATCAACCCGTATATAAATATGTTTATTAAGAGCTCGCTCTCGGTCCGTAACCCAGATACATACTGTACGAAAAATTTTTTTCTTCTTGTAAAAATATTCCCAGCGGCGAAGTTATAAACTCCATGCAAATTCGACAATGCAGCCGCGGGAGATACATGCGCAGGGCCGGAAACGCGTGTCCAATGTCGAGGAGGGAGAGAGAGAGAGAGAGGAGGCTGTATAGCAGCTACTTCTTCAGCCGCTGCTGCTGCAAGGAAAGATTAATCGATGCGACGGCAGAGAAGCCAGAGAGCGGCTTCCCGTCGGGCCCTAATTTCGCTCCTTTTTCGGGATACGTCGCGTCGGATTACGCATGCCCGACGCTGCCATTGCGATTTACAGCGGATATTTGTGAAGTATTTGTCGCTTTTGTTTTATTGTTCTTCCGCAGCTCTTGAGAGAAACTTTATTTATTCAGACCGAAGAGTGTACTGCATCTACTTTTTTGCCTTAAAACAACAGAGCGCGCGTCCGTTTTATTTAAATGTAAATCAGGCAGATAAAGTTGGAAAAAAGCGAAATAAAGAACAATCTATTAAAATTCGAAATTCAACTTTGCGGTGGTGGCGGCGGGAAAAGAAACTTCGGAATACTTCCATCCGTATCTGGCCTTTGAGAGATAACAAAAACTTTTCTCATTCAACTTACTTTATAAATCAGTCCAGCTGTGCGCGGAGCGCGATCGATCCTGACAAAGAAGCGAAAGAATGCAAAAGCCCCCCCCCCTCCCACGCCAACCAGCTCTAACGGAGACTCTTTTTCAATACGAAAAAAAAACTCCGAGGCAATGTAGGACGTTAACGCGAGATTTAAACTACTTTGCGGAGCATTTGAATAACGACGCGCGGAGTAAACGACAAAATCTCGAATCCAATAGCAGACATACCCACGAATTAAATATCAGCTAGTGCAGTATACACAGGCGAAGACAAACGACCGCCGAAATTCGCGCCTCGTGGCCCGTTATACGTACACATCCGTTATATTAGGGGCAATCCTCGCGGTGTAGTATAACACTGAGAGTGCGAGTTTTATGCGTCGGCGCCGGGGCATTATTATGCCGACGGGACACGCCGTAACGATCGACAGCAGAGCCGAGTTCTCTCCCCTTCGGTCGGCAGCTCTTAAACTGCAGTTATCCTCGAGTGATGGGATTTGCGCGTGCTCGCAACGAGGAAAAATTGATTCGTCGAAAAGTGTGTCACGAAAAAATCTCACCAATGCACAAATACGCACCATAAAATTAAAAATTAAGAAATTCCCGCGCGTTGCACGACGCCTCGTATATTATATTCCCCTCGTAAAAAGTAAGCCTCTGCGTGCGCGCATTCCTCGAGCGACTCAATGAAATAAAAATTTCCACATGTGCGAAATATGCGCCGAGACACACAGCGCGGTCAAGGAGCGATCGTAAATTTTTACGAGCTTCGCAGCGCGCGACAGAGAAGTGGAAGTCGAGAGAAAAAAAAGTCAGTCGAGTCGGGGCCCTTTTACGAGCTGGCTTATGTTTTTACGATTTTTTTCCGACGACAGCTGCCCGTCGAATCGCGTGCGCGCGTCTCTCAATGAAAAGGCCCGCGCTGCGACCGTTAGGCTCTCGCTGCAATCTACTTTATTGTCCGGGAAGAGAGCCGGCGCGCGGGTGGGAGAAAAAAATGTCGGAAGAGGAAGAAGAGGGCAGCGATGCAGCGGGGGGGAAGCGAGAAAAAAAAAGGTTTCCGCGCTCTGCAGGCTATGCTGCATACTCTGGTGTGCAAGGTCGAATCCTCGGGGATTGGCGAGCCAGATAAGCCTCTCCCTCTCTTCCTTCTTCTTCGTCTTCTTCTTTTTTTCTCTCCTCTGCACCGATGAGCCGCTGCTGCAGTCGAAGGTCAACGCTTGTACACGAAACGGAGCGAGAGAGAGAGAAGACCGCAGTCGGTCAACCGTGAAACCATAAATCCGCGCAGGCGTTTTTCGGACTCGAGAGAGAGAGAGAGAGAGAGAGAGAGAGAGAGAGAGAAAATAAAGCCGGCCAGAAAATCCCGAGGCACACGCGTGCGCGGGCTGCAAGAGAGTCGAGCTTGTTATAAAGCCAGCAGCAGTCGGAGTATTATAGGCTGCGGCGACGCAAGGAGGAGGTGAGAGAGAGGGACGAGGACGAGGCGAAAAAAAGGAGGAGATGGAACAATGCGCGTCGCGGCGAAGAATGCGGTCCGTCGGGAGCGCGCTCGCACGAAGAGAAGAAGAAGACCGAATGAGTGTGTGTGTGTGTGTTGGGGACCTTCTCTCTCTTATATGCAGTTCTTCGTGGGGCCGATTCGGTACTGCTGCACGACAAATGCACGTGAAAATTTACTGTTTCCCCGACTGTTACGTCACCTTTCTTCCTACGCGCTCTTCTTTCTCTCACACGCGATCGAGAGAGGCGTGTACTGCAAGAGAGAGAGAGAGAGAGAGAGAGAGAGAGAGAGAGAGAGAGAGAGAGAGAGAGAGAGAGAGAGAGAGAGAGGGAAAAGGCATAAAGCAAGATCTATTGCTTCGGGAGAGTTACGCGCGTATTTTATAAATATTTAGGGAAACGGCGTGGGGTACGTTGCGGCTACGCGGCCTGCGGCTCGCAGAGAGAGCCATTATTGGCTATATTGTGCGTGTGCGGAGGGATTCGATGTACACAAATCGTTTGTCATGCGGCTATTCGGCATGGGAATGAAGGAAGTATCGATGGCAAATCCTAATTTACGTGCGTGTTTTTCAAAGTGTGTGTACAGAGGATATATACGTACACAGATTTTTTTGCGGTGGACGAGCGCCGGCTGCTGAGTTACGACCTATGTTGAGAGATGCGCCGAAGTGAAGCGAATCGAATTTTTATTCCGGGAACGATAAACGAGTCACACTACGAATAGTCGATAGATGCGTTGTGGAAGAAGAGGAGGCGGCAAATGAAGGATAATTACTACCGCGTACGTTTGTAAACACTGCGCTTCGCGCGATAATAGCGTCTAGCAAAGAGCTCGCGTTATGGGCAAACTCTCGGATGAAGATATCTTCGCGAGCGAGCATACCGATACCGGATAGGCTCGCCGTTATCGATATAATTGCGAGATAGCTGCCGCCGACGCCGCGCGCGCTGATTTATGCCCTCCGCTTCTTATGTATCGCTTCATTCCGACTGCCGGAGTCGTGATTTCGTTCAGTCGATTATATACTCCGGTCGAGCGAGCTGACGTGCGTCGATAGGATATTTTGAATGAAATTGAACGTAATTAGTACGTGTCTTAAAATTTCATCTGAATTTCCGAGCGCGTTAACTTCCAACCCCATTACAATTTCATCCGCCAAATCTCCCATAAACATTTCAGCGCGAGTATAGCGCGGAGAGAGAGAGAGAGAGAGAGAGCGAGAGAGAGCGAAAAAGCAGAATAAAACTTCATTTTCACATTAAATTCTCGCATGCGCAACTTGGCTTATAAACCAGCAGGCGCTCTGTACACTAGAAAATAGCCGCCCCGGCAAGCTCGACAAAAAAAAGGGCGAAAGAAAGTCCAAGAAAAAAAAGAAAAGACAGCAAGGACGCAGACGCTCTCACGCGCGCTTGCCTTAAGTAGCGCGGAGAATTGCCGCGGCGACGCTAATGTCAGGCCGCCCCTACGGCAGCAGCAGCGGCGGCCCACCCACACCCTCTCGACCGTGGCCAGATAAGAAGCTCAAGGCGCGCGCTTGCTTTCTCCCCCCCTCCCCCCTTTGGCTTGTCCGCCTGAGTTATGGGGGTGATTTTTATTATTCGCCCGCGCGAGCAAGCGACGACCCTCTTTTTCTTCCTATCTGCAACGCGAGCGCGCGCCCGATGCCTCATAGGCGTCGACGAGAGAGCGCAACTTCTTACTATCTGCTCCTTCTTCTTTTTTCCTCGCTCTCTCTCTCTCTCTCTCTCTCTCTCTCTCTCTCTCTCTCTCTCTCTCTCTCTCTCTCTCTCTTTCTCTCTCTCTCTCTCTCTCTCTCTCTAGCGGGGTTGGCTGATGATATTTTTCGAGATGCGCTTCCATTAATGTCCGCGATAAAAACGCGAAAACAATTCCGCAGGGCACACCGCAAGCACGCGATATCTCCCGCAACACTTCTTTCTTTCGACTCCTTAAAGCGATGAGTTATGTGGGAGAGATTTACAAATGCTAATAAAGCTCTTTACCCGCCCACTCTACCGCGCGCTTTTTCCACTAAAACTACCCCGCGCGAATAGAGTATTTTAGCGGATGACTTAGAGGCTAGAGTGCGCAGCTCGCGGAAATTTTTACGGCGAGGATGTTTACCGCGAATCCATCAAGGGCGTAGCGCAAAGTTCCGGTAAAAAGAGCCCGCGTCCCATAAAGCAGAGCGTCGGTGTAGTTTCTCAAAGGAGGAGCAGGCACACACTCGAGCGCATTTTTAATGAGTTCTCCGCGCGATCCGCTGGACGTATAAATTTCCATTACCCTCCATCGAGCGCGCGGACTTCCTAATTTTACCCGCTCACGCCATCGCAAGAGAGAGAGAGAGAGAGAAAGGGAGAAAAAAAGGGTAGATTACTGTAATTCCGCGCGTTTACACGCGCTGCAGCGCTGCAGCTCTGCTGATCGTCAATCGCTCGTAAAAACACGGAGCGCGTTGTAAACACGGAGAGAGAGAGAGAGAGAGAGAGAGAGAGAGAGAGAGAGAGAAAGAGAGCGAGGCCGGAAAAAATACGACCAATTTCGAGTTAACGCTTATTTGAGCGCGTTATTTATAGCGCGTATTTGTATACGAGGGCGCGCAGCTCGTCATCTCGGCGTGTACGACTGATTTTCCTAAACATACAAACAACACCGAGCTATACGCATGAGAAAATTCATTTCGGATACATCTCGCAGAGCCTCGAAAAAATAAGATCACCGCGCACACACGACAATCCCGAAGCCTGTAGGGGCGTCAAAACTTTTTGACGAATCGCGTGTAATTTAATTCCCGCGCCACTAGCGCACAGCTCCCTCCCACCGTGGTGAAAGATCGCCCGGGCGCTTTTTTGTCCCGAAGAATTTAGAGCTTAATAAACCGCGTGTGCACCCTCGCCTCTCATTCACCGACTCTCCATACTCTCACGCGCGCAAAACACACCGCGTATGCGCGTACATGCACGTGTATCGCGCTACTGCTGCACATATATCGCGCCGGGAGTAGAGAGGCGCGGCGACGCGGAGGGTTGCTTTCGAGAGTTATGACGCGGCGCAATTAGCAGGTCGCGCGAGAGAGATCGATCGCCGCCGAGAGCATTAATCAAGGCTGCTACCACTGCGCTCTCCCTCTCTCGTAATGTCCGCGCGCGTCCATAATGCACTCGCGACCATTTTCGCTGATCTGGCTGCGTTTTCCCGGCTTTATTATATGTAGAGAGAGAGAGAGAGAGAGAGAGAGAGAGAGAGAGAGAGAGAGAGAGAGAGAGAGAGAGAGAGAGAGAGCGGAGCGCGGCACGTGCAATCCGCCGGTCGATTTTCAGGAGGTGCGGGAGCGTGAATTTTGATTAAAACAACAGCGCGCTTTAATTCTAAATTTAACGCGCGGCGTTGTTAGCGGGTGTAATCGAAGGAGTGCGCGCTATAATTTGGGAAATGCGCGCTGCGGCCGCCGAATTAGGTGGTAAAGAGCGAATTTTGGGGTTTGCTGTTATACTGCGCGTGTCGAGGGTAATGCGCTAACGAGCTGTTATTTGTCCGTGTTACTCTGGGTTTTATTCGTCGCGTATTGAATTTTTATCGTGTATTGGGATAAAAATAATTTTTACACTTCGGGCAAATAAGCCGCGTGTCTGGCAGTCGTCGCGATAGCCGCACGCAATAACGTATATTTTACCTTAGCCTGAAGAAAAAAAGTGAAAACGATATAGAAAGCACACCACAGAGAGCATAACAGTAGCACGACAGGCAAACACATTAAATAACCGTACCTTGATCCTCTCCGAAGAACACAGAAGGTCATGTTGACAGCATTATTTCACGTCTGAACACACACTTGCTCGCGCGCGAAACTTTTTTCTCTATTCTCTCGCTCTTCGATCCCTTACCGCGAACTTGCGCGCACTTTTGCCGCTTCTTTCCGCTCTCGAAAATCCGACGATCAGTGGCCGAATTCAATTCTCGCTCCAACAGTTCTCCAGTCCGCGCCCGAACGACGAGGACGGCTCACCAACACGACTGCAAGTACGTGTACGTAGGCCTTGGTAGCCGGTATACGTGTAGTATATACAGCAAAAGTGGTAGTAAGAAGGCGCGTGCCACCGCTCTCGCTCTGGGCTAAGTTACGAGCCGTTTATGAGCCATGAGCGATTCCGGGGACTAGATAGAGTGACTTAGAGAGTTATTCCACGACTTTACGAGGCTAACTTTCCCCGCTCTCTGTCTGTGTGCGTCGAGCTGATGGAGAGGAGCCGAGACGCTCTTTCTCTCCTTCCGCGCGCTGCTTCGTGCGTTGCCGCTGCTGCTGCTGCTGCTCTTGGCAGTGGATAGATCAGAAGGACCGCCTGCGACTGTCTGATTTACTATGGTGGACCCCGGGACGTGGGACCTGCCGTGCGTTGCCCGAATAACGCTCGTGATGCGTGTGCGTATAGGCACAGAGAGCGAGAAGAGAGCCTCTATGCCTGCCCCCTTTTTCCTCGACCCCCACCTCCGAACCGCTGCTTCTTCTTCTCTCTCGCTCTTTTGCCTATACGTGTGCGTGTGCGTGTGTCAAGGGGGGGGGGGACGGCCTAGAGCCACACGCACGCAGGAGGGTTATGCGCGCAGCATCCTTACGGCACACTGGGGTGGGGCGTCGCTGCTAATCCTACTTCCCACACCAATGAAGACCGGCTACTGACGCGCTCTGATCCTCGCGCGAGATCTACGCACTGCTACTGCTAGTGGTAGGGGGGCAGAGATATTTGTGGCTTCGTTTCTGTGTCTCAGTGTGCGTGGCACATCCTTGCGGAGACACTAATTCGGAGGTAAGCTCCTCTCTCTCTCTCTCTCTCTCTCTCTCTCTCTCTCTCTCTCTCTCTCTCTCTCTCTCGTTCTGCGTCGTTTCGTTTTATTGCCCATATTCCGTGTGCTTTAAATTAATTTGCCGGCAGAGCTCGGCCGAGCGATAGTCATTAGGCGTTTAGTGAATGCGCGCAGGACCAGCTCTTAAGGTGATGACTGCCTGCCGAGATGCGATGGGCGCGTTTATCTCCTCAAGATTCCCCGAGCACGCGCGCTGTCGTTTCTTGTCTTCCTCTGCTTACACGCGAGCGAGCGAGAGCCTGGGCTCTTAGGTTAATAAATGTTTTTCGCCTCCGTAACAGCTCGTAAAATATCGTCCGCTGCTTTGATTCATCGCGAGGGTTACGCGTTTTTAATTTCTTCGAATTTGAGCATTTGAAATATTTTACCGATGCTTCGTAGACGAAATCGTTTGTCAACGGCAAATTACATAGAGCGACGTATGGTCAGATCGCGATCACAACACACCCTATCGTTTCACACTGGCTTCCCAACTGGAAGGATAAAAAACGCATCGGTGATTTACAAGTACCAAAACAGTCTTTAAAACGCCATAATCGCTCTCGAGCGACTACCTGATCCAACAATAAAAAAATCATTACGTCGAACAAATCGCGCGCGAGAGCCATCCTCTCTACACGCTTTAAAGCCTCTCTCACCCTGCATCCACACACACACACACACAGCATTTCTCTATAGCATTCTTCTCTCCCCGTCATGCGAAAAGCCCGCGTCCTCCATCCTCACGCCCCACCGAATGGTATAGCGTCGGCTTTTATTTTAATTTGTACCGCGAGCCTGCACCAATAGACAGACGCAGCACGCGTGCGCCCATAAATAACCGAATACTGCACGCGCGTCAGAAAAGCTATTCGCATTACGAATGCACACGTTGGAGAGAAAAGAAAGGAAAGTCGACGAAGGGGTGGAGTCTAATTTCTGGGCACTTCAGACGCGGGAAATTTAGGGTTGCACGCCGCCACCGCTGCAACAGAAAAAAAGGCCCGGGGTGCATGCCAATAAGCTCTCGAGTGGAAGAGAGAGAGAGAGAGAGAGAGAGAGAGAGAGAGAGAGAGAGAGGTATGCAGTCGTCGCTGATGCTCATACGCGCTGGATTTTTATCTGCCTCGAGCAGGCATCGTCGAGCTGCTACTGCTGCTGCTTTTCACGGCTGGGTGAATTCCTTTCGTGGAAATTAATAGCGTTTATATATCAATGGCCTCGCGCGCGCGCGCGCATGACGAATGGCGTCGCGCGGGCTCCTCGAATCCCGTGAATTTATGCAGGGCTGCAGCGCTGAGACTGCGCGATATATGCACTATATAATGCCTACCGTGGGTATATAATGCAAGGCTCGTGCGAGGGCACGAACTACTGGGTTTCTTTTTTTTGTGTTCGCTCTTTTCGTTTGTAGCGGGTATTATCATCGCTTTGTTCTTTTTGTGTCGATGCGACGGCAGCGGCTTCTTCTCGCCTTAGTTTCTTTATGCATAGATTGTATTATAGTATGCGCGTCGAGGGCGATTCGTACTGGAGCGAGAAATTGGAATGTTTACTGCGGGGACTCGAGAGGAGAGAAACTATTTGGCGGTATAAGCGACGATACACCCGGGGGAGCAAAAATTCGCTCGCTCGTTGAAATTCAAATGGAGGAATGAGGGTCCGAGTTTTTTTCGAGAGACAGTCCTTCGTTCTCTCTCCCATTCTACGCAAACCTTTGGCATTTCGGAGATTCCTTCAATATTAAAAATTATGGGTGTGCGATGCATAAACCAATTCGAGCAGCAATAATATCGTACAGACAACAGTTGACGATCGCGGGGTCAGCAGTAGGTCACGCTAATTAATTCCCTTTTTCCGACCACGACGGCAGCGGCACCGCGGCCGATGATGAACGTTCCTTTTTTATCGCGCAAGAATGCGCGATAGTTACACAAGCCGCGCGCAGCGCTCTCGACGCTCGGTAAATTTTTCATTCCCTCTCACACACACGCGACTCGATCGAGTATAATATACGTATAGCCGTGTCTCCCATACGCGCATGCAGCCGCATAATATAATACACGAGCGCGAGGCTTATTATACACATACGCTCATTGTTGCTTGTTATTCCGGGCAGCAATAGATCTCGATAAGAGCGGAGAGGACTTGGCTTTGACCGACCGGCGCATGTGAATTAAGCAATCATAGCTCTCGGATAGAGAAAGAGAGAGCCTATATACGCAAGAGGCCCATTCGTCACCGCTTGTCAACCGCACTTTTGCCCGTGAGCGGCATTTACTTATATTATACCTGCGCGAGCGCGCGCCTCTCTCGCGACGAGCGTTTCCCCTGCCCTTTTTCTCTCTCTCCCTCTCGCTGGCGGCCTCGCCTTATCGCAATCTCCATGTATGCCCGATTACCCACGAGAGAGGCGCGAGATGGCAAAACACACTCCTCTCTCTCTCTCTCTCTCTCTCTCTCTCTCTCTCTCTCTCTCTCTCTCTCTCTCACTCTGCTGCGACGCGAAATGAATCGTGTTAGCGCACGTGAGATGACGGCTCGCGCGCACCTTGATTTACCGCGAGCGCACTCGTCTCGTGTGTACTTTTTTTTTTATTTTTTCGAGGAACCCTCTCCCCGCTGTAAATTCTTTTCGCCGGTTTTGTTTCTTGCGCCTCGCGCGCGCTTTCAATTATAAGCAGGTTAGAAAAGTCTGATTCGTTTTGTCCTTTCTCTTACTCTATTCGTTCTTTTCTTAAAGAGGCGGGAATACCTCTCGGTTCTGCTGCGCAGTATAGTGTCTGCGGGATTTTTTTCGGTCGAGCTTCTCGCGATCCCGCTTTTCAGCCGCGCGTAAAATATCGGTGCGCCGCTAGACGCCAGCATAATTTATGTGTCTGTTTGTTAAGTTGTTAAAATATATATCAAAAGAAATAAATCAGCGATTATCTATATTCCATCGTTCGTGCGCGATAACGAGCAAAAATTCTGCATCGCCCGCACAAAGCCGTCAAACGTCGAACGCCAGTTAGTGTAACACACAGTACACAAATCAGCGTCCGATCAATCAACGCGTCATTAAACCCGAGCAAATCCCTCTTCACGATCCTCGGCAACAGTACACCGTATAGCCGCGTATAATACGCATAATCCAAAGGCCCTTCTCGATTAATTCGCCGCTGACGCGGCTCGGCCTCGCTATACATATATATACACTGCACAGACACCGTCGTCGTCCTCGTCGTCGTTCGCTAACGAGCAGTATATTAAGCACTCCTGAGCGCACCTCGCGGGGGGTGCCCACCTCCTGATACCCTATATCCCGCGTATAATATGGCGCGGCGCAGTGTATTACGCAACACTAGAGCAGCTCTGTGTCTTGTAGAGAAGACGACGCGCCAAGGTGTAGCGTGTGCTATATCACCCGGGCCGGCGACCCGGAGGAGTATATACAGAGGCTGTAGCAACGCGGCGTCTGGGGATTCGTCCGGCTGATGAACGATGATGGAGAGCTCGGATGGGCTGTCGTCGAGATTTGTCTTTGTGAGACATCGCGATGAATATGAATATCCATTTCGCGGCCATGCGACAAATCTGCGCTTATGCGATTAAAGCGAAAGCGTTTTATATGAAAATTTGTCTCGTGCATAATACGCAAACTCCTCGCGAGCATCGAGGCAAATAAGCCTCAATTGAGCGGCGCGCGCACACGTCATCCATCTTCGCCTTAATCCCGTAATGAGGCCGTAATGGATCTACTCGATCGTCTGAAGCTTCAAGCTACCGTAGAAGAAAACTGCGAGGCTCTCTCGACCGCAAAGCAGCGGCGAGTCGCGAAAACCGCAAAGTGCGAGTGAAACGAGCCGAGTATGCCGCCGCCATCGGTGCGTGGGCTCTTAATGGAGTGAGTAGCGGTGGGAAACGGCATTAAGTGTCGGCGGAGAGAGAGAGAGAGAGAGAGAGAGAGAGAGAGAGAGAGAGAGAGAGAGAGAGAGAGAGAGAGAACGAAAGGGGTGAGTGTGTACGGCAGAATGTTGTACGCGAAAACGCCGAGCGAGAGTGCCAGGGGGGGATACGATTCATAAAGCAGCAATTACTGCGCCGAGCCGTTGCTGCAAGACCTTACAGCAGCTTGCTGAACTTGTGCAGCGAGAGCCACTTTGTGGTCGAGTGCTGCGATGGGCGTAGGAAGGACTTTGTAGTGAAAGATTTTTGGAAAAGTAATTGAATTCTAAATATATTTTTGATAAGTGACAGAATATTGTACTGGCCGTTGTCCCACTGCGCAAACTATTGTTTCTACATATCGTCAGCGGTCGTTTTCGATTTCGCTTTTCGAAAGTGAGTATAGTCTAGCTGTTTCGATGATCATCGGTTTATACGCGCCGGCGATGGACGTATAGAGCCGATCACGAAAATGGCAGCAAAGTCAACGACGCCATAACACGAAACGCGGAAATGGATTTCGCTCGTCGTTCGAAATTCGATATCCTCCCTTGAGGACACGGAGGACTTGGCTTATTCTATACCACGCGAGCGTTGGATATGAGAAATCTTGATTTCGCTGGGTAGGTTAATCTTTTCTTTTCTCGAACGGTTATCGAGAAATCAGATTATTAAAATTCGCGAGAGCTTAGTAGATTGGACTTACGTTACGGGGAATAGCAGCTAAGCTGTTTGACTCACCTGGAACAGAGAGAAAAAAGAATTCATTAGATTAACAGGATTAATTATTTGTATAAAAGTTTTAAAATTCAAACGAGAAACCAGCAGTCATCTTCCACAAGGCTAATTTGTCGCTCACAATTAACCGCAAGCCGTTGCGCACAGTCGCAGCCATAGAAAGCATCCTTCTCTCTCACACACTCGGTACGAGTATGCACACCGACAAGCCTGCGCGCAGTCCTTCTCTCTTTCTCTCGGAAGTGGCTGATATACACCGGGGCGGCAGCAATTTATCGAATGATAAATTCCTCCGAGATAGGATCTCGACGGCAATGCGCGTCCAGATTAAACGACGACGAGGCTTCTTTCTCTCTCTCTCACACACACTCGTGCAGTTTCCTCTTCTACATCCTTCTCTCCCTCTCTCTCTCTCTCTCTCTCTCTCTCTCTCTCTCTCTCTCTCTCTCTCGCACGAAATTAAATATAGGGGGTCGAATTGCAGCCACTTCGACTCCCTCTCTCCTCGAGCCGATTCCACTCTTATCTGCCACCGCAGACTTTGCTATCGCCTCCCACTGCTTCATCCCTCTGTGCGCGAGACTCGACAAACTAACGCACACCCCCGTGTTTCTTGCGTGTACACCCTCCCGCTTCTTCTGGTTTAGCCGATCCCCTGCGCGTTATCGCTTTTTCTTCTTCTTTTTCGCTTGTTGTTCGAATTTTCCCCTCGACAGCTCGCACGCCAAAGACTCGTGTTGCCAAAGATACGCGCGTTCGTGACTGGGCTTTCTATCGAAAGCTGAAATCTGTTGCCTGGAATGTCCGTTACACAGTGATGGTGGGAAATTCGCGTATATACCCAGGCTGACGTGTGCACATCATGAAGTCGCCAGGGCAAACATCATACCTTCTGCAGTGTGCTTCGCGCAGGAGAATTAGTCCGCGCATACTTGTTATATTCCCATCGGGATTCCGCGGACTCCTCGAAGAAAGCCGCGCCGCGGAGAATAACAACAACGATACGTATATTGATCAGAAGAACAGACTAAAAATTACCCCCTCGGCTGCCCCGTAACTGTATTTCATCGCGGAGCCGATAAATTATGTATAAGGCAGCTTGTTCATTCAAGAGATCCTTCGCAGGCCTCTCTATAGACGCTCTCTCGCTGTTTCAATCAGTAGTCCCCGGAGTATATTAAAAATACGCGGGCAAAAAGTGGGGGGAATGGCGCTACCGCGCGATATGTAATTTATCGGGCTGCGGCTCTTTCTCGCGAAACGAGTAAATCTCGACGTCCTCTCTTAATACGCGCGATCGTCTCGGGGATCGAGAGAAGAGGCGCTTAATAAGTGCGGCGAGCTTCGTCGATAATGCAAGCGCAGGCCTCGAGGCTTGTCGTCTTCATAACCCGATTATAAGAGGGGAGAGGGGCGATAGACGATAAAAACAGGTTGGACCACTATTGCGCGTAATTAGCGTGTTAAAACGGGAAGCGCCGAGATCGCGCTTGTAATAGGCATGCGTATTATACCACGGGACGACCTTCGGACGTTCGCTTGATTAGTGGCTTTTCGAATTGAAAACAAATGTTTTCTTTTTCAACAATGATACAACAAAATTTATGCTTATAGACTACTAGGCCAGGAATATAATTCCGGGCTGGTTCCTCTCTCTCGTATCTATTTCGTGCGGGAGAGCACCTCCAATCCGCTAAATTATCGATTCGTCCTGTAAATTTTCCGTGAACCCACGAGAGCCAGACACGAGGCTCGAGCTTTATATTCAAATAGTCAAAAAACACGCAATTTTCACTGCTTGATTTATCATCCGTCTCCCAACAACACACACACACACCGTCTATTCTCCATTCCATTCCGGAAAATAATTTACGAGCACTTGAAACGAACGTCTCCATTTGTATCTTAATTGACTTTCGAAAAATTAGAATTTTTCTATACGACAGGCATTTTCTCATACATTACACACCACGCTATATTATGCCTCTCGCGAGAGTGTCGAATTATTCAGGCTCGGGGCTTTCACGCTACACTAGCTGCCAGACAACCATTGCTTATCTGGGCTTTATCATTCACCAAGGCACACACGGCTGTACGAAATGAGATAGTGCGCGGAGAGAGTGAGAGGGAGAGCGGAATCGACAAAATGACTGGCAATGCGCGAGGACGACAGCTGCGTGGACCCTCCGAAAGCTTTCAGGCTTCGCTGAACACCCCCTTCAAGCCGGCGACCCTTGTTTCACGATTTAATTGCAGTCGAGCCGAGACACGGCGCGGCTGCGTGTATGGACGGCTCCGACGAACGCATGTCGACCCGGACGCAAGAGAAGTGGCTGCGAAAAGTGACGGGGACGGGAGGATATCAGATGTGACACGCAATAAAATGAAAAAAAAAATTGCTGAGGGAAGTTCGTTCGTAATTGTATTGAAAGTGTGTCAAGAAGTTAGTTTTTTGATCCTCAGGATTATTCGACTTTGATTCTTGAAATACTATTTTATATTGTTTTAAAAGCACATTTAAAATATTACAGAACCATTCATCAGCGATCATCCTCAGCGCAGTTTTTCACCGCGACGAAGACAGCGTGAAACGAGAATAAGGGGGCCGGCGCACGATACAGCCTCTGGCCCCCAAGCGCATGAAAAAAAAAGAAGCGAAAAACATCCGCACTCGAAAGGAATGGCCTGCGAACATAGTCGCCGGAGATACACAATTTCGTGCAAGCTCGAGTACACCCGTGAGGGGCGTATAGAGCGTTTTTAAACGCGCGCCACTATACACATCGCATGTGTCAAGCGGCCATTTCGGAATGCTTTCGTTTCATCGGCGCGCGACCAGCATCGCCCATACGACTCTCCGGAGACCCCGAGGAGAAAGCGTTGATTGCGGCCGCGCAAACGAGAATTAAAGGGCGACGCGCGAACTTTATTATATTCGTGATTCACGCCGCGGCCGAAAATATCGACAGAGTATTATAGCGCTCTGTGTGCTCTCTATTAATACGAGCCAGAACTAACTTTGGCTTTTTTCTCGCCCGGGCTCGCAGAGTGTACGACCTCATTGAGCGATGATATACTTAGCGCTTTTGGTGCCGGAAGTGTCTTAGGGGGGAGGGTCGCTATAAAGAGCCGTGCTGGAGTATAATGCAGCTTTGGCGAGATTTATTCGCGGGCTCGCGATTTTTCATCGGCGAGTTATATGGACTCGCGAAAAGCTTCATTCGAGTTCGAATATATATAACACGAAATTGTTTGCGTTTCGCGGAGCCGCGGTGATACTCGCATACGTGCGGGCGGTGTTGTTTCGCGAATAACAGCGAGGAGTCGTTTCAAAACAGCGGCTCCCTCTCTCTCGGAAATAGACTCTGGGTAAACAGTGAAAATAGCCGCAGCGGGGTAGATCATACGATCTCGATTTCCATTTATAGAATAATGGACTCGAAGAGCCGAGGATAATAATCTTCTATACACCATAGAGGAAGATCGTGATCGCGCAATAATCGCAATTGGTTAAATTGAATGTTAAGCGAGCCATAAAAATCAACGACTCTTCTTCCGGAAAAGAAATAAAATTCACGAGAAGCTTCGCCTGCGAGAGGCCACCCCCTCTAGAGAGAGAGAGAGAGAGAGAGAGAGCCATTACAGTCATAGATACAAGAGGCGACGAAAATCAATATGAGCGCCAGCGGCACATAAATCAATAAAGCAGCGCACACGTCGTCTGCGTATAGGTATAGAAACGCGATCCAGCCCCCGCGTGTACAGCTTATATCGGCTCTCTCTCTCTCTCTCGTCTAAATCCAAAGCTCCGAAGGTGATTCGGCGGGCACGTCTGCTAGACGTGCGCACACCACTGGGCGAAAGAGAAAGACGTGGGGAGCGAGAGCGAGAGAGAGAAGCTCGCTCAGCAGCAGCGGCGGCGTATAGGGTGCAAGCTGGCTGTAGGTGGGTCGAGAGGGTGGCGGAGAAGAGAGAGAGAGAGAGAGAGAGAGAGAGAGCAGCGTGCTGCTGCTGCCCGCACCAGGCGCCCCTTCGCATATTTCACTGGGAATTTACGAGCCTCGATACGACAGGGAAATTGCAAGAATGGCGGAGTAATCTATCTCTCCTTGCCTCCGCGCTCCTGCTGCTGCTGCTAGCTCGCTCTTCTTCTTCTTCTTCTTCTTTTCCCGGGCTGCTACTGCTCTCTCTCTCTCTCTCTCTCTCTCTCTCTCTCTCTCTCTCTCTCTCTCTCTCTCTCTCTCTCTCTCTCACTCCCTCGCGCCCCACCTTCGTCTGCAACCCCTTTTTTCAAGCGGCGGCAGCTCAACGGAAGAAAATTCGCTGTGTACAGCGTCCGTGTGCGAGTGTGGCGAGCGGCTCGGGCAGCGAACAGATAAAGGGGGATTTGTCCGGGGCTCACTCTCTTCCCTCTCTCTCGCGAGCGGCGATGCTATAGAGACAGAGAGCGCGAGGCGGCCTAATTGTCCTCTCCAGATAACGCGGTGATCTATCGTAGCCCCCGCAGACCACCAGCGCCGGGATCTTTGATCCGGAAAACAAAGAAACATTCCGTCCGGTCACGGAGAGATATCGCGCTGCTGCTGTGTTTGCTACGTGCGTATGGTTTTTCGGAACCGCCGCCGTTTTTCTTCCGGCTTATTGAATCCGGACGCGCACGAGCGCGCTCTCTGACTTATTATTTGGGAGGTGGAGCAATTATTTTGATCGATGACGCCGGGGGATGAGTGTCAGGAAGCGATTGGTTTCTGTACCGGCTCGAGGGATATCCCGTAATTCATTACCCGCGGAGGACTAAGTACCTCGCTATGGATGGGCTTGTTTCCTGATTAATCATTGACTGCGCGCCGAGGAAAACAGTATTGCCAGATTCCGCGCGATTTATCGCCAGCAAGTTTTTCCCCCTCCGCGCACGAAAAATAATTCAGCCGCGATGAAATTACATTCTCGCGAGAAACAGAAAAAAGCTCGGCGTATATCTAAAACGCAGAGAAGGAGAGAGAAGAGCGTCGGAGATAGAGAGGATCAGCAAGAAGAGCAGTAAGGCAATCGACAGCCGATCAGCGGGATTGAATCGTCCGCGGCGGAAGAAGGCGCACGCGAAAGAAGACAATTAAGGAACGGAGAGCGAGCGAAGGATGAGTAGAGAGAGGGAGAACCGCGAGGGGATCGGCAGCGGCAGAGAACAGAAGAAGAAGAAGAGAGGCATCCGCAGCGGTTCAGCTCCTTCGCTGTGCGCATAGCTAACTGTACCCGCTGTACACCGGGGGTACACACACGTACACCGCAAAAGGGGGAAGCCCTCTCTCTCTGCGCTGCATAGCGTCCATCTTTCTCTCTTTCTCTCTCTCTCTCTCTCTCTCTCTCTCTCTCTCTCTCTCTCTCTCTCTCTCACTCTTTCCGTCCGCGCACGCGGGCACGTAGATATAGCTGCAGAACGAGCGAATAAGAGAGATAGAGAGAGACGCGGCGGCTCTCTCGGTTTAATTTAACACAGCAGCTGTAATCCCATCCATTACGGGCAGCGCGCGCGCGCGCGAGAGAGAGAGAGAGAGCGGTAATATACGATCGCTCGAGATTCATACTCCGTTTTTTCACTAATTAACAGACGGGACAAATCGCTCCGGCGATTCGCGCGCCTGCGCCCTTTTTGTACACAGCGCGATCCGCGTGTGTTGCACTTTTTTCGGTCCGGTACGCATTTCACGGCTGCGGAGGAGAGAGTGTGTGTGACCGGTAGCCGCTGTTACTAATCGACGGGGATTTGTTGCTCGGAGAGGTTTTTTTTGGACTGAGTTATCACTCCTGTGACCTTCAGTCGCCTATGTATTAAGAGAATAACGAATTTTTCAAACGATGCAAGATCCAAACGAAAGCAGTTTGCGGAAATGAAAACGTTTCGTCGCAGTAGCTTACATCAGCGTCGGCGAAAAAACGTTGAAAAGTCATTAACGCCTCTGCCTCTCGGACGGCGCGTGTCCCCGACGACAAAGTGCCAAAGAAAAGGGCTCCGCGCAACGAGCGATTCGCGCGATCATCTTCTTCCGCGCGCCATAACTCACGTCTCGACACAAGCGCGTGTTGCGCGCTATGGTAAAAAGCGCCTGGAAGGAGAGACCGCGCTCGCGCACATTAATCGGTTCGTTAGCGCCCATAGCCGCGTGTTGTGTGCGCAGAGGCGCTAACGAACACCCGAGAGCTACTACACGTGTTTTGCAACGAGTTTTTCTTAGCGAACGGCTGTTTTACTGTTATGTTATATGGGCATCGACGATCGTTTATCGGGAAGACTTAATGGAATAATCGCAGTTAAATTAATAAATCTAAAAGCTCGTCATTAGCATTCGTTCATTACTCGAGAGATCCGACGGGAAACAAACTAGCCAATAAGATCAAAATCGATGCGAAAATATATGCACTTTGAAGACGACGCTATTAGGTGAGGATAGGAAAAGCGCGTTTAGTTGGCATAGTCTTTTGCTCGGCTCGCGCGCAGTGTGCTGTTTAATTGGATGGACAGTGAGCGTCGTCGCGCGGCGTTTAATTAACTAATTAATTTCACGCGCCGCGCACGAGCGCACCGAGGCTTCCTACCTCTCTTTTTACACGCCGAGCGGTAATGGGCATATATACTTGGGTGCGCCGCGAAGACACAGTCGCGGAGGAAGAGAGAGAGAGAGAGAGAGAAGTAGGTGTACAGTCATTGACACGGCAGCGCGCCTGCGATCAAAGGCCTCGCTTTCCACCTTCTATAACTCGCGGTGCGTCTTCCTTCTTTTTGCCGCACTCGCGCGCTCGGAGAACCGAGTGTGTGCCATTTCCGAGGTGACGGAAGTTCCGTTATACTCCAGATATAAACTCGTGACGAAATCAAAAGTCTATATAACTCTGTTTGTTGGAAAAATATTCTTCGGCTATTTCTTGGTCGGTTTGTATTTCTGGCGACTTGTTTGTTTTTTCGGGCTCAATAATACAGGTCACTTGTTAAAAAAAATCTATTCAGAAAGGTCCCCCTTAAAATTGACGCCGAACAGCCAGACCAAGCAACGCAGATAGTAAAAGAAACACGTCGCGCCCGAGACTCGAAGGAAGAAGTCGCTCGCTGATAAAGCGAAATAATTCCGGAGCCGCCCCCGGCGGGCGACTTCGATAAAGCCGCGCGTATGAGATATGGGAGCAGAAAAATTTGCATTTCATAAAATACGCGTCCTCGAGAGAGGCAGGGAGGCGAGCGCAACAAAAAAAACAGCATAAGAAACGGCAAGAGGGACGTGGAGAGCTTGCTCAGCAGCGTCGTCTCCGGAAGAGTTCGACGACGACACGTCGGTGCCGAAAGAGAGAAATGGCGCGGGGAGATAAAAAAAGCGACTAGAGGAGAGATAAGCACGCGCGCGCGTGTTCATATTCGCGAGAAGCGAGAGGCGACTAGGCGCAGAGGGGAGGAATTCGAAGAAGCAACGGTGAGCGGCGCAGCGAGAGACCGAGAGAAAAACAAATCAACTCGTCTGTTGGCTCGCTCGAATTTTTAGTGGCGAGGCTCCAAATATTTGCTCTCCGCGGAACGCACCAGCCATCTTATACATTATTCCCTCCGTCTCTCTTTCAACCGACGAGAGAGTCTGATTCAGCTCTCTCTCTCTCTCTCTCTCTCTCTCTCTCTCTCTCTCTCTCTCTCTCTCTCTCTCTCTCTCTCTCGAATGCGGGGACGACGACGGATATACCAGCTATAAGGCGACGAAGACGTCGAGACGCGAGTATACAGAAAAGGCCCAGATGAGAGGAGACTTTTTGGAGCGAGTACAGCAGCGCAGCCTTTTCTTCCCTCCTCTCTCATTTTTCTTATCGCTATACGTCTCTCGCGCGCTTTTCCCCCTCGGCTCTCTGGCAAAGGAGCTGTATCTCTCTTTCTCGCTTTGCGCACACATACATCTTCCTCTCCGATGCCGTACGTGCAGCGAAGAGGCCTCGCGCGCACTTATCGCTCTCGACCCATTCGCTCTTTGGGGGAAAACGCAGAAAAGAGACAAGAGTATAGCTCTCCGCTGCCAAGAATACGCTCGGGAGGCACTGCATCATGCGCATTATTATACTCGCAATATCGCCGGCGCGCGATACGTATACCCTGTATGATGTGTACCGAAACTTCTGTACGCGTCTGTGCGGTTTCTTTTTCCAGAGGCGAAGCTTTTTCGGCGAGCGTATATAGCCTCTTAATGGTATTTACCGAATGAGGAATAGGGAAAAGACGCCGAAAAGGCTACGGTAAACATGTCGCCCCGAAGAAGCTGCGCTCGGTAGGATTTACGACGTCGTTCCATATAGATTCTTCGTCGAGTACACACACACACGTGTGCGTAACTTATACGTATACTTCTCGCAGTTAACGATCGCATTTTTGTATGGCTTCTGCGCTCGCGCAGCAGTGCATCGAGATTAAATCTCCATTACCGCAGCGGACCTTTGATTTACAACGTTGTGTGTACTGTGTGAAATCAAGGATCGACCGGACGAATAATAAACGAAACAATTATTGCGAGAGGCACTTTTTGCCTTTTGAATTTATGCCTTGCGCCGCTCTTTTACAAGTTGAATTGAATTTCGCAATCGTGTCGACGGACACGCACACTTTGGCTCTTGGCTAGTGAAAAGTGTGAAGCGTAATTTATACAACTTCACGACGGCAAAATTTTCGCAGAAATTACAACGCTGCGCTCCTATTCCACTCGGCTAAACAAAGCGCGTGCGCGAGTATGGCAAAACCGGGACGTTCATATTGCCTTACAATAAACCGCGAAGTGGAATGCATTATTTAAACCGCGAGCGCGCAGCTGCACGGTTAATCTTTCGATGCTTTGTTGCGTATTATAATATGCAAAATATAGGAAACGCAACAAAACAATGCTCGCGCGCGCGCGGCATTAACGACGCTCTTAATTCTTGCGCGCTTATATTTCGCGCCCATCTTACCGCGGCTCCATTAATAATAGGCGGCGCCGCCGCCGCTTCCAATTATCAAAACATGTATGCAAAGTTATGGAAATGTATTTGCACGCGAGAGCTGCGTTAGACTCCGTCTCGCTACGAGCATTTTCCCGAGAATGCGAGCGCGGCTGTTTTTTTCGGCGGCCAGACTATCGAAATGCATTTTCACGCTGCCGTGAGTGCAACGCACACTTTAATTCTTCTTCTCCTCTGCTTCCTTCGCTGGGTTGGGATTTATTCTAATTTAGCCTTGTACGGCGAATTTGTGCCTCTTTTGGAGCCTTGATTGTTTCCTAAAAATCTATTATACTATTTCATTCTGTACATGCAAAGACATACTGCACAACGAAATCCATCAAAGTCGCTTGCTCGATTAGAAAATAGAAGAAAAACAAACGCAGAAGATATCGATGAAGAAAGCCTTGCGAAACGGCGTTTCTCAAAAAGGAATTATTTTCCAGGAGCTCCTCGTCGTCGTCGGTACATTGTGTCCGTCGTACCCACATACATACGGAATTGGCTCGACCATCGCAGCGAATATAACTTTTCCCTCTCACCGCCGTGTGCACGAGGTAACGATCTCTCTCGCGCAACAACCGCGGCGCATCGGAAGGACTGGAGCTTTACGCAAAAGGAATAAACTGCTATTTGTTAGCAGCCGCGGAATTTATTTCTAATTGTGTCTGTCCGACACGCCTATATGTTAACGCGCATTCGTTTTACCAAAGCGGGATACGGACGCACGGTGAACGGTAAAAGGAGCGCTGGAGGAAAAAATGTCGCGTGATTCGCGGTTAAAAATGGAAACAATGCGCGCGAGGATTAACTGTTATAATCCTCAGCCGAGTTTAGAATGCGTGCGCGGGGACGGCTTCTCGCGAGAGGAGAATACAGGGACGGATCGTCGGATTCCGGTGTAATGACTCTATCGCTCGTTTACAGCGAAATTAAAATCGAGTTTATACCTCGAAATCATCCCTATCCATTGTTTTAATTGGCGGAGCTGGCGAGAAGCTTCCTTAATTATAATCCGCGAACGATACTGCGAAAGAAGGCACAGCGTGCAGCAGCGAGCCAGAACTGTTGAAAACAAAGAGCGCCTTCTTCTTCAGCTTGGTCTAACCGAAGCGTCGCATAAATTTCCCCGCGCGCGGCGAGCGCTACATTCCGCCTGGGAAAGTCATAATTCAGGATGCCTCTCGTGTTACACAAGCCGTCGTCGTCCCGTGCGATATAGCGAGAGAGGAAAATTGAGATCGGCTCTGTTCTTCGGAAATATGCAGCCGCAACGACTGTGACTCCAGTACAGAGCGAGAGGAGAGGATCTCGTCCGTGCGGCAGCGGATCAGAAAGCGACTCTCTGCTATAAGACCTTTTAACGGCGCCCTGTCGCAAATCGCGGCAGACGCTGCTGCTGCGCGGTAGCAGCGCGCGTCAGCCGCGCGGATATTTATCGAGGCCTGGCACCTTGACAGGCGATTTAAGAGAACATACACGCTGGACCCGCTCGCGTTTGTCGGCAGACGAGAGAGAAAGAGAGCCTGAAACGAAGACTGACGAATGACCAGATATATATATATATATATATATATATATAAGGAAATAGAGGGGCTTGCGCGGTGCATTGAGATCGGCGTGCAAAAATCGCGAAACGGTGAACGCGCGCACGCTCGATTAGAATTAGTCCCATTGTCTCTATTCATGCGATTCCGATTACGGCGCGGCTCGGATGCTGATTCTGATTATATGATTTGAAATCGAAGCAGGGAGCAAGGAGGGGATTCGAGAGAAAAGGTGCGTGCATCCGATGCAGTCTACAATTCTTTTCGGCGCAGGGAGACGAAAGAACCGCCGGTAATGATTGGATGCGGAACGTATCAATCGCGGCTCGACCAAACGATACTCGACTTCGGCGGTAGCACGAAATTCCTCATCGATAATTCCTTAATCAAGGACCGTCGTCGTGTCCTCTGAAAACTCGACAAAAAGCCCGCACAGCACTACTCACGCGCGCACGCGCAAGAAACTCCGAGAGCTGCGGCCAAATGACATTCTATTCAAATACAGCCCATCGTCTCGGCGCTGCACTTAGCATAAAAGCCGATTTTTTGCTTGCTTGCGTGCGCGCCCTCGAGAAAAACACAGGCAGAGAGAGAGAGAGAGAGAGAGAGAGAGAGAGAGAGAGAGAGAGAGAGAGAGAGAGAGAGAGAGAGAGAGGAAAGTCCGCGGCGCTCGCGCGCATGTAGCTCGCTCGACTCTCGGTATATAGAAAGCGAGAGGACGTCTCTGGCGAAACGCCGATGATGGATTCCCGTCAATTATGGAGGCAACATCGTATTGTTTTACCGTCGGACGGCCAACATTGATTGATCGTCCCCCGGTATAGCAGCAGCTACTTGGCTCTGCCTTCTTTGCCTCGATCCCAGAATCGAGATCCTCCAGAAAGACTGCAGCAGCGGAGAGACACACACACACACAGGGGCTGAGAAAATAGAGGAGAGCCGAGAATGCACGCGCGCGCACGCACGTCGCTATCGCAGGCATATCTGAAATGACTAATGAGAGCACGCCGCTGCTGCCTTGAATCCGCGATTTCTTGCTGTTATATAGAGGAGCGATGCGAGATGAGCTGCGCCTTATGGCGGGGAATTTGCAAGGCGCTTCGCGAGAGCACGTCAAATGTCACGCGGCTTTTCTTATTGAGATCGATGGCTTTTTGTTGCCGGAGAGACGGAGATGGCTGCTCGATTAAAGCCTGTGCAGCTTTTCTTGGAGCTCGTGTATTTTTCGCAGCCGCGGCATGAATGCTAAGTCCGCGAGGGAGGCGGAGGAAATTTGTTTTTTTCCTACTTCGATTGTGAGCTAGCTTGAGAATGATTTTAATTGGCTGGGAGAATGATTTTGAGATATTTTTTTGGAGATAAGCCCCTTCTAGTATAGTTTCGAAACACGCGAGTGCCTATGAATCAGGCGAAAACCTAATCTTTCCTCATCCGCGCTTCATTCATACGTCCCGCCGTATATCGCGGAAGCGTGTTTCAAAAACAACCTACTCGCACGCACACCTAACGCCGAATCAATCGCTGAATTAATTCAGCATATCGGAAACTTCCACCTCTCGCGCGCCAGTTACGTAAGGGTGCCGCCGAATCATCGTCGCTCGCGAGAATTCCTGGAGGCGATCGTTTCTCAAAGTCAGCTGGAACAGCGCGCAGATAAGAAGCTTCGGCGTGGGCAGATGACGCGGCGGGCCAGTTATATTCGCTATACACATACGTATACGCGTTTATACGCTCTCGTCTCTATAGCTCACTCGTATAGCGCGAGGGAGCTCCTCTCTGGCTGGTCGCGCGCGAGTGTAGCGTCTAATTTGCATCCGCCCGGGGCCGATTAACATAATCTGTATTCCGAATATTTATTCGGAATTAGCGGCGACGCCGCGGCTGCCCGTAACTCATACGGGTATTAGTTAAGCTCAAGGATTTGGGTCTTGCCTATCTTCAGCCTCCGTTTGCCCGCGCGTCTCTCCCTTCCTCTTTCTCTCCAGCTCTCTCTCTCCCTGGCTTCGCCACCTACAAGTTATCGCGAGCTCGATCCCTTCCTCCTCCCTGTCTGTGTGTATCCTTTCGGCCTCGGGTGCACGAGGGAAAGCTCTCTTCGTTTCGTGCGCGACTATACGGAGGAGGAAGCGAGGGGCGCCGAGTTTTTTCCCCGCGTATCGGCTCTCTCGTGACGACAAAGTCGAGAGGCCGAGCGAGGCTTGATTATAGGGGAATCAGGTGAAGCGCCGGAGGATAGAGAGCCCACTCTCCGATGCTGGAATCTAACGTTTTCTCCCCTTGACGAGGCTCGAGTGTTCCATAGTCAGGATAAAAACAGGACCGACGAGAGATAAGGAAGGTTATACGCCTTTTTTTCCTCGACGAAATTTATATCTCAATAGCGAGTTTTTCCGTGAGCTTATCTTTTGATAATTCGCAGCGCATGCAGTGAGGAGAGCGGAAATTGATCGCGAACGCGAGTGTATGCAAACTTGCCTCTCATACCCTCGCAGCCAAATTAGCGTAAGCCCAGTCAAAATAAAACAAAGTCCCCGTTGCAGCATACATCACACCGGGAACAGCAAAAATCCCTAAGTGGCGTCGGCGCGCAATTAACTCGAAAGTTCAGTGAAGAGCCTAAACAGTGCGCGGTGTACAGCCTTGTTGCGCGAGAGAGTCGTGTTCACCTTTGCTTCGCGGTTAACTCGCAGAGGGGCTTGCGCGCCGCCGCGAACTTCACCTTAATACAGAGTAATGTTGATTTATGCGCGGCGCCACTGTTTCAACCCTCCTCGCGGCTCGGCCCGATCTTCCCTTTCTCTTCCGCGCGCACCTCCCTAGTTGGCGCAGTTTGCAAATTTCTGCCATTATTCGTATTTTCAAGGAGAGAGAGAGAGAGAGAGAGAGAGAGAGAGAGAGAGAGAGAGAGAGAGAGAGAGAAAGCATCTTCGAGAGTTAAGGGATTTGCTCGGCGACTTTTTTTATTTTTAATTTTTCGTAAAATAAAACAATCAAAAAATTACACTCAAAGACACTACAGCGGTATTACGATCTCGTGTAGAAGCAAAGCTCGTCAAGCGGCACCTTCGGCGTCCACGTATACACTCCGCAGCTCCGATACAAAGCAACAGCAGCAGCGGCACGACGCGCGATATTTGCAATTGCATGCACGAGAGCGCACATAACGCGAGTGTATCTCTCGGCGGGCCCTTGCATACACAACTGCTTATATATAGGCGCGGTACACACTCTCGCGTGGGTAAATGTTTTATTGGTCCTCTCTCTCGCGCTCGAGCGCAAGCGTCTATTGCTCTCTCCTCGCGTACTTACACACGGCGCGGAGAGACGGCGGCGACGACGACGACACACGGGGCCTTGTAGCCACTTCTCCCGCGCGAGCATGCACAGAGAGAGAGAGAGAGAGAGAGAGAGAGAGAGAGAGGGGCTCAACGGGGGATCGCGCGGCGATTCGAATGCATCAGTTTCACGGCTCGCCGGACAAGACAACGCGAGAGAGATTCATGCTCGGCTCATGCATGAATCAACAACCTTTTCCATATTTACATAACAACGACGACGCGACGCGCAGCTCTTTGCGCTGCTCGCGGCCAGTGGGAGGCGCTTGACAGATTGGGACTGCGGATAAGGAATGTATATTCCGCGAGTCCGAGACTCTGGCAGTTTATAACAGGAGGGAGAGCGCGCACTGCTGTCCCGCGCGCGATGACGAGCTGCAGAGGGAGGAGAAAAACAGCTGCCGTCAGCGATATGACGTCCTGTCCTCTTTTTCACCTCATACGCTGTATACGAGAAGAGCTTCGGGAGAGCCAATAAACGGATATTCACTCGGACTCGGAATTTATAATCCGCAAGACCAGAAGCGCGATAAATTTGATCAATCTCGCGCTCTCGCCGGTACACTCCTGTAATCGATCAGATAAACGCGATCCATGAAATCCGATCCCCGCTTGCGACCGAATGATGCACGATCAAACCGCGCGAACCACGTGTATTTTGCAGCGCGTAATTGGATTATTGTTAACGTAGGACTCGACTCTCGAGACGAGATGTTACACACATGTGCATAAATTCACGCCCGATTAAAGCTATTCAGTGCGCATTCTCGCTCAAGGCGCGCTGTAAATATTGTGCCCACTCGCGGAGAGAGAGAGAGAGAGAGAGAGAGAGAGAGAGAGAGAGAGAGAGAGAGAGAGAGAGAGAGGGAGGGAGAGAGCGAGATGAGCGATTCGCGTCGCGCGGACAAGCCATATCTCATGCAATATGCTAACGCCGCCCGAGTAGGCGCAGCAATGAATTACGTCTTCATATGCGCCGCGCGCAAGAGGCGGGAATGCCCTGCATACGCGCTGTGCATTTCGAGAATTATGCGTTTGAAAAAAGAAAGCTTTTCGCATGTATATTCGATATAGATTCGCCGAAGCGTTTGCATCCGATGTATGTCGCTCAAGTGTACGGGGAATCGCTTGTAGATTTTAAAGTATCATAATCCGCTGATAGAATATACACTTCGAGAATGTATGGTCGTCGATGAATACTCACGGCCGATGAATAGTAATGCGTGGATGCCGAGAGTGAAAATCTGCAAAAGTCGCGAATACCAGAGATTCTTCGCTGTGTGTTGTAAAAGGCGAGCTGCATGCGCTGCTTTTTCTCAACACCCCGCCTCATTCCGAGAAAATGAGTGCGGCGAAGTAAGTTAACCGACTATCAGACAGAACGTGTCCCACATTCGATCCTATCTTCCAGTACTGGATAGTCGACTGACTAAAAACTGGAGTCGTCGACTCTCTGCTCTCTTTTAACTAGAGAAAAAACTTGCTATGCTTAAATCCATTTACACCTAAGTCGTGTAGCGCAGTTTTTATTCATTCTCACCCTCAGCCCGCAGCACCTCTACACGACAAAACGAGCGAACGAAAATATGGTCGAGCGAAGACGATGACGCTTCCGTATTCAGCGGCCAGAGTATGCAGCAACCGCTGCAGAACAGAGCATAAGAGAGAATCAGGCGTGACAAGACTCGCCGAGCAAAAGGAGTAACCAGCGCATAGTAGAGAGAGAGAGAGAGAGAGAGAGAGAGAGAGAGAGAGAGAGAGAGAGGAGTCACCCGCGCAGAGGGTGACATGCTGCCAAGCCGGTTGCGGCCTCGGTCTCTGGCAGGTGAATATAGCCTAGGCGCTCGATTCGCTCTCTGCATGTTGCGTGTCGGCGGCGGCCCGGACGAGAGAAAGAGAGGGCGAGCGAGACACGGCAACGACGACGACGAAGATGAAAAATAGCCGTGGGCCTGTGAGAGCGCGACGAAGCCGCCGCGAGACACAGTGTATGCTCCGGCCGAGATAAGGCTAAGCGAAGGACAATAAACTCTTACGTGCCTTTCGAGAATATATTTATACACTTGCGCTGTCTCGGAGGAGAAAGCCGGACTACGCGCAAAATGTTTCAGCACACTATATGTAATCGAAATATAATCTACCCTCCACAACCCTCTCCAAAATTCACGCAGCTCGCGCAAGATAGCAATCTGCAAGCCCGAGAGCAGCCACTCGGGGAATCAGACGCATCTTCATCGTGAGAATCGCGCGCGAGCATCCGGCGTATTGCGCATGCAGCGCCCGGTTAAAGGTGCAATATGCAATTATACGTTTGCGCGCCTCACCTAACCGCGCGCACACTCTCTAGTGAAAGATGAATAGCGAAGAGAGAGAGAGAGAGAGAGAGAGAGAGAGAGACGGCGCGAGAGAGATGGATAGACAACGCACACTTTGTTCAACCTCAGCGGCAGCCCTCTCTGCAGAGAGCGTCGCGAATTAACCGCGCCATGAATCATTGTCCACGCGTGCGCGGTATAATCCCCGTGTAACGCTCCCGCGTGAGCTTTATGGGATTTTAATCGCGAGACGCCCTGGAATTATACGCGCGGTGCACAACAAGCGAGTACAGGGAGTATCGAGTCCTTTTCGGATTATGTGCTCGAAATTTTCTGCTCTACGCGCGCAAGGAGGAAGCATATTTGCATGTGCTGCAGCGTGTTAAAGGGGGCGGATACGCTGAGGGAATAATAATCCTATGGCGCAAGGTTAAACCTTCGCTTCGTTTTATTTTTCATTCTTTAGATTTACGAACGCTCGTCAGGTCTTGTGTAGGTTTCTTTCCTCCTTTTTCTCTCTCTCTCTCTCTCTCTCTCTCTCTCTCTCTCTCTCTCCTCCGTTTTCTTTCTCGCTGCGGCGGCGCGAGTCGCGTCGTTCCGTATTTAATTAAGTTGTTCAAAAAGTACAGTTTCTGCCTTATCGGCCTTGAATCTTAATTGAACGCGCGCATCGAAGGAATTTCCAATCCTGTTTTATTGTTGCGCCCGCCTCGAGTCCGGCCCTTTATTGCTTTATTTGCCCAGCACCGCGGTTTGACGTGTTTATCGCGCGTGTGTGAGAACCGCGGAAAGAAATCGATATATCCCAGGATTTTCCCACATTAACACCGACGGGATCGATAAGCCTATCGCGGCACATGATCGACCAATACATCTCGTTCGCTACTTCGCAAGCACATTGATCGCTGCCGCATCGTGTGCAGTATGCACTCGCCGCGATTTTAATATGCGGGCTGCGGTATGGCAACGGCGTTGCTTGCGTGCAGCAACCTTTTTATGGCGTCGTTCTCTCTCTTATATGTACTCTTCGCGCGTGTTATATACACGCGGATAGCAGAGAGAGAGAGAGAGAAACTACCCGGTGGGCGCCGCGCGAAGATTCGCATTCTAGTGGCACGCGCACGCGTTACGCAGCTTTAATCGGCCTTCCCGTACGTGAGGCTAATTTCGCCAGTGCTGCGATCGAGGCTTTTTGTATATACTTGTTTCTCCTCGAAGATCGGGTCGTCGGTGGAAATGGGCTGTTTAACACATGGATCAGAGATTTATGAACATTAGACAACTCGCTCGAAGGCGGCAAATTAATTGCTTGACATAATGTTTTGAGTTATGATGGGTGTGTTGCGTGGAGAGTCTAATGCAAGAGCGATAATATTGTCTTTTTACGGGATGCGCGCGATTATTAGCAATACAGATGAATGTGGCATCGGATTTAACGCTTTGTTCGCGCTGCCAAACAATCGATGTTGAGTAATGTCCCGTATGAATATGCGCGCGAGACAGAGTCTGCGTGTGCGTGTGTATGTAAATGCGTATATGACGAAATGGCAAATATGAAAAGCAATAAATATCGCACTTACGCCGATAAAATATCGATGTTTATTGTCACGATAATACAATGCGAATTTTTTCTCCATACTCTCTCTCTCTCTCTCTCTCTCTCTCTCTCTCTCTCTCTCTCTCTCATCCGCGTGGAAGACTAATGACCCGCGTATTTATGTCCTACCTGCATGTGTCTTACTTTACAAAGTGATAAATGAACTGCACTCTCTGAAAAACGTCAGCTTCTATAAATTTCTACTCCGTATACACGTCGATCTCTCGACACCTACAACGGCTCTATCTCATACAAGAGCCGATTTTTCTGTATAAATACGAATTGCAGAGAGAAAGTTCTCATTACACCGAAACGCAATCGCCACAGCTCCCGATAAGCGATCTCTAACGCGCCGGTGCAATAAAAATATCAAGACAATAAGTAATTTTCCCGCTTACTCGCTGTGAAATCGGCCGCCGCTAAAAAACTACAAACAGCACGCGCACACGCAGCCTCTCTCATCCATATGGAAAGCGCCGATGTACAACAATGCAAGAAACAACGTAGCTCCGCTATTAAACACTTGTATAACTGAATGATAACAATAAAAACGATCTCTCGAGCAGCAAGAGCAGCAAGAGCAGCGCAAGCCCGAGCGAAAAAGCCGAGAGGAAATAACTCCATAAAGATGAAAGCATCTCCGCGCGTCGTCTCGCTAGAGAGACCTCTGGCATACCTTCCACTCGTTCGGATGGAATTCATAAGATTAATTCCACAAAGGATAATTACGGCCGCCTCTACCGCCTACGTATACATCAGATATACACCCCGTGTGTGTGCCAGCAGCACCATAAAGCATACGCGCTCGGGTACACGAACAAAGGAGGAGCTGCGCGCGTCTTTATCAAACGCGCATAACGCTGATACGTGCGAAAGGAAGCGGCAGCGTAGCGCAGGTTGACACGATGTAGGTTACCGTAATTCCGGCTCTCGGCCTCTATACACAGGCACACACAAGCCGCCGCGCATGAGTCGTGCGAGCGTATGGGTTTATCTCGAGAGAGAGAGAGAGAGAGAGAGAGAGAGAGTCTGTCGAGTGTAAATATCGCGCACGCGGTGAAACGCGAATCGTGTAATTGAATGAAATTGCTAATAGCCAGTTTTCAAAGTCGATTCGAGAGGCGCGCGAGAGCGTATACGTACGCCGCCGATCTCTCGCAGCAACGCCTCGCCGACTGCGCCTCTGTGCGTGCATTATGTACACGCTAGTCATCTCTCTCTCTCTCTCTCTCTCTCTCTCTCTCTCTCTCTCTCTCTCTCTCTCTCTCTCTCTCTCTATCCACGCGAGTGAGTAACGGTCATTACATAATTGACCGTTCAATCTCGATGTTTTTCTGCGACCGGCTGTCATTTATGCGACGAGTGGATTTTTTTCTGTTTTTATATTTTGGCGCGATCGGTATCTTTCGAAATTTTTTGGAATAGTACTATTGAGCAATAGTTTCGAGCCACTGCATTGCAGAAGGATTTGAGCAGTGAAAAGTCGATTTGCAATTTCGATGGGAATCTCGGCAGCCGAGATGTGTGTGCATTTATTCGAAGATTAATTTATGTCCATCTCAACGAGGGCCGATGATAATTTTCGCTCTGTGCGAGTTCGCGCCAACGCAACTTTCCCTTTGCTCTTGTGTGTATATACGTTCGACGTATATTATACGCCTGAATTTTGTCCAAGTTTATGTAAGCTTTGAATTAATTTCGAGGATTTTTCCGCTGCACCGACGCGGGTACAGCAGGCCTTTCGATTTGCATTCTCAATTTATTTCGATATAGATTTAAAGCTTCTCGGAAACTCGCGATGTGATAGAATATAAATTAGATCGATTCAATTCAGTGAGTGTCGAGATAAGTGAGTATAGAAAGAAGACTAAGAGCGTTCTGTTCCCGGAATACACACCTTTCGCAAGTAAAAGCATTTCTCATTTTATGCATCGATTTCAAATATGCGAGCAATAGAAAATCGAACAATTTCCCAATATACCGGCGATTTTCTTAAAGCTAGAGTATAAAGATTTCACAGTGATTGAGCAAAGGATAAACGGTACACGGAAAAAATACACCTCGTCATTTTGCGCAACGGCCAAGCGTGTGTGTGTGTCTGGAGGAAAAGAGAGATAGAAACAAAGATGGCGCGCCGGCACGAAAGTGCCGCGAACCGGTTTATTCCGCGCGCGCGCGACGACGTCGGCGGCGGCAGCCGTTGCCGCGGCTGCTCCTCTAAGCTTGCCGGCGCCCGTAGTCGCGTTATATATATATATATATATATATATATATATATATATATATATACATATATATATATATATACAGCAGCGAGTAGTGCCAGGGCTGAACAAAACTCTCTCGGCGACCCAGTCCACAGCTCCGTCTTTCACGAGCTCACATTTTTCCCGCGCACCTGTGCGCCGTATACCGGCCTTTCGATACTCGCGTGTGCCTGCGTTAGTATACGGGTTCGAAAGCGTTGTACGCTCTATATGGGTCGGATATACATATGGTCCCTCGGGAATCCCTAAGACAGGGAGAGTACCGTATTATGGCCCGCGTTTGGTGCGAGCTGTGCGCTGAGAGAGCGAGGGAATTTAGTTGAATCTTTATCGAAGAGTTAACCGTTGGGTTGTTTTTTTCAAGTTGGATGCGTGAAATATTTATGAATTGTTGAAAAAATACAGAAAAAAAATTTCCTCAATTTATTTCGTTGTTAAATTCTTAATACACAACAGCCGAAAATTAAAAAAAATTGCCGAATTTCGAAAGCATTATCAGATCGAACAAGGTCGACATAAAAAATACGAAATATGCACAGTCAAAGTGAGCTGCGAGCGGCCATAATGCACAGGCGAGACGCGCCGGCAGGGAGACGTGCATCGGAGCAACGGTGGCTCCAACACATCTGACCACTCCCCCTCTGCCATAGTCGATCGCGCTCGCTTTACACCTATACGACGACGAGGAGTATGCGCTTGTTATGACTGCACTTTTTTTTGCCTACAATGTTTAATTTTTTTCTGAGAACAGTTTTTTTTCAAACAGTATCGTTCAAAATTGAAATTGCTGTCTAGCCGTACACGGAAAACTGTCACATAAATTTTCTTTTTTTTTTTTAATCTAATTTATTCTCGCACACGTACTCGTTTATGAATCACCGATAAGAGCAGGCGTGAGAAAATGTTATATTTACCGCGATTTTTATCTCGAAACGAAGAAAAAAAATCTGCGTCGAACGTTTTCAGCATAACGAACCCACGATTGACACTGAATCTTCATTGATACCGCTACAACACCGCGAATTACCATCTGTGATAGCGGGATATCAGTAAGTCGCGTCGCTCGGAGAGTGCAATGGCGTAAACTTATACAAGTTTTAAAATCGCTCGACCTTGGTCTCTCTCGTTTTTTACCTTTTAAGTGTTACATGGACAGCATCGCTTAGTATGATAATCTCGGACGTCGATCTTGCTCGTTCGCTGCACCACAGCAGCAGCAGCAGCAGCTCCTCTCGAGCGCAGCGAACCGTCTTCGCTTGCTCTCCAAGGCCTCTCTCTCTCTCTCTCACTCGCTCTATCTCTCGTCGACGCTTTTTACCTCCTCGACGCGAGTGTATACGACTCTGCGCAGATCCCGCGCGATTATAAGCGCGCGATGTGTATACATACGCGAACAGCAGCCGCAGCTCTCGCACTTTCTCCGTCATGCCTGCTTTGTATTATTGCCGGGCGGAATCGCCGCGAGGTGCGAGCGAAAAATTGCGATTGAGGATCAGCTGACTGACGCTTGACTGGGCATAGATATTATTGTTACAAAATGTGTTGCTTGTTCTGTCAGGTACAACATTTTACTCGTAAAAGCT
Organism: Nasonia vitripennis; assembly: GCF_009193385.2. Taxonomy (NCBI): domain Eukaryota; kingdom Metazoa; phylum Arthropoda; class Insecta; order Hymenoptera; family Pteromalidae; genus Nasonia; species Nasonia vitripennis. The sequence continues at coordinate 6,156,775 of NC_045760.1, forward strand.
AGGTCAGTCTTGTCGAGGCTCGAGTTTACAGAACGAGAACTAGAAGACGCGTTAATTTCGTTAGAAAGTATATTTTGCGCGATGGTCTGCGAACGTTCGTTGACGACGTGTAATAGGTTTTCTACTTTCTACGTGTTTATATCCGAATGAACTGTAGGCCAAGTAAACTGTCAATTAAAATCACGAGTTTTACGAACAATGTTTTCATTCCCCTCCTTGAATTATTCATCATAGAAAAAGGACTATTAAATTCATTATATACAGAGAGGCGACGTCTCGACTGAAAATAATTCACTCCCGCTTCCTCGAACGATAAATAAAAGCTACTTGCGATCTCGAAAGATTTTCTTTCTCCCATAATTACCGATCTCGTATACACAACGTAAGCCACCCCCGGCGGCAAACCTAACAAAAATTAAATTTACAAACAACAATAAAAGGAACGCCGAGAGACAGTATACGCCGCGCCGGCGAACAAACAACAATACGTAAAAAACAGCGTAAATAACCGAGGCGTGTTTACCGGCGTATAAATCCCTTAATGCACCCCCGGCTGCTTCGTGTGTACAGCGCGCTATACCGCTGTTGCCGCTGCGCGCAGATGTATTTGCATATTTGCACTGCTGCTGCTGCGCTGCTGCTACTGCGACGCCATTAACGCACAATGGAAGGATATCGCTCGAGAATTACGCAAAGCTTATATTTACAAAATCCAAAAGCTTTTTGCCTTGCGAAATTTCCACGCTTTCGTTTTGACGACAACGCGGGGCTTGGCTTCGCGCTCTTTTTTTGTCTGGACTATTGTAATTCGCCACTTTTATCAATTACTCGCTCATTTGAATTTTAAATGGCCCGTAGCTGTATTTTGTAAAAATGAGCATTTGCATGCCATTATGAACACACTTCGTCGAGCGAGGCGGATAGAGTTGCAATTTTTAAAATGTCCGAATGAGAGAAAGGGAACAGCGGGGATAAAGATACCCGATAACGACTATCCGCCTCATCATAGTAACGGATGCAGAAGAGAAAAAAACACGAGAACCAAGCCACGATGTAAACAGCCGAGTTCCACAGCTAACGAGGATCCCGCGCATTATTTCCCGCAGAACACTTGTCGCGCGACAGCTCGTCCTCGTTCCGCGGCCGTATGCACCCTCCTTTCTATATCCCAACCGTTGCGCAATCGCGAATGCGAGTCGGAATGGCGCATCAAAGTTCATCGATTCCTCGTACACAGGTATATGTTATTATGAGCCACACCGCCTCCGCAAAGCGGACGACGTTCCTCGGAAAGGCGGACGCTCGATATCGCGTCGAGGAGCCGAGTATACAGGAACAAGGAGAGAGAGAAAATAAATAAAGAGAGCCAACGTCCCAGCGGAGAAAGAGAGAGAGAGAGAGAGAGAACCAGTTTCATCGCTTAAACGCTTAATTAAGCTGCTGCACCGATCGCTCGCTCGCGCGTACAAACACACACGCCCATGTGCTCGCTCTCTCCTGAGTGAGAGAGAAGCAAGGTGTGTGTGGTGTACGTATACACGGGCTCGCGTGTACCGCACGTAAATCCGCAATGAAAGCGAGGGTCCTTGCAGCGCGAGCGAGACAGAGACATCGATACCCCGTCGTGTATTCTTTACCCCGCGAGAGAGAGAGAGAGAGAGAGAGAGAGAGAGAGAGAGAGCGAGCATTTCGAGTTCGTTATCGTTAACGGCTTTATCGCGAGAGAGACTATCCGCGGCACAACACGCGGGGTCCCCCTCGTTAATCATGCCCTGCGCGCCGTGCGCGCTGGTCAAAGTCGTAGGTAGGCACCCACGAGTTGGGCCGCGTCGCACTGCTATTGGCTATCCGCGGCAGATAGAGGAGAAAGAGGAGCTGGTGCACGGAATTACCGGAGCACGGGAGAGATAGAGTAATGAGCGCACAGGTGATGCTTCTCGATCTCGTCTCCAGGGGGAAAGTCTATACCTGGAAAGTATTGTTCAGGTTTTTTTTTCTGCACGGAACGACATCGGAATCTTGAAATGTGAATAATGCCTGGTAGATTGTACGAGTGCGCGCGCGGGAAAAAAAATGAAATTTACGGCTTGTTGCTCGCTTTATCAGCGGTTTATCGGAATTAGTTAACGTCGCGAAGACACGAAATGTTCAAAGCCACAGGTTAAATTTTACACTTCTCGCCCGTAAATCATGCACGCGCGCTCTGTGTTTGTTTTCAGTTTTCGTACATGCATCAAATTTTCATTTGAATTTTGTATACACACGCGCGCGAGCTTCTCCGAACTCGTAAATCACAGCGCCGGTGAATGAAGAACGACGGAAAAACGCAGCTAATTTTCGCAGATAGTATCGTGCGCGCGCTGCGAGCGAGATTAATAAATGAAAGTCGCAGCGGCTACTGCCGGCGAATCGATTAGAAAATTAATCGAAAAGTATACCGAGTCGTTTGTACACGCCTATATAATGCGTTGGAAAATTTTAATATCTGGTTTAACGCTCTCGTTAAAAGCGTATATCCGTTATAGCGCTGCTCGACGACTTGTGTAAAACTGGATCGGATGCAGTGGCAATCGCCGGTAATAATGGTCCTGCAGCTCGCGCCGCCTAAATACATAAACTCGAGCTGGTAGCTCCGTACGTAGATTTTAATCAATAATTCAAGAGGCGTGAAATGGCTCTCTATACCGGCTTAGCGTGGGACAGTTTTATCATCGCGGGCACTTGAATACTTTGTGTATATTTTGTCGTCGCCGAGCCGGTAGTCGAAGAGGAATGAAGCCACGTTGTATACGGCGCGTTTACCACGCTGCAGGCTCTGTATTCGCAAAGAAACTGGACTATACGCTACATACTGATGGAGAGAGAGAGAGAGAGAGAGAGAGGGAGGCATAGACGCAGGTGTTTCAGGGCCTTCCATGTTAATCAGGAGAGCCAGAGCGCGCGGCTACCCCGGGTAAAGCGGGCTTATACGCAGAGAGAGAGGGCACAACACACGTATGCAAATGCATCTCTGTACTTGCGCGGCTTAGCGCAGAAAGGCGAGCGGCGGTGCTTTATACACGTTAAATTTATTCCTTTTGTCGGAAGGGGCTTTTGCTCGCGTTTATTCGGCAACACCGATTTTAGCGCGCGGAAAAGCCGCGGCGGAATATGTTCTCTGTGTATTGTATTATGCGCGGCAGCGTTTGTCTGAATTTTTCCCCGCGAGCTTGGATGCTCGTCTTATCTTGATAGGGTCTTACAATTATAATCGAATCGCGCTGAAAGACACTGGTCGTTTCCCCACCACTGGAACTTTTCGCAACTCTCTATTAGTCTCTGGTAAGTGAAGATAGGTGGCATACAGGCATTTTTTCTTTTCTCTCATCACAATCTACACGCGGAATGTATAAATATAAGCGATGCACTACTCATACCAGAAATGCTTTGTTGATACTTGGGCAACGCATGCTACAACTGCATCTGAATCAACTGCTGAAATTAGTTATCAGACACGATCTTTCTCAATCAGAACAACAAGGCGCATATTTCGTCGCATTTTTGCCAGATTAATTGAGATTTGTTGCGCCGTGAGAACCGGTCTGCGAGTATTTTGCCTTATCACGAAGTGATAAGCTATAGGAATGAAAGTTATTCTATATGAGTTGTACAGCTTGATTATTTATTACATCACTATCATACGCAGATAGAGCTCAGCCGAAAACGAAACAATCGCCGAAAAAATGCTCATGCAACTAGTTCTATACTATCTCATTCCAACGAACCGTAAATTAATTGAATTATTCGAATGCGGTGTCGGTCCAACCCTAGCAGACATTTCAATGCTGCCGTACACAGACAGCATTATTAAGATATCAAGCTAAAAAATCGCGCATTCAATTCCCTCTGACGCACTGAACAAAACAATCATCAAGCTACATAACCAACCTACACACTCGCGGCTCGTACAAGCCCGAAGCACCTCCTACACACGCAAAAAGAAGCAGACAGGCTCGCGTACACGAGCATTCGCGATCAAGATCGAGCAACCCCCGCGCGATAAGCGCAAACTCAATCGCGCGCACGCTCCGAAAACGCCTGTTTCGATTTCTCGTCGATCGCATGCAGCGCGCGCCGTACTTCATAAGCCGCGCGTCGTTGTGTACAAACTTGAGATGGAGAGAGGGAGAGAAGAACAGTCCCTCGAGCGCGCGCCGCGCAAGAATTATCCGCGAGCATAAATCTATCCGGACGGAGTGTATGCGCTGATAAACATCGGAGTGGCTCTTTTTTTAGTTTATCGATCGTTGTGGGTGTTGTTCGTTTTGTTGTGGTTGTGAGGGAGGGAGAGGTTGAGTTGGTTTCTTTGGGGACTCGCTGGTGATGGAGATATCACACTCGGATAGTTATAAGATGGAAGATTCAAAAGTCGACTCGGGATTCGACGATCCCATAGAAGTCGGAAGAGCAGTGCTATTGCGACGAGCCGTTTGTCATCATTATCTCTCCACAATGAGATTGTCATACTCTGGCGAAGAAATAACACCGTAATACCGTCTCGAAAGCGGTTGTACTTTTCGCGTACACTCGGCGAATTTATGCGGGACACGCGCGCCATCGCGAGATCCTAATCTAACCGTTCTCGCACACACACACACATATGCTCGCGCGAAATCGGGGACGAATAAAGCTGACCCAGTTATCATTGAGCCGTCGTCGGCGGCGGCTCTCACTCCGCGACGACGGCAATTGACCCTCGTTAAAGGCGTATGACGAATGAACGTCTCGGCAGCAGCGTCGTCGGCTTTTCTCAAAAGCCAACTCCTCTCTCGCGACGAATTGATATATCTCGATCGCGTTACGGATTCTTGCGCCTGGCGCGCGAGTGCCGAAAATAATACGACGCTGCAGCCGCGCCGCTTCGACGCGATGAATATTCAAAGCGGCGCGATGTTGCGCCCAAGTATGCGGCGCGTAGGAAGTGTGCTGAATTTCGACGGGGTTGAATAATTACGCGCGACTGTATGAGGGGGAAATATATTTTTACGTTGAGAATTTTCTCCTTCGAGCGTTGAAAGCCGTTTTTAAGGCGTAAATGACGTTGTTAAATTTTTATGAATTCTCACCTGAAGGCGAGTCGGAAATATACTCGATACCTGCTGAGACGACTGTGTCTTTGCTCGTCGGAATTATTTTGTTCTCCAAAGTGCCATTACTCACCTGAAACATAATAAGATAACAAAAGCAATTAGTTTATCGCGCTCGAAACTGATGGATTCGCGCGCGTATAAATCATTATTAAGTGAATATCCTAATAGATTGTACATAAGTGTAAGCAGCGCGCACACATCGACGTGTGCAATCCATAATAAATCTCGCTGCTTCTCTTATAGAACAATAAATTTTCGCGTTATTAATAGGAACTCTTAATATCGCATTCTCGACACCTCGACCGAGCGGCTAAAATTCTCGGAGATAGCAGGAGGAGAGAGAGAGAGAAAAACGCTTTGGAATTATCATTAGTCGTGTCCGGGCTGGAAATTTATTTGGGAGAGAGTGTGCGTTGTGTGTAGGAACCGCTTCTCCATTAGCGGCTGGGCACGTCGCCGCTTGAATACCATTATCTTCCAGGCATCTTCGCGAGCAAAGGCGCGACAACCTGATGGCGAATTTTTGCTGTATACGACCACGTGTAGGGTATATCGCAATCTCTCTGTGTCATCTCGCGGGAGAAAGATGCTGCGAGTCATGGGAGAAAAACGTGTAGATTAGTCGGATGGCGAGGAATCGAGAGAGGTGCGTAGGATTTTGCATGTAGAAAAAATCGTATTTTGCAAAATAATGCATAAGCAAAAGTTATTGCAAACCTTACACATACAATTGCCACACACGAGCGCCAGACCGCAGTGACATCATCGGTCGCCAATGTTCACCTCGCAGCCCATCCGGAAAGCCGTACACGTACCTTTGGGCCCAAAACGAGCATTAAAACCAAAATATTGCTCGTCGTCGTCGTTCGTGCGCGCAGAGTTGAACTTATAAATCAAGCGGCCGCTTGCTTGTGTGTGCTCATTGTTAACCTTCGAGGCAGCCGCGAGGCTGGACGTCGCGGCGCGCTGTCGACGAGCGCAAAATTTGCGTAAGGAATTTTAAGTTTCGGAACACCATAAATAATATCAAGTGAAATTCGCGCGCACACACAAAGTCGCTGTATACACGACTCGAAATTTCGAAAGGACTTTTCAAGCTTTTTTAATTCCCAGGTATAAGGTGAGGGAGAGAGACTCCTTTGCTGACGTCGCTCGATGAATCGCGGATGAATTTATGTCGTTGCGCACACGCACGTATAGGCGTGTACAAAAAGCCTTGATAAGCCGTTTTGAAATCGGCTTTAATTAATGTGCGATTACGCATCCGCGAGTACACGTGAAATATACGCGATGTTTCTTCACGAAAAGCGCGTATTTTTATTTCAACCACGCGACGATGATACTTCACTGTACGGCAAATTATTGTAAAATAAGAAAAATACAGTCTTGCAAAAACAGAATCAGATTTCCTCGAGCTCTATACTTTCTCGGCGGCAGCACATATTGCGTAAAGCAGAGCAGCAGCGCCAGGCAACTGACGTCTCTGATGTGCTCCAAAAAAAGAAGTCTCCGCACACGCACATGTACAGCTCGGAATTGCAGCGAGTGAAAACCGCGAGTGTTTGCGGAAATTCTCGGGACATCAAAGGAAAACGACGGGGGCACCTTTCTTCCCTCACAGCCCCGCCGTCGCTGCTAAAAACTCAGCCGTAAGCGAGGCAGCTCACAGTCGTCGTCGGTGCGCTGACCTTGCGCCTCCTTCTCGTAGCTGCATCATCCCCCCCCCCCTCCCCCGAAGGACACGCGCGACGTTCCGTTACGTTTTAACGCACTTTGTTAGCCGAGCTGGCTTTTTGCGATAGGCACGACGCTTCTTTTTTATTGCCTCCGGGAGTAATTTACGAGGGCAGCTCCGGGCCCGAGAGCGGTCAGGGCCGCTCGCTCTGTGTGTTGTGCGCAGTAAAGTAGCCGGCGAGTCCTACAGGTATATGAATCGGGGGGGAAGACGAGGAAGCGATCTGATGCGGAAAAAAGAGCGAGCGGGGCACACAGGTGACGCAATGCATCCCGCGCGGGGGCATGACCTTGCTCCGGAAAATGCGTATCGGTTGCTGGCTTTTCGCACCCTCGTATATATATTTACGGCCTTGCTACGCTTTCGCCGCGGGAGCCGGGGCTTGTGTTTTCGGAAATGGGCTTTATAAGCAAATGCTCCGTGACCTCAGAACTGTCTAGGCCTCTTTGGAGATAGACAATCGGTATGTGTGTGGAGGAAACTCACCGGTGGTCTGCGTGCGGTGAAGATTTACGTTTTTTTTTTTTGGAGACAGTGTGTGCTCTGGTTTTTGAACTTGTGCACGTTCTCGGTTGTGATTTTTTGGGATTTAATTTTGGGCGTGAAATTCTGGCGGATATTTACAGTGTTTGTTGAGAGCTGAAAAGTTTTTCTCGCGTTCTCTATGTCTTTGATTAAATTTTCATCTTACTTTTTTTAAAAGGAACATTCGATGAAAATCACTAAAAAAGCACATCCCACCATAACTCAAGAGTGTTCGAATACACAGCTAAACAGTCAGTGAAAAAAAGCTCATTTATTTTTATCTAAGCATGGCGAAGCAGCGATAAAAAGTACATCAAGCAGTCAAACCAAGCGCCCGGCTGTGCTCGACTATACGAAGGCGCGCGATTCGTTCCGACGGCAACCGCGTGCGCCGTTACGGCGTCCAGCGCGTACTCGAATATCTCACACACTTACGCTCTCGCATAACGCGTACAGGCTTCCTTTTCACTCTGAATACAATTTCTGAGAAATCAAGGAAAAAATTAGCGCCTACTTACGGCGCTTTCTAGGATTTAAATTGCGTTTGCATATAACAAGCGGCGTACGATATCAACAACGAGGTCGTCCACATTAGGACCTTATTCTAAATTGCTTCATTTGTATCTTTCTCGCGTTGTCCTGTTATGTGAACTCGCTTATATCTGACGATAAAAATTCCTGCGTAAAGAAATCACCGCATACCGAGCAATAAGTCAGCGATACTTCCAGCGGCAGTACAGCATCGGGGGCATCGACGACACCGACCCCCCGACGGTCTGTCCCAAAAAAAAGAATCGTCTGCACTGTTTTGACAGCGAATCAAGATGAACAAGCGATACCGTCCGATTCGAGGGCGCAAAGTGTCAGAAAAATTATTTCACGGCCGTTAGAAGCGAGTGTGAATGTTATACGTGTGCGCGGCGTGTACAGCAGTAGCAGCAGCAGCGCGCGTGCAAGCGTGTATAGTATAGAGGGTGTCGTCGCGCCGCCGGCAGCCATAACCGTTCCGCGTGCCTCATCCCTCTTCTCGGCGCTCGCTCGCTCGCTTGCTTGCCGGCATAGCAGCGGGGTGCGAGCGGAGTCATAAAGTTCCTCTAAAGCGAGTGGAATTGCTCTATTATCGCTCTTAACCAATTGTCGGATCGTGTCGGGGGCCTCTTCTCTTCTCTTCTCTCCTGTCCTTTTCTGGGCTATAACCAAAGCGCCGGCGTCATGTACTCTGCCTTTTGACGAGTTCGCGCGCGAGCCTTTTCTTCATACGTGCATCGCGCACACGAGGGCATAAATTTTGGCGCCCGATCGGACTTACAATTAGCTCCGATAGATCCCCGATACAATCGAGGAGGAGGCGCGAGTATGTATAAGCGTGAGCGCGCCGCGATACATCACGTCGAGGCTCATGAAACCGATAAAATCGCTTTCTTTACGAATCAATTACAATGAAGGATGGGCCGTGTGTGTTGGTACGTTACGTACGTACAAGCTCGCGTTGTGTACTGTATGTAACGCGGCGTGTCATAGCTAGCTGCTCTCTCTCTCTCTCTCTCTCTCTCTCTCTCTCTCTCTCTCTCTCTCTCTCTCTCTCTCTCTCTCTCTCTCTCTGATCGATGTTTACCTTTTTTTCTTTTCTTCGCTTATTTGATCTACACGTACGATCGTGCGTGGGATTCTTTTAGATCGCGGTGATTTACGCGCGTTTTATTCGAACCGATTTTTTTTTGTTCTGATCGTCCGCCTTTGACTAAAAAAATTGAGCGACACGAGACAATTTTTTTGTGTAATTTTTTATGGAGAAAAGCGAACTGCTTTATGCTAAGCGCGCAGCTAAATCAAGCCGCTGAAAGAGATGTAGATCACGATCGGGGGGATCGGTTTCAGTCGTATTATTCATGGAAACTTAAATAATGTATAATACGTTATTCACTGCATGGACTTTCGTGGAAATAATTCATCAGAAAAACTTTATTTTTAACGTAATTTACAACGCGGCATGATTTATATCGCGATTAATCAAGAGAGGCAACCAGGGAAACGTTCGCTTTTAAACGCGGACTGTATATAACACGCACACGAGCTTCGAAAAAAAGATGGCGAAGAGCAGGAGTGGAGATGAATCTCGAAAAATGCCAATCAACCGGAAAATCTCCGAATGAAAGACACCGCGGTTGGGGTCGAGAGTCCGAAAGGGAGTAAGCGAGTGAGAGAGGGACACCGCGGCTTTCATAAATTGTTCGAAGAACACACCCGCTGCTGTCAGTCGTATACTGCTTTCAGCGCGGTGAACTTGCAAATCAAGCGTGATTAACGATACTACGGCCCAGCTCGTTAGTCGAAACGCGGTCGAGTTTGCATGGCGTTGAATAATTTTTAATTGAAGCTGTAAACTAGTGCCCTCTCCTGTTCAAAAAGTGAAGATTCTTTTTTTCCTTCGCGACCTGACGCAAACCTGGCTCTCGAGCATGCGTCGAACGTCCGTCAAGCGACACACATTTCACTGCGCCATCCATTTTAATATCCCGCGCTATCGGCGTTCGAGTACGGGCCATGCTTTATCATCGCGAGCACACAGTGCGGGGGCGGGTTCGTTAAGTTTCGGGCGTCACTTATCTTGCTAGCCCGAGGGCACCGGCTGGCTCTCCCAAGGTGTCGCACGCATACGGCGGCGGCGTTCTATATACCTATAAAGGTGTACGCCAGGGCATCGGCTGACATCGTCGCGGCGGCGGCGGCGGCGGCGGCGCCCATAGGGCACGGCCAACTTCTCGAAAGTGTCGCGGGCTATACTGATATGAGAAATGGCCGCGGCGTGCTGGCCGCAGGGGACCAAGGCGTCGGCCACCTATTCGTTACACACATATAGTCGGGCTGGCTTGTATTCTTGTATTGCCGCGCGTTCCACGCGGAAGAGATCGCGATCGAGCGTTGTTTTTTTAACAAAAATATGCGCGGTTGATAAAAATACAGCAAAGTCGTTGAGGAGCCGGGAATGTAATAACGTACAACCAAAACCGATAGCCGAGCGGGACGGTATAGTGCAAAGTATAGAGAAGAGAAGCAAAGGAACGCTTATCATCGCTTGCAGGCCTCGCGTCGCGGTCGCTCGGATCCTTATTTATGGGCCTCAGTCAGACGTTCGGCCGCCGCAATCGGCTCTATTTCATCGGTGCGGCGCGCATCGACCGGCTCGCATTTGCTTTATTTTCGGAATTCGACTTGGGCAAGTCGGTCTCGTCCCCCCCCCCCCGCCACCCTGTCCCTCTCGCTCCATAAGCACGAAAGAAGAAGCCGAGGACTGTATACAGCTATATGGTGCCATGACGACGACGGAAAATCATCCTACCGCCGCGGGAACTTCCGGGTTTTCGAGTGGGACCCGTCGAGAGCCGTAAAGATCGTATCGGAATACAGTGTGCGTGTGTGTATGCGAGGGAAGCGGCGTTTTTCGTTAAATTATGAGAGAATTGTGCGGAAGAATCGAACCGAGTGAAGAAAGTGCGGATTAAGGGTTTTGCTTGTTTGCAGCGTTTGAGCTTAATGCTGGGAATGAGGCGATGATTATGCAGGCCGGACCTTGCATTATCGCACCCGATAGTTTGCGGAAAGTTGTATGCGCGGGAAGAGATCAGAGGTGGGTTATGAGCTGTGGAGAATTATCAATTTGTGATTAATACATAGTAAACGTTTGTAAAAATCTTTAATATTGTTCAACAAAGCTAATTTTTAATGATGAATTTAGCAAATAATTGGATCAATACTTTCAATTCTTGGCAACAATAACGCTTAATTTGCTAACATAAATTTAGAACAACAACAACAAACGCACGAAGCAAAATAACACACTTGTGCTGGCTCTACACATACGTACACAACACGACGACTAAACCAACGAATAACAACGTTAATAATCGCCTGATTCGAATCGAATTTTTTGCCAAACGTCGACACATGTATAAGCATCATTATTAACAAATTTTCCGTAACTTTGTCCAACAACAATCATCAATACACACGTCACAAACATTGCGGGCAACTTTTCTCTCAACTGTTCCGTCCACCACCTCTCTGTTTACGTCATTTCCTCGCGAATTAAACAGCAAAAGTCACTGCAATCGAGTGTAGAATGTAGCTCTCAGACACACGGACGAACCTCATCGCAAAAAAGCGGGATTCATTAGCCGAGAAACCGGCCATGCAAGAAATAAAGCCCCTACTCCGAACAGCTGAACGCTCGCCATCCGTCGGAACACGTGGGAGCCCACAACAGCGAGTGTATACGCTGCAGGCGCGGCGGCGGCAGCCATCGCCCATCCCATTCCGCTTTGTAACCTCAAAATAACCCTGCGGAACCGCTCGAAATCCGACCGAACCGACAGGCCGCTTAACCTCGAGGTTTTCCCAGTCTAATTTTCCTACCAACATCCGCGCGCGAAATTGCTCATCGTTCACAGTGCACGCGATCATCGATGACGACTCACCGTAGCGGCTTGTCCTGTCTCCGCGAAGAGCTGCTACTGTGCCGGTCGTGTGTAGTGCCTCTCAACGACGTCGACGATCCGTCAGAAGCTGTCGAAGATGAGTCCGTTGTGGCCGCTGCATCATCCGCTGTGTTTACGTAAGTGGGTATACGAAGCGTAAGTAGTCTCTTTGGTATATAAAAGCCGCGTTGCGTGCGATCAACAACTCGGGCAACAACACCTCAGTGACATGTCCTTCTCTCTCTCTCGACGTTCACGTCTAGTCGACGCTGCAGAGCATCAGGAGTCTCGCGGAACAGGACCCGCACAGCGTTGTTATCGGCACACCGGTGGCACACAGGGGTGCGCGCGCTCGCGCCCCGTCCAACTCCCGGCGACGATGACGAGAGACGGGGCACAGGTGCGAGTGACGGAAGAAAACAGACGGACGAGAGACAGATAGACAGAGAGAGAGAAAGGCAGAGAGAGAGAGAGAGAGAGAGAGAGAGAGAGAGAGAGAGAGAGGAGAGAGAGGAAAAGAGAGCGAGACGTGGCCCTCGCACGCGCAGCGTACCTCCTCTCGTGAGCAACGGGTGACGCTCTCTCTCTCGCGGGCCAAAGCAAACTTGTCGGATGGCAATACGTGAGTTAAATGTTCGGGGCCGCGCCGCGGATGGTTTACGGCCGATAGTCCCCACCTAGGGCCACCACGCGGCGCTGCAGTGCTGCTGCTGCTGCTGCTGCTGCTGTGCTCAACGCTCTCTATGCTCGCCGTGTACCGCCGCAGCCGACGCCGCCGCAACCGCTGCCGCCGTATACACTCGTATTCCTCGTGCGCTGGCTGCTACCACTGCTGCTGCTGCTGCTGCTGCTGCTGCTGTCGACCCCCTCCTCCGCCGCCACCTCCTCCAGCGACTCGAACCCCCGGTCGCCCCCCTGTACACCGTCCTCTACCTCCTCCTCCTCCGCGCGCGAGTCCAGTTCGCACACACATACATGTGAGTCTCCCGATCTCGTTTCTTCACGCGTTCGCCAGCGATGCTCGCGCTCTTTCTTACCGGTGCACGCGGCTCATTCAGGTGCGCACACACCGCCTCGAATGTGTGCCATCTCGCTCTGTAGCATCGCAAAGCTCAGATCTTCCGTCTCGCTCGGCAACTGCTCTGCACACATGCTCGCGTGTGCAGCAGCTCCCTCTCCTCCCGCTGCTCCGTTTCACGTGTGCGCCGTTTTCCATCTTCGTCTAGCTCACTGCACAGCGGTTCCCCTCGCGCGCGAGTATGTAGAGCGAGACAGAGAGAGAGAGAGAGAGAGAGAGAGAGAGAGAGAGAGAGAGAGAGAGAGAGAAACACGCGGGCCTCGAGGGCGGGGAGAGAAGACGCGAGAGCGAGAGAGTTATATAGGAAGTTCGCGCTGACAGGAAGGAGACGAACGACCGTGTAGCGAGCGCGAGAGAGAGAGAGAGAGAGAGAGAGGAGACCGTCGCGCACACACACAGAGACGTAGAGTCGAGCCAGCCAGCTCTCCCCGGGATTTATGCGCAAGGGCGTTGTTAATGGCGGCGGAGAGGGACGAGGCTCGGAGGGGAATCCACGAGCGCTCCGTCCTCGTCGCTCGCGCGTCTTGAGCCGCGAACGGGCGCAGGCCTCTCGCTCGCTCTCGTGGGCCTGTTGCCCCGTCGCCGCTACCATCTCCACGAGGAGATCCGCTGGCTGCGCGCGCGCGAGCCTCCAACCCGCGATTTTCCTCGTGGCGTGCAGTCGATGACGCAACGGACCACGTGACCGCCCGACGGCCAATGCCGAGCCGGGAATTCAAATCTCCCGCGCTGAGCATTGGACGGAGAGGGAGAGAGAAAGCGCTCGAGGGACGACGCTGCGCGCTGCAACTCTCTGCAATAACTTCTCTCTCGCGACTGGTTATCATCGCGTACACGTGCGGGATTGAGCCATTACCTGGTGCTTGGCGTTATAGGTATAATTATATAGCGTCGCGATACGCATCGAGTAATGGTGATTTGTGGCGCGACCTCTCTTGCGCTCTCGCTTCGGGAGGATTCGCGCACACGTTGCTCTGTCTCGTATGCACGTATATGCTGCCAAGATTGTCTTCGCTGCGCGCACTCCACGTGCTCCGGGCTTATGCATTCATGCAGCAGCTATTTGATGTTCATGATTATGATCTCAGGTTATATTTTTGAAGGTTACAGAAAGTTTTCGCATCGTTACATTTTTATATGAGTGCTTTTGTGAAGCATTTTCAACAAACATGCACTTAGTTAATATATATTACGTAATTGATATCGACTCGGATTACATCCCTCACTTCTTACACTCCTTTCTCTTCCTACGATCTCATCGTCCCATTCTTCCAACCCGTCTCCTTTTCTCATCCCGGCTCTCCCTCTCTTATATGCCTAGTACTTTAAATTGGATTCGCGCCTTAACTTCGCCACGAAATTGTGTTTCACCGCACCAACCAATTTTACCCTCGTCTTTCTTCTCTTTCTCTTCTTCATATATCTCCTTCTTTCTTCCTCCTTTCTCCCCGCGCGGGCCTCGAGCGATGCGCTTACTTCAAATTTAAATCCAAAAATTAGCCCGCAAGACGAATCGTCTAATTAAATCGCGAGCTTTTTTTATTCGATTCTAATCACCTTTTAAAAAAATTTTCGAAAATTCGAAAGCAAGACCTTGGCAGTAGTTCTATGTACGCGCTTTTTCTGCGGAAGATACCGTTATAATGCCGGGCGCGTATGACGCAGCGAATGCTATCGACAAGCGGGCGATATATTGGCCGATAAATTATATCGACCTCGACGTGAAATCAATGAATCGCGCCCGCGTTACTTGCGTTTCCTTTCCGAGTCTGTTTTTGCGCAGGTCGTGTGAATTTAGGACCTCAAAATAATTTGCGCACGATAAAATTAATTTCATTCGAGCGTTTTATTGGAAAATAATTGATTTTATTAATCAACGCAAAAATCGCAGTTCCAAGCTACCGAGAGCCAAGTCGAAAAAAGTTCAATGTCGTCGGTCACAGAAGTACGTAAATAATAATTCAACCGAATGAAGCAGGGCCATCATCACGTGGCTCGTGAAAGCGCGCGCGCGCGCGTGTATATCATACGCATACGCGAATGTGCTCGGCGTACAGGAAGAGGGGAGTTAGGTTATAGTCGCCGAGATCCCGGGGCGCGTTCGCAGTTTGACGGAATGTTATTGCGGTCATAATCGTCGCGAGCGCCAACAGGTGCTCGAGAACAAGCCTACGTTGTACGTGTGTCCGTGTGTATGAGCGAGTGCAGTGTTCCGCGTCGACCGGCCGGCTGACATTGTCCCATATTACGCGCCGCGGGGCAATAAAGACCCCCGTCTTTGTGATATCCAACGGAAACAATGGCTAAACGGGGATCTTCTCTTTTTTTTTATTGATCCGCAAAAGTATAGCTCGAGATGGTAATATTTCACGGTTGCGAGCTTGCAAGCTCGAGATGAGTATTCTAAAAATTAATCTAATCAACGATTACGTCGCACCTGCATCTCACAACCCGCCGCGCGCACGCATAACTCATCGAAGCAGCTACTTAAGAAACATAATTTGACTTTTTCGCAAACATCTCCTTAAATTAAAGCGATTGCAATCTCGCGCGAGAGTTACATCGAGATTACAGAACCCAGCCCATAAATCCGCGGACGAGGCTCTCTCGTAGTGTGGTGCCGTGGTAGCTCCGATCGCGCCGCGCTAAACCGGATCACACACAAACTTTTCTCCTCGGAATGCGCGAACCGCTTGAAAAATGAACTACGAAGGCTGATACCAAGTGCGATCTCCCTAAGTCTGCGTGCATACCATAGAAATTTCCCATATAAGCTGCGCAGTGGCTTTACGATTCGCCGCGTGCGTGTATACCTATAGATACGTACAAGCGACTCTATAAATGGCTGGAGCCGATCGATTGCGCTCGGAACTTTATATCTCCCGCTCATACATGCAGCTTCTGCGTGCAATCGCGGAGCTATGTACGCTCGGGCATTCTTCGAGATACTATACGGTTTATATCGTTTATTCGGAGTGAATTAAACGCTCCGGCGATTAATTAACGCTGCGATTTTTATTGAGGAATCGAACAGGTAAACAGCGAGCGTAATATAGACGCGACTATTCGATTGATTCTATCAGTGCATATATGCAGGGATTAAAGTTCGATCAAGATTATACTTTGACATTCCTCGACCTTTTATCAGCGAAAATTCAGCCAAGCTCGAGGTCTCGGGAGACGAAAAAAAAACGCACAAAATAAGAAGAAAAGAAGCATGGCAGAGACGGAGAAGAAGCGAGAGAGTAATAGTGCTACTGCTGCTGCTGCTGCTGCTGCTGCTGGCTTGTCGGGCGCTGCGCTCGTACATTACAGCCGCGAGGAAAAAAGAACACAGCGCCTGGGACGTTTAATTTCCGAAGGCCTTCCGCCAGCTCTATTCACGCTGTAGCCGCTGTACTGCGACTATACTGCCACGTGAATTCCGTCATTCAGGCTCGACTTACGAGTCGCCAGCACGGTGAAAAGCGCGAGCGGCGCAATCTTCCGGACGACGGCTTCGGAATAAACACCCCCTCGTGCCGGGGCTGAATTTTATCTCTTATTGGATGCGCGCGAGTTTTCTGTAGAAAAAAATCTGTGGGTTTGCGCATTGAAACAAGCTCATTTGACGACAAAAATCGAGAAGATCGAATTCAGCGTCGTAAATTGTTTTTCCCATAATTCACACCAGGCGCGAGAAATAAGTCATTAGTAGAAAAGCAAAGGCCCATAAATTCATATCACGCTGGGCGAAATTAGATATCACAGCGGTTTATATGAGATTGATTTCCATAAAAATAAAATTTCTACGTATCTCGCTCTCTGCGCGTCGTGTCCTGCAGAGGGCGTTATCGCTCGTTCGAGATCTACTCTCTCAAGCCAGGACATAATAATTCTCGGAATTGCGATGCGTGAAACAAAGCAGCCCGCGCGCGGCATTTTCGGCTGTCGAGCTCGTAAATCAGAGGGTTAATTTTGTAAACAGGAAGCGTACGCCCGGCGCCAAGAGAAAATAATAATAATAATCTCGCTTCGTCCAATTCCGATCGCGATGTGAAATTACACATAATAAACGTGGAAAAATTTATTCGTCTTCGGTCGCATCGATAACTCTCGTCGTCAGGCAGAATTAAGCAGGAAAAGCTATTTAATTATCGCGTTCGCCGAGGTAGAAAAGAGGATGATTTTCTATCGAGTTCACCGACACTGTTCTCCGTACACGCGGGGCTGGGGAAGAAAGGGCGCGAGAAAGGGTTGTCTGATTGGAGTCTCCTCCTCCCTAGTCTCCTCTTCTTCTTCTTCTTCTTCTTCTTCTTCTGCTGCTGCCACCCCCGAATAGAATGGAGAAAGGCGGAAGAAGGTTTGGCGCTGAGTTATCGCCGCGAGGCAATATCTCGCACGAGCGAGCTATACTATAGCAGCGAGCGCGGATAAAGAAAATAAGGAATCGCGACGAGGATGATGCTTCTCTTCCTCTTCTTCTTCTTCTTTCTCGCGAGGGTCTGTGCGCTGCTTTTCGGGAGCAGAAAGAGAGAGCGATATTGATGGCTATGCGTCACGGCATCCATAAAATATACGCAGAAAACCGGAGAGCTATGCGCGCGCGTGTGTGTGTGTGTGAGTGTGTGAGTGTAGAGAAGGCAGTGGTCGCAGGGTGGGAGGAAGGGTTGAAGTTTCGTGCCATTTACAAAATGAGTCCCCATTATTTTCAGTTGGCGAATTTATCGCTACATACGCTTGCCCCGCCAGATTTATGCGATGAAAACGTAAAGCGCATATATAGCTAATGTATGAACTGCGCGCGGAGCGAGTTCGCCGCGTAAACATTGCTGCAGGCGATATCTATGTTTTATTTTTTCAAATTAAATCGTGATTTACGCTTACTTCGAGTTCGCTGAAGTTGATATCATTATTGAATTTTAATACGACGGGAACGAGTTGCTCAAGTAGTCAAGGGTTAGAACCGATCAGACGACCTCGCAAATTCCTCATCTCCCGGGGGGAGAGCCACAATAAGAAGACACACAGCAGCGGAAGGAGGGAAGACAACGTAGGCGCGGCTGTGAGCATCTCGCGCCGCTTATACGAGCATCAAAGCCCCTCGTACATCCGTATCTGCTCGATACACAGTAATTTTTTTGTCTTTTGCGTAGCCCGCTCGCGCTCGTATCAAATTACGATAAATATCGCGCGGCTGACGCCTGAACCTCGTCGGGAGCGCCTACACTTCCTTTCTCTCTGCCTCGAGAAAGAGAGAAAGAGGGAAATGCGTACACACGAAACTCGCACTTGGCAGAGAGGCATAATTCATATAACTCGACTGTCTGGATTAATACGCGCGGTTTCTCTTTGCCGAATTCGAGACTCTGCGGCTCTGTGTTGGTTTTGTAAGCTTACTTGTTAAAATGCACTTTTGTTTCTTTTTCGTTTAAGCGCGTCTCGTTCCCGCCTTTGCTTTATTGCCCGAGGAGGAATTGATTTATTCGGAGATTTTGTAACGCTTCTGCTTAATCGTCGCCGATGATTTCGAAAATTTCGCTATCAATAGAGTTGTTATGCATATATTTCTAAGAAGATTTATCCTCGTCGTCGTTGATAAAGCGCTGTTTTATTCTTTCGTTTTTTTAACTCGGTAATTTACTGCGATTATTTTCGTATATGAACTTTTTGTCACCCGACGAACTATAAATAAACTTCAAAGCTCGTAAATATTAAGCTCGTACGTCAAAAGCGCGAAGCGTGTCACGCACATTTGTCTCTCTCTCTCTCTCTCTAGTATACCCTCACGCGCGTTATACGCATTGAAAACGATGGATGGACGAAGATTACTCTCGACGCCTCGAACGTTTTGACAAAGATGATCTACTTCGACGAGCCTCGTTTACGAATTTTTGCAGACTGCATTCTAAAACCAACGAATAAATTTACACGCCACGGAGTAATTTCCAGGGCGCGTAGTAAGCCAACCTGTCAAACAGCGATGGTAATTATTAAAAAATAAGTTCCGCCGAAGTTTACGAGCTTCCCGCAGACCGCTGGCTGGCGCAAAGTTTCGCGCGGCGAACTTACGCTCGCGCGTACTCCACAAATTCATCCGCATCAGCAGTAAATTTGAAAATCCACGATTAAACAAAAATTCCCTTCGAACTTGGCGCATAAATATTCGTTAACGCAATTCCCAGCCTGACGCTCTCTCTCTCTCTCTCTCTCTCTCTCTCTCTCTCTCTCTCTCTCACTCTCTCTCTCTTCCCGGGAGAAAAATCGTTCCCGCCGAAAGGATCGCCGCGAATATAAACCACCGCCACCTACGCGATTCATCAAAGCCGCGATCGATAATACGCGCCTCGGTACATACGCTCGCGGGAAAGAAAGGAGGAGGGGGGGGGTGGCGACGCCTGTGTAATACGAGAAGAAGAAGAAGAAGAAGAAGAAGAAGAAGAAGAAGAAAAGCCGCGAATACAGACGAGTCCGGGGTTACGCGCGACGAGAGGGTGGAGCTCCTGACACGCATACATATATCGGGGGACACGCACGTATGGGTCTAGAAAAGTGGATATAATACAACGGCTCGCGCGTAAGCCTCGTGCGTGAGGAGGATATAGAAAACATGGCTGCGGGAGGAGGAGAGAGAAAGCCGCGGGGCAAAACTCGCGCCGCGACGAGATAGCACACGCCCGAGAGAGAGAGAGAGAAAGAACGAGTATACGTATAGAGGTATATAGGGGGTGAGAGAGGAAAGGAGAGAGAGAGAGAGGGCACGTAGTGGGGGCCTTGACAGAGATGAATTCGTTTCATTTCACGCTGGGAAGCTCTCGCGTTCTCCCCGCGTCCGATGATTTACTGGGCTACAATGTGGTAACCCATGATTTATCGCTACCAACACGCCGCCGCCGCCGCCATACCTGGTCCATGACCACGTATGCGTCAGAACGCGGCATCAGCGCCGGTGCACATTCACAACGTCCACCACTACGGAACTTTGCTTCTTCTTCTCTCTCTCTCTCTCTCTCTCTCTCTCTCTCTCTCTCTCTCTCTCTCTCTCTCTCTCTCTCTTGATATTATGAACCCGCATGTGTGTGTCTGCACGCCTCTCTTTTTCTTCCTCGCCGATGCCCTCTGTGGAGATGAGAAAGAGGTGGGAGGCGCCGTTGTGTGTGTGTGTGTGTGTGTGTGTGCGCGCGAGGAGCCATTGCCACGACGAGGATATATATATTCAAATTTTAAACTCTTTGTCCGCGAGCACCGCAGCGGTAGGATATACCTATATTCGAAAATGTCCGAGCGGCAGAGCAGCCGTAGAGATTTTTGGGTTTTCCCGCGATCTTTTGTGTGAGAGAGACTCACGGCTTTTTCGATTCCAGATGTATTACGTTATTAAGAAGTCCTTTGTGCAGGTGCGGATTCGGGGCTATAAATCCAGTTTTTCACGCCGAAAGCGCGCGCGAGTTTAAAATAACACAACGCGATATTTCACTTCAGCGAGAGATCGTGTACACAATGGAAAATTTTCTCACTCCCCGGCTCAACCGAGTTCGCATCGAGAGCAGCAACTGACCATCGTCGTTACTTCGACCGGTTATTCGTCGCGACCGCCGAGCGCATATTGCGTCTTACCACCGAGCTCATCTGCGGCCGCACATCCCACCCGCGTCAAACCCTCCGAAGATGCGGGCTACTCTCTCTGGACTCGCTGGAAACTCGCAAAGTTCCGCACACGGCTGCCAAGTTTCGGCGTCTGCTGGTTTTCTTGCCGCTTTACTATACAGCTCGGTAAGGGCGCGAGCGAGAGCGAGAGAGAGAGAGAATTCATTGGGGAGATCTCGCGCTGATCCGAATGCTTAAACCGCTTAAGCCGCGAGATTTATCATTATACCGCGAGAGAGAGAGAGAGAACGAAACTTGGGACGTATCGCGCTGTTAATTCTCACTGGCCGCAAACGGCCGGCTGCCTATGCTCATTTTCGACTGGAGAGAGACGGACGCGCCAGAAGAGCTATATGCGTTTCGCACCTCGTTCCTGCAGTTTGTCTGCGGCTGTTTCGAAATAACTAGCACCGCACGCGTCAATTTTACTAAATGTAGAAACAAACGTCAACCTCTCAGGATGAATTAAGCAAGCAACCTCGCCGAGCTTGCAAAGGAAAAAGCACGTAGATCCTCAAGTCGCCGGGTCTAAAGCGCGCGATGATTTACGCGCGCTCGTAAAAAGACTTCTCTCCCCGATCATTCGTCGAGTTTAGCGGTCGCGAAACGACGGACGAGTTGTAAAACACACACAAAGAGCAAATGAGAATATAGGAGAGAGAGAGAGAGAGAGAAAAAGAGAAAGTGCGCGCGAGGGAGGGAACTAAAAGGGTTACGTACGAACAGGAGGACATTGCGTTTCTGCCGCCCGTTATTTACCTGCACGAGCGCCGCTCCAATTATTACCCCCGACGACAAAATGGATAATGCGCCCGCTGCTATACACTCTCGTGAAATTATTTCCAGCTCGTGGTGAACATATTTAGATTTTTCGAGAGGTACAAGCGAAAAATAATTCAGTCCCCTTACACCGCTCAGCGTTACAATACTCTATTAAAAAGTGGTGAAAGTTTAATGGACCCGCGGACCGAAGAGTTATACCGCTTTCTCTGCCGCGAGAGAGACACACAAGGCCGTGTACAGAGTCGTTAAATAAAACATTCGTCTCGCATTTGTCTCCGCGGCGGAATATTAAGACCGTGTGTGTTTACACGCATCCACGCGTCCCCCGAGGCGCCGAGTGTCATTGGACTTTCATCCCCATGCTCGCGAGGCCGGCCCATCTCGACTGCACGAAGCACTTTATTTTCATTCGCCGAGCCGGCTGACTTTCAATATACATTACACGCGAGATAAATTTTCCCTCACCCTCCGCGAGTTTCCCTCACGCTATAATCTTCGATAAGAGCACGCGTGTGTGCGTATACGCATAGGAGAGAATCGAAAAACGTAATCACGAGAGAGAGAGAGAGAGAGAGAGAGAGAGAGAGAGAGAGAGAGAGAGAGAGAGAGAGATATAAAACAAAAGCAAGACGAATCGCCTGCGAGTCGCGTATAAATATCCCGCAAGCTCGCGCGAACATCGACGCACGCGGAGAGAGAGAGAGAGAGAGAGAGAAAAAGCGTATAATGAAAGCCAGCTCGCGGGAAATAGAGCGTGGAAAGTAATTAGGTCACGCCACCCTCGCGCACGAATCGTGTATAATACGCGAGCGCGAGACACAACAAAAGCAGGAAGAGAGGTCAGCTCGCAGCGCGAACGGGCGGGGCAATCAAGCCGAGGGGGGTGTATACCAGGCTTTCCCGACGAGTCCTCCGAGAGCTGCGTGTGTGTCCGCGCGCTTGATAGATAGGGAATCTAATTTTCGTGCCGTACGTACACGAGGACGCGAATGAGTGTACGCTCTCGCGTGACGAGCTACCACCCCCCCCCCCCGGTATATTATTTATCTCGCTGGAGAAATGGCTGCCCAGAATGCCGGGCACGCACCGGTGCGTCTTGTGCGGGGTACCGTTGTGACGGTGCTCGGTGACCCGTTAGATTGACTTTGTTCTCTTTGTCATCAGCGATCATCGTTCGCGAGAAAGATCTGCATCAACGGCCCGGAATAAATCGCTCCCGAAAAAGCCGCGCGCGCTACGAGCGAGGGCTAATCAATTATACGCATTGAAATTGAAAAAGTTACGTGCAAGTCCAGAAAAAAGGCGCGCGAGCGCACCCAACAAAAAAGCTCCATAGATCGACGTCCTCCGCTGCTCAGAGCCAAGGAAAGTACGTAGTCTCTCTCTCGGAGCCAGAGGAAAAAACAGCCACGGTAATAAATTATCGCTCGGGGACCTGGAACGATCGCTAGTTGGAAAAGTTAGATCGAGCTGCTGCTG
The DNA here is from genome assembly GCF_009193385.2 of Nasonia vitripennis. Taxonomy (NCBI): domain Eukaryota; kingdom Metazoa; phylum Arthropoda; class Insecta; order Hymenoptera; family Pteromalidae; genus Nasonia; species Nasonia vitripennis. The sequence continues at coordinate 6,179,605 of NC_045760.1, forward strand.
CTGCTGCTTTCCACCTCTCCCTCCCTTCCTCCTTCCTTCCGTCGCGACGTCGAAGTAAAAAAATTCGTCGTCGCGCGCGTTGCCCTCCCAGCGTGTATACTATAGATACGTTTGTGCGTTATTTGGCTTGCCCGTGCCGTCCGCCCGCGGAAGACCGAAGGCGGTCCAATAATTGGAATAAACTTGTCTCTCTGCCTCCGGATCTCGTTTCACGGCTCGATTCTGTCACACGAGAAAGCCGATGTCTCACGTGGATGGAGCTTCCCGCTCGCGCAAGGGGTGGTAACTAGAAAACTTCTCTCCGCGACTCAGGAGGGGGGGGGTGGGTATAGGCTGCTCGATGCTCTGTATCTGTACAGCGACGCACACTCCCCTCGAGAGCGAGAGGGAGGAAAAGAAAGCCCGCCGCGCGTGGGAGGAGAGAGTATCTTGTACGTGCGCTCAGCCAAATGCGCTGTTAAAATTTTGGACGCAATCTCGCCATTTGTCTTGCGGGACCCGGAAATAAATCTCCGACGGCTCAGAGCCGAGGCTAAGAAAAATGTCGCCCTCCTCCGCCACCTCCTCCTTCTTCTTCTTCGGCCAGTACCGCGCCGCGCGTCTTGGAAAAAGATAGAGCAACTGGGGTGAGAGAGGCGCGTAGCTCTCTCTCTCTCTCTCTCTCTCTCTCTCTCTCTCTCTCTCTCTCTCTCTCTCTCTCTCTCTCTTTCCGCGTTTTTCTTACCTTCTTGCCGCACCAGCTCACGCACAGACCGGCTGGCTTTGCAAGCAACCCTCCCTCGATGCCGCATCGATAAATCATATAATGCTCGTATTAACATTCCTAGCACTTCCTTCCTCAGCCGAGAGAAACTTGCCGATGTTTGGAGAGTATGCAAGCCTACAGCGAAGCCGCCGGGAAAAAATCATGTGTGTCGTCGTAAATTTGCTTATCTTCGATTCGGCTATCGGCTTTGAAGGCAGAAAAATGGCCCTCGTTAGATTATTTAAGCCGTTGCCTCGAGGAAAAACGGATGAGGGCATTGTTGCGTGGATGTATACTACTCGGAAAGAGAGACCCCCATGGAATTGGAGGAAAATGAAAAAGGCAACGCGTGTAGTGGGCTGCCACCTCCATAATTCAAGTTCGGCTCCTGTAAATTACGCGCGCTTTGAATTCTTAACGCGCAGATACGATGTATTATTGCGCGCTCGTGATTATTGCACGAGGACTAGGAGGTCGGGATTTTCCAAAAAAAAAAAACACAACAACAAAACGCTGAGCCAGCTCGATTATCGAGCCAAAGTGTACTCGCAGCGCATTCTCCATAGCCGCGGCGCGGATATCCTCTCTCTCTCTCTCTCTCTCTCCGCTCGCTCAATCGTGAAATCGGGCATACAGCTCGCAGCAGTAGGTATAGCACTATATAGCAGCGCCGACTGCAATCCTGCAGATTAATTCCCGAGGATCTCGTAACTCGCGCGCGCTCCTCCGCGCTTAAATCGTTCGCTGCAAAGCGCGAAATCCGCATGCGGTGAAAACCGACAAACAAAAGGAATTGCGTGAACGAGCGAGCGAATGAAGAAACGAAAGTTTATGTAATTAAAAGCAGCAAAAACGACGCTGCCGCGTATAAATTCGCGTCTTTATGGAAGCGCGAGATTGTATACACACGTAAGAGTGAATTTCTATCGGCGAGCTTTTCCAAAAACCGAGCTTTTTGGCGAAAGTCGCGCTTCGATAACTCAAGCGCTGCAGCGCCAGAATGTCCGCTCGTCGCGCGCGCATGAAATACGCACTCGGAGGGAGAGCTGCTGAGCTGAGCATCTTATTCTTCACCCAGTTCTATAAAGGAAGCGGCCCTCTTTCTCTCCTATCTTTTTGGCATGCGTTATATGTCGTGTACATATAGGCGAGGATTTTTGGCATGGACCATTGCGCGGCTGCCGTCGATCGCGAGCGTTTATTGTCCCGCGAAATGTGCCGGCTGTCACATTAAAGTCCCGAGCTCGAGTATCACGGAGAGATGCTTCGATGCTCCAGTAGACCACGTGACGCGCGAGATATGGTTATATCGGGAATTTCACATCTGTCGTCCTTTCGCTCGATTTCACGCGGACGTATGCGCAACGTTGATTTTCGACGCTTTACGTTGAATCTTCCTTAGAGAATTTTTCAGATCCGGCTATTCCAGATATGCAATTAACTTCCGAGTAGCGCTTGCATCCATCCTGAGCAAAAAGCACGACTCGTCGTCCTCGTTCCTCTGGGAAAAAATGCCATCAATCTCCGCACTCCAGACTTACGCGTCTCTTCCCTGCTCATCGCTCAGCTCTTTACGAGCAACAAACGACTCGCCCTCTCGCGCACTACCTCTCTCTCTCTCTCTCTCGTAAAGCATAAACGTAAAACAATGCGGATTCTTCAAGATTTTAAAATAACTGTCTCGTTAAAAGCCCTCCTCTCGCGAGCAGCAGCAGCGAAAAATAAGTAAAGCTATTTTCATCGCGCTCAGTAAATTCTATCTCCGTAAGTGCGACGCAGCAGCTAACGTCGTCTCGGTGCGCGTGCATTACGTATACATAACTCGTAGATTCTGGAAGGTCCCGGGGCCTCCTTCTCTCTCGTCTAAACGTATGCAGCGACACGTTCCAGCGGGCGCCGCCTTTCTTCTCTCTCTCTCTCTCTCTCTCTCTCTCTCTCTCTCTCTCTCTCTCTCTCTCTCTCTATCTATCTCGCTGTGTATAGCCGAGAGCAATCTTTCTCCGCGTATACACCCCCTCCTCTCAGTAGTGCCACCCTCCACTCTTTTACTCGCCGATGATGCAGGAGCATGAACAGCTCGGGACTCGGTACACTACACTGAGTCATGGCCGTCGGGAAAAATCCTGATACTCCGCATACGCGCGTGTACACACCCCAGAGAAGGAACGGATATCGCGGCATGAAATCTCGGCTCGCGATTTCACGAAGGGGCTTGCGCGAGAGGAGCTTTTTTCCAGCACCCCTGTTTTCCTCGTTGTGGCGTGGTAGCGCCGAGAGCTAGAGCAAACGAACGGTCCTTACTGATAAGGAATTTCAGTTCGTGTGGGGGTGTTCTGCGGGAAGAGATATTGCGCTTTGATCGGAGGAGGAGCTTTTTAGATAAGTCGCCGTCCTGATGATTATTCTTTGTTTGCTCGGCTCTGTTTAAATTCAGATTTCGAATGCCGATGTCGTTCTCGAATTAAATTAGTCGCTTACAGGGTCCGAGACAAATCCGGTGGAAAAAATCACCCTCGGAATCGCTCGACCACCTTTCCACCCCGTGGAAACGGCGAAATAACAGCTCCGTAACAGCAATTGAAAGCTCTGTTAAGGAGAAGCCCTTTTCCGGGCGTCGCTCGAAATTCTCGAAAATCTCCAGCCTAGCAGTCGTATAAATATCGATAACCCTCGCGCGCTATAGGCCGTCCGATCTCGCTTTAGAGGTGGAAACGGGGAATGAGAGAGAGAGAGAGAATTTCGGCTCGACTCGGTTAACGGATTGGATCAGCAGAAGCGTGACCGAGCCTTATATAAGGTTCTCGCCTAATGCATTGCGCTACTCGTGCGAGCGAGCAAGCGAGAGAGAGAGAGAGAGAGAGAGAGAGAGAGAGAGAGAGAGAAAACGCGCGTAACACACACACGGACACACAGAGAGCGCCGCTGCCGCCGGAATGGAGTCGTAGGATAGCAATTTCGAGCGAGCAGTAATAAAGCACGTCTGCGCGCCGAAATCCTGATGAATAGCCGCGCTTAGGCTTGAAATGGAGAAGCGACGAGCCACTCGCACTTACTCACTCACTCGCTCTCTCGCACACCTCTGCGCTCGCTCCCTTTTACAGTAGTAGCGGCACCCCCGCATCCCTCCCTCTCTCTCTCTCTGTTCCACCCACTTAGCCCCCATCTCTCTTCGTTCTATCGCGCTCTCGCATACCGGAGTGCACGCGCGGACGCCAATCGGATTTCCATCCAAGCGGCCTTCATTCGCATACCGCGTGTGAATCCTGATTGTGCGTTAGCTGTGTGTATATACTGTAACACACACACAGGAAGGGCCGCTATCATCCCCCGAAGCCACGTGGTAACACTTTAGGCCGAATTGAGAATGTAAAATACACGCCTGGCGGCGGAGCACGTGGAATTTATTCGGATACAAGCGGGCTGGATGAGCTTATTTATTTCCTAGAAATGCGCCGAGTCGGAAGATGCCGGATCGTCTGTTTGCTTCGAGAGGCGAATTCGTCGCGGGTGAAAGATCGCCGAGAGAGTTTGACAAATGCGAATTTATCTGCGAACACGTCTGCGTTTTTGGATTCCCGAGAAAATTGCTGAGTTATCGCGCAGATTCCTCATCCATCGCTTATACCGGGAATCCGACTGACGCAGAGTTGAGCCTCTGCCGTCATAATGCTCGATCTGACTTTAATCAGAGGCTAATAAAAATCTCGCGCTATAAGCCAGCATCCGATAGAGTAGAGACAAGTTTACAGGGAGGCTAGAGGAGGCAAAAGCGCTAGTGTACCCATAGCAGCGACTTCTGGGCTCCTAAATCAGCCTCTGTGTCGTGATTCATGGGGGGGCAACCTCTTGGCCCTCTACCCCCTCCTCTCCGTGTCCCGTGTTCCATCTCGGTCCACCCCCTTTCCTCGCAGCGCACCCTATACGTGTACCTTCATCCCTCTCCTGCACTACTCCTTCGTTGACCTCCCGCGCGACCCTACCACCTTCTCGCGCCTCCACCTTGCGCCGCGAAACTCCTCGTATCAGCTTTCATCCAGTGGAGGCAGAGCAAGAGAGAGAGAGAGAGAGAGAGAGAGAGAGAGAGAAAGCTAGACTTTACAAATTTTCAGTAGCTGACGCTGCACCTTTTGCGCGCGGCAAGCGAGTAAATTATTGCCGCGCGAGTATGGCTCCTTTAGTTGGGAAACTCGCGAGTGTGGGAAGCTATAGACGGAAGAAAGTTGCGAAAAAATTGCAGGTATTGACTCGGGCCACTGCGGAAATTTCTACGAGCGAATGCGGGATTTTCGTGAGAAATTTCTAAATCTCGAATGATCCTATGAAATGAGGCGTTGCTTCTTCATTTCAACGCTGGAGTTTAATGCCGCATCTAACCAAAGACTCCAAAGACGTAGAAGTTGTGTCCGGTCCAAATGCTCCTTCCCATTCAAGCTCCACGCCTATAAATTACGGCTTATTTCCATAAAACATTTTTCTGAGAGAGTCGCCTCCGCGCGTCCTAGGCTATAGCGCTTCTTTTCCAGCTTGAGAGTAAATTCCTGTTCTCGCGGCTAAACGTTATAAATTCCCATCCGTCCATATCCCGCACCCCGATCTGTGCGTCGCATATTTTCAGGTATACGTCGAGAATCCTTTTTTGTCCAAAAAATCATTACTTCGCCACACCTGCGCCTTATTGTACACTTTGAGCTGTACCAAATCGGAACACGATATGTCCCGAGTACAGGGCAGTGCATAGGAGGCTTCATAAAACACAGGGTTCAGGGGGTGGTGAAGAAGAGTGCGCGAGCGAAGAGCTATAGAACTAGGAGTCGAAGATATCCGTATAGGAGCGAGAGGGCCATTTTCGAGCTCATTGAATAGACAGCCATGATTCTATGACCACGAATCGCTGCCAACTCCATTGTAACCGCCTACTCCCGCGCTTTATTCTCGCGCTCGCGCACGGGCCGCCGCGTATATTGCTTTTTGTGTAAAAGGCGCAGTGTAGGACCCTCGAGCTTCGATATAGAACATACCGCTCTACTTTCGACCTATTCGTTACGCGCTAATTTTCCTGTACGCGATTCTGCCTGGCCACTTTTCTGACGTTTGAATTTATAGATTATAGCACCTTTTGTGATGAGAACTATTTACCATAGCACGAGCGGTTTTACATTCCAAAATGTCGGAACTCTCGAAAACGCCTTTTCACGCCCATATATCCCCCGACGCAGAACTATTCAAATTCACGTCGACTAATACACGTCCTGCAGCCGCGCGACGTTGACTAATAGACGCTAACTGTATTTTTATCGAGAGCTCTGCGTCTTCTTCCTCTCTATCTCGGTAACAAGGAAGATACGCGTAAATTATGGGCTTCACTCTTTTCCTCACCTACTAGACTCCCATGGCCCACAAGCCATTCGTAGAGGCGAAGAGGCAGAAATTCGAGAGGCTTATAGCGTGAAGAGGAAAATAGGTGCGCGTACACAAGAAAGCAGGGCATGAGCAATGACTGCAGGAGCGAGAGAGCCACACTGCCTCCCCGTAATAACGTTGTCTTCGTCGGCTCGTTTTATTTGCCCGCGGCGCAAGAATGTAGCCTACAGTCCGGCTCAAAAATCTCTTGCACAAGAGAGGAGAACAGCTCGCGATCTTCGAAAACGAGTTTCCGCATAAAGTACCTGTTGTGCCCGCACGGCCGAAAGGCTCGAAAGTCTGCGCAGCTCGCTACGGGAGATTACGATCTTCTTGAATTTAGAACTTTCGGAGATGTATACTCGAACCTGAGCTTGTTTTATCAAAGTGTGGTTGCAATGAGAATTTTATGCGATTTTTCGATTAGAATAATATAAAATTGAACGGGATATAACGGTTGTAGTTGAGGACGTTAATTAACATACAGGTAACTTATAATAGACGAGGCCCGCGTCTTTATGCAAAGATCGGCTATTTAAATCGAAGTAAATTTATGTATCTTATCGGGCGGACTCTTTCGAAACATTTGCTTTTATATGAATCAGCTAATTTATGCGGAGCGCGCGGAGTGACATAATTAAGCTGCTAAACGAGTTTTATCGGAATGCCTATGTAAAGCCGTGTAAAGTCGCTTTTACGCGCACTCCTTTACAATCCCAAAATTAAAAATTACGATAAACGGAATCCCCGAACAATGAGAGACAAAAGCGCTCATCCTCGATACGCGAGCTAATATTCCGGTAAACCTCCATCATCGAAACTCGACGACTCCAACCCCCGAGACTCCTAAACGGGGCAACGAGGGTTCGCGCATACACACAAAGCCACGCGACGATCAAAACGCCATGAACGTTCGTCAGCTCGTTCGTATAACGACGGCAATTGGCTTCTCTCTCGCAAATGCATTACATCGAGCGGTGTGGGACACCACCCCGGATTCATATTCCTCCTCTCGACTCGAAGGGCGAGATCTTCCACGTGTATCGGGTGGGAGAGAAGAAAAAATGTGTAAGAGAGAGGCGCCGCCTGATAAAATAGAAAAATCGTCAACGCTCTCGTGCATTATAGCTTTCGCGCCGAGTATAAATTTCTTTAATGGCACTAATAATTTCATATCGCGTAATTTACTTACTGCGAAACGTAACGCCGGTAGCCCGTGCAGAAAGAGGCATTAACGAGCAGCCTAATATTTATGTGCAGCCGCTCGCTCGCCACCCAGATAACACTCCCGCGCGCCACTGTACTCTCTCTCTCTCTCTCTCTCTCTCTCTCTCTCTCTCTCTCTCTCTCAGCTGCGCGATCCGGCTTCTATTTCTTTTCTCCTCTTTCCGCTATCTCCTTCATTCTTGCGCGTCGTCTGTACTTTAAGCAGATAAAAATCCCTTCTGGCTACGGGCGGGGGGAAAAAAGGAAAAGCAGCGGCTGCCGGGAAAGCGAGAGAGAGAGAGAGAGAGAGAGAGAGAGAGAGAGAGAGAGAGAGAGAGAGACTTGAGTGGAGAGATAAAGAAGGAAAGTAAAGAATTTAGGAGGCGCGGCCTGATTTAGAGGCGAGAAAGAATGAATTTTATTTATGCTAATTGTTTTCGCGTGCGCGAGCAGGATCTCTTTTTCACGGCAGCTGCTGCGCTGGCTTCTTTTTTTTTAATTTTGAAGCTAATTTTTATCTAATCCCGACGCATTGCTTTCTCACACGAATGTGCCTCTTAATTAAAGAAAACTAAAGTAAAACGCATCACCGCCAACTAAACCTATTACCTCACCTATACACAACACTCTCTCGCGGTAATGCTCGTCGCGCGAATATGCGCGGCACTCTCTCGCGGCGGCAGCCGAATGAAAAAGCTTAATGCGCCATTATTTACTTGATAGTGGACAAGCCGGTGCAGCCTCTCTCTCTCTCTCTCTCTCTCTCTCTCCTGCGTACACACACACACACGCACACGTGTTTATAACAGTAGACGTGACGCGCTCTTTCTGGCCTGTGCACGCGGCTACTGTTTTGCAATGCAGCGCGCGCGGGCACATTACTCCGCAGGCCGGTAATATACACGCGATGCATCCTCTTTCGCGTTTATCGCCTCGCTACTATGCGCCCGCCGCCGTGCGACTGTATCTTGGTTTCTCTTTCCATTGCTCGCGCTCTGGGGTGTGGGCGCTGCTGTGTGTGTGGTATAGGGTCTATTTTATTTAGGGGCTTTCGGAGAGGTATACCCGGAGCCGAAATTATACCGCGTGATTAATGTGGCCTAACTATTAATTAAAATTCCATTGTTCCATTATAAATAATTAGTCGTTAATAACCGGTGTGGCGGAATGCGCGTTGTGTAATTGGAGAATCGGGAGCTTTGTTTTGCGAGTGGAGCGATTATGATAGGCGAGTTTTAAATGGGACGGAATAGCTTCATTAGCATGATTATGCCCGCGCGTGGGATTTATGGATTTTACGAAGTCGCAAAAATTATAAAAATTCACAACTCATTCTTACTGTGTGTACCTCCTGCGTTCGATTAATCACTGATTACTCCTGCGATGCACTTAGCCGAGCGCGCGCGATTACACGCGCCGCGAGATAGACGGATGAGCTCCTGCGCAGTCGCTGTTAATCTTCCGCGCGTCAAACGACGGCACTGGCGTGTACATATTGCAAACTCGCGCGTATATGCCCCCGCGGTACTCCGATGACACGTTTCGATGTATACACCGTGTATTCGCGCAGCCGGCGGTGACGAAAAATTCGAATTTCAAATTACGCGCCAGTGAGAAGCAGACACGCAGGCATTCGGAGAAGGCGCCAGACACTTCCGCTCGTGATCGACGATTCAAGGACGCGTACGTGATATTGTCGACGATCGGTTGTACGAGCGAGTCCTTTTAAGCTTGAAGGAGGTCGCCGCGTGTTATAAATAGATTAACGTTAATTGGCTTCCGGATATTCTAAACGCGCGCGACACTGCAATACTGTTTGTTTTCGAGCCCGTCGAAGCGGCTTCTTTTATTTTGATCGTCGGCACTCTATACGTTATTTTTAGTCGCCGCGCCGTATACCAAAAACACGAGGATAAATCGTCGCGCCGGAAAAATCCTCATCCTCCGCGTATAATTCCCCATAATTTTCGCATAGATCTAAAGTTTATTTAAAGCGCTCTGCTCTCGCGGCCAGAATCCTCACTCCCCCTGCGCGTCTCTCCCGCAAAAATATTAGTTGCCGTAGGAAAGAAGTAGTCAGCGGCAGGACATAACGAAGACACAGTGCGGGAGAGAAAGAGAGAGAGAGAGACCGGCGCCCACGCGGCGGCTCCGTCGAGGCGCCGGCGTCACTTCCGCCTCTCCTGTCTCCCCCGTTCGTTCGTTCGTTCACTCAGGAGTTTGGCGCAGGATTCGCTGCTGCAGCGGTACAGAGAGAGAGAGAGAGAGAGAGAGAGAGAGAGAGAGAGAGAGAGAGAGCACGCGCCAGGAGCGTCGCGGGAATTCTCTATGAGCGATAAATATCGGAGGGACGACGACGAGGCATTGTTGCGCCGCCAGGAAGAAAGCCGATGACCGATTGAGATGAATCCGAAGGAATGTTTCCCTTTTTTTAACGGTGGCACGGAACGTTCGATGAAATTGGATTCAAGCCGCGGCTGATAAGCCGAGGAGATGAAAATAGTCGACGCCCGGCGGCACGAGATCCGCATATGAAATGAGGACCGACGAGAGGGATAAATAAATGGTGGCAATAAGCTCGCGCGAAATTACGAATCCCTTCATTCGTCGCTTCCCCCTCTCGCTCATATTTAAACCTAACCGCGTAGTATACGCGCGACCCTCCGAATCATATCGCTATAACTTCTCTCCGATGGTAACACGCGGAGCGAGTGCGTGAAAATTACTTAACTTTGGTATTTCGTCGAATAAAATATGCCTAGAGGGTGGACTGTGCGCGGATCACGTCCCCCGCGCTGGAATATTCAAGATGCCTCTGATGAGTTTACGGCTTTATTATGGGAGAATCCGCCGTATGTGGGGATATTGAGAATAGGCAGTATGCATTTTATTACTAAATTCATGCTTTAAGTCTCCGGATAGCGAAGTCAGGTGCAAAGTCGTGCATCATATCGCCGAGGACATTCCGAGAATCGCCGCGCGAGAAGCCCTTCTGCAGCTCACTGAAGACCGACGGTGTAAAAAGGCGAAGCTGCAGCTGTGACGAGATTAGCCCGATTGAATGAAGATTCACGGCCGCAAGAGCGAGCGAGACGGAGAATCCAAAACAGCAGCGCGACTACACTGCACCGCCGAGAAAGAGCCAACCAAAGCCCCCCAGCGCAGTGGAGAGCGAGAGAGAGAGGTATAGCCAGACGACGCTGGTAGGATATTTATTGTAACGAGGACTTATGGCGACAGATTTAGGAATTAGGGTATCGCGGCCTCCCCGGCTTTCCATGGAGTCCTCTCTCTCTCTCTCTCTCTCTAGCGGGCGATACACGTGCGGTACCTGTGTGTCTCCTCGGGCAGCGCGTGGAGCCACGTGATACCGCAATAATCCACGTGGATTATCCGGCGTGTTCGAGCAGCCGCTCCTTCGGCAGTGTGTGAGAGGCTCTCTCTCTCTCTATCGGTGCCGGCCGGTTCGCGCGCTCTGGCTATCGTCCACCGACACCCGGCTCGAGAGACTACTAGCTGTTTTCGCCTTGATAAGTACACCGATTTACGATCGCGATCCGTCATTTCAGCTCTAGATCCTCGTTGACCAATCCACTGTGGAGGAAAATTTTCAATTCTCCCTGTCGAAAAATCCCGCGCTGATCCAGCGGCGATCGCTGCAGCCGAGTTAAACGCCGAGTTGACTGTGGTACGCACACGCAGCAGCTGCAAATTTATAACCACTTCGCGCGTCCGTCCTCTCTCTCTCTCTCTCTTGGTGCGTGGCTTCAGTGCACACGTGTATACCTGTATAACGAGGTGGCGAGGCGTACAGACGTCGCGTCTGGATGATTTGCTAGACTGCTGCGGCTCACTGGATGCGTCGCGAAATGGCTGCATGGACTACGCGATAAACTTAGACGCGAGGCTCTCGCTCTTGGACTGGCAAAGTGGCCTTTAAATTTTTGCGCGAGAGGCGTTTGACACGGTGTTTTTCAACAGCGTCGGATGCTTGCGATTGGGAGATGCGTTTATTGGAAGGAAATGTTTTAGGAACCATAATAAGTTGCAAAGGTATTGCATACCACAGTAGCAGGGGGTTGGTGAAGACAGCGAGACGGCAAGAGCGAGAGGCTAGAGCTAGCTTTCGGGAGGAGAAAGACCGGAGGAGGGAAGCGAGCGAGAGGAGAGAAGAGAAGGGGTGGGGGTGTGCATTGCGGATTTATTCCCGCCAACACATTCATCATGGCGGATTTAGCTGAACCCGTAACGCATGGCCGTGGATATATATCTGCTTCTCTCTGGCATCCCTACCCCCGCGTGTGCCTCTACTGCAGCCCCCGTCTCTCTCTCTCTCTCTCTCTCTCTCACACACACACACACACACTCACTTCCTCTCTATTCCTATCTCCTATGAGCTGCCGCTGCTGCTGCTCTGACCTATCCTCTATACTCTTTTTAACTCGCTCTCGCGCTCTAGCGAGCCGTGTGCGTATTCCTCTCAATCTTTTTTTCATTCGCTCGTTTCATCTGACTCCGGCTCTCTTCTCTTCTCCCCTCGCGGAAACTCATCCGGCGTCCCGACAAACCTCTCTTTCAATGACTTTCCGCACTGCGCCCTCGGCTACACATTATTCGTGCTTTTATAATTATGCCGCTGATTCGGCCTCGTAAATTTTTTCCATTCGGAAATCACGACTCAGAATTACAGAGCGCGCGGCAACAAAGATATATACATCAAAAGCATCTGATCGCGATCGCGCCCGTTAATTCCACCAACTTTCATTATCTCCATATTTTCCGAGCGCGCGCACGACGAGTTAGAGGCTCCGCGCCGCGATAAAGGGCCGGAGCCATCAGTTACAGGCCTATTATTTAGGCCGATAAGTGGCGCCGGGAGAAAGAGAGCGCGGGGGTACTTAAGAAAATAGAGACCTCGACCGCGTCTTCCTACGGAGATGACTTGACCTCACACACACACACACACACGTACGTACGTACGCGCAAAAAGAAGAGCCGAAGCGCGCACGTAAATGCCTCTTTAATAAATCCTCGCGCGAGCGCGTGCTATCAGCAGCTGATCGCCATGCGTCATGTGTGTGTGTGCCGTATAGCATAGGACGCTTGCACCCCCTCTGGGGGGATGCGATATTACGCGGCTGGCCATAAGTCTGCGGCTCATCCATCTACATTTTGTGCCGCCGCCGTGTGTGTGTTCGTATAGGTATGGAGAGAAGACGACGACAGGAGCTTGGGGTATAAGGAGCGTCTATAGCCTCAAATCCGATCTCCGGGCCGTCTTTCCCATCGAGATTCCAATAGCGAGCGAGCGCGCGCGCGCGCGCGAGAGAGAGAGAGAGAGAGAGAGAGAGAGAGCGTACGTGTGGTTATCGGAGAGCGCTTGCGGGGCTTTGTGCCGATGAAGGATCGCGCGCGACGAGCCACTTTCGCTCCGCGAGCTTCCATATTTCATCCGATGCGTATATTATCATTCCTCGAACCTTCGTGAATCATTTTTTTTTTATTTCCGAGCCTCTCTACCTATCGATGTATAGGAGATTTTTCGGTTTAGACGCCTAGCTCCTATGGTTATCTTTTACATTGTTCACCTTTTTCATCCACGCGTTCGAAGCTCCTCTCGGAATTGGCTTTTGCAGTGTAATTTTCACTTTCACACAGCGCTACTACGAACAACGATCAAGCTATCACACAGACAATAATATTGCACTCGATTCACGCAACGACGAGCGACGCGCGTTCGCGTCGGGCCCCGCTCGCAGCTATAACTGGACGCGGAAGTGAGACCACTCGGCGCAAAACGGACAACGCTACGGAGCGGGGAGCAATGCGCCTTCATTCAGGTCTTGCGCTCCCCTCCGGGATTTTTAGGCGAGCGAGACAGCAGTAGGCCCCGAGAAGCGACAAAGTAACGACAGCTGCTCTCGAAAACGCTCGGCGCTGGGGGGAGATACTCTGACTTCTTCCACCCTTGTTCTCTCTCTCTCCCCACGTCGTAAAATGGCCGACTATTCGCTCTCGCGTTCACGATTCTCTTGTATTAATTTTTACAACGTTCGGTTTTACTAACTTTTTTCCTAATGCGAAATTGATTCGCCTGAGATCAAAATTTCTTTAATTTTCAGGCAACACAACAACAACAACAGGCTCCTTCATCTCGCCCCGAGGACAAAGCCAGCTGCGCTCTGACGTCTCGGCTCAGTCGCCTTCGCCGATATAACTCCGTAGCGAAACTTTTCTGACAACTCCGTATCGCAACTCGTTCGCTCTCTCCGGTAATTCGATTTTCGCTCGCGGCATGAAATTTTCATGAGTTCGCCTCCTCCGCGATGTATACTCGCGCCGCTAAAAGACGCGCGCTGCAAAGAAGCGGCGAAAAAGAGGAAACGCCGGAGAAAGAGAAGAATAACCCGACCCAAATACGAGCAGCAAGAAGAGGGAAGAGTGTACACACAGTCGAAAACTTGCCTCGTCAATCAGAGCCACCGACGCCGGAAGGAAGAGGAAGCGGAAGTTCCGGGAGCTAGGACTCGCTCAGCGCGCGTAACGTTTCTGCCCCTGTGTGTGTGTGTGTGTGTGTGTGTGTGTGTGTGTGTGTGTGTATATCTTTTGATGCCGGGCGGACTGCCGCTTTTTTCCTTCCATACTCACCCCAGCCGAGTATCCATACACACATATATACCGCCTTCTCATTTTCTCTGTTTACCGACGACGGCGTATAATACAGCTCGTACAAAACATCCAGCCGTGGGAGTGATCGCCAGTGCGCAACTTTTTCGCAAGCGTTACTGCTTCTCTTCGCCGAAACCAAGCGAGCGGATGAATAAATTCGAAACTATAAAAAGTATACGCTACGCAATCAAGTCAGCGAGTCCGAGAATCGAGAAAAATCCAGTGTCGCGACGAAATTTCAGGAAAACCGAGTTATGCTCTTTACGCACCTGCCGCCTACTTCGTAATCGCGCGGGCGCCAAAGAAATCGGTCATCTCGATCGTCGCCCCGCATACTACTCCTATATAAAGCGAGAGCCAACAGGTATCTCGGAGCTTTTTTACAGGCACAGCGTCCGCTGCTTTAATTCGCGTTCGCACCTCCTGGGAATCGCAGAGCAGTCGGCGACTCTTATTTCGAACAAAAATCCGGCTTGGAATAATAAAAGCGCGATTTCTCGGAGCTGCGCGAGTCTCGATTCTGGAGCAAGTGTGAAAAGACGCGGAAAAAGTTGCTCGCGTAGAGACGGTGTTATTAGCGCGCGCGTTGAGTTTATAAGGCTCGACGTTCTGTTTCATTTGCTCGCTAATGCTGGAGCTGCATCGAGATTTATCGCTGATTGGTTTACGTGTAATGCAAGAGTGCGTAATATTTTGTTTTGCGGTGATTATTCCTCGCGGCTTGAATGTGTGGTTAAGAGACTGGCGAGTAATGTTATCGCGGAATTATCAACGCGCGGATTAATTATGAACATTAGAAAATTATTTTTACGAAAAAAAATCGAGCCTACATAGCAAGTAGCCGGCGATGTTATCGGATGCTTGATTAAATATCTTATCCGTTTGAATTTATTGGAGGGAATTCAATTTTCAATTCAGTCTCTTGCACAACATATCGCTTATGATTTACGCTAGAAACGATTCTATCCTTGCCTACTTAGCAAAGCAAGTTCATCAGTGGCGAAATTAATCAATGAGCGATAATTCAGAAAAATAAACGAGGCCGAACAAAAAGCACTCTCCCGCGTATCTCAATAAACTTCTTATATCCACACACACATAACACACACAGTCACTCGGAAAGTTTCCTTAGTACATATCTAACTCGGCAAGAGGATCTCGCGGCACGATAACGTCACCACAAATCATTTTCCCATCCAAAAGCCGCGGTGGGCTTGATAAACAGCGCTAGAAAGTCCAATTAATCTTTATCAAACTCTGGAAATCTATGAGTGAATACCTCTCTCTCTCTCTCTCTCTCTCTCTCTCTCTCTCTCTCTCTCTCGGAGTCCCACGCGTCGAAGAAAAGCTCGTCCTCGGAATGAAAAACGGCGCGTCTGCGTGTACGCGTCTCTCGGAAAACTTTTTACCCCTAAAACGCAGCATCTACCTGACGCGAGTGTGTGTGTGTGCCCTCGTAAAGCATCGGCGCGTATACGCGTCTTAAATCACTCGCAGCGCGACAGGTATCCCGTAGAATTTTATTTTTTTTTCTTTCTTTTTCGAAACTGCTTTTCCGTGACCCGAGGCAGCCGCGCGTGTGCGTGTACAGGCCGAATATAATCCGGTGTGACGCAAAGAATAGTCGGCTGCTATATCAGCCGAGTCTATCGGAGAACAGCAGCGGCGGCGGCGGCGGCGGCGGCGAACTCGCTTGCGCGCAGATAAGGTCGCGTAGTCCGAAGATATATTATGGACGCCCCCGTCTGGAGCTCAGCGAGCGAGAAAATCGCTACATCGGCGCTAGTTTTTTTGTCGCGCGGGCGCTGCGGCACCGCGTGTTCGGGATGGCTCTGGTGTGAGGAAAAAAAGCGTATACGGGGCCAGCTTACGGAGAGAGAGAGAGAGAGAGAGAGAGAGAGAGAGAGAGAGAGAGAGAGAGAGAGAGAGAGAGACGGAAGTCGCTTTGCAAGCCAAGCACGGGGAGGCGGCGCCGACGGCAACCCCTTATTTTCTCGTCGTCTTCTCTACGACGACGATGTTGGCGAGCGAGAAGTATAAGCCGTATACGTCGATCCGTTCCGTGTAGCTTCCGAAAAGTGCAGTTGCGCGGGCTTGTAGTAGATGGGTTATCTATGCGACGTTGCCGGAGCTAATGCTGAAGTTTACGTTCGCGCGAAATAAGCTTATTTTTTTCAACGAAAATTATTTACTCGAGAAAGTTGAGGCTGAATGACAATAAGCGCACAATGGCGTCCTCACCTCAGAGAAACTCCGACTGTAACTTGCAAATGTTGCTTCGACTTCTGCCTCTCTTTTCTGCTCTGGCAACAAAAAGAGCGTCACGTACAACAACAAGAGCGGCGGTAGCAGGCGAGCGAAGAAAAAGCCATTTGATACTTTTATCTAGCTCTCTACAATTCTCACCCCCTTCGTCAGCTTCTTTTCATGCCGGATTTTTCCCTCTCTCTCTCTCTCCCTTTCTTTCGCTACGCGCGATCCATCACATCGGCCGCGTTGTACGGCGTAGGAAGCGGCGCCTATCGCTCTGCAGACTCGCTCTCGTCTCTTCCGGTCTACGACGACGATGGCGGCGAGGAGGAAGATTCGGCGGAAAATTTTTTCCTCTTTTTCCTCCAGGCGTCGAGAGCCTGGCAAGATGCCGGGGAAATGGTCTCTCTGACCCAGCCAGCTTTTTTTGCGCGAGACAGAACTCTGCCAGACGGCGATATGGCGAGTGTGTGTATACGTTTATAGGCTGTATCGCTCGGAGAGACGGACTCGAGAGTGAGGAATCGATTGCTATACGTGGAGAAGACACAAGAATAATACGGTAGAGCTGAGAGAGCTCCGCTCAAAAACTTCATCAGCATCGCAGCTCCTCGATAGAGCGCTCGATTGCCCGTTTTTGTCGCGCTCGCTTTTTGCTCCCTGCGGAGAGGGCGAATTAATTCAAGAGGTTATATTTGAAATTCAGATGCTATTTTCATTGTAAGCAAATTTTTTCTCCTCCTATTTTCCGACGTATCCTAGTTGCGCGAGCGCGCGCGCGCGCCCACGGAAGAAGGGTTATGCTTTATTTTGGCGTTATTTCAGCGCAGTGAGAGAGCAGCTCGAGTTATTATGCCGCTGTCAGGCGACCGCACTACCCTTTTCAGCAGCAGCGGCGGCGGCGCGGCCGATCTGCATAACCATCATGGTTTCCCTACCGCTCTCGGCCTTATACTTTCGACCCCCCGCCCACACCCTTTCTTCGTGTATGGCGCTTGCCCCGCTCGACTCAACGTTCTATACTCCGTTCTCTCTTTGGTCTGCGGAGAGTTTACGCCCTTTCCGCGCTGCGGGATTCCCAGTCACGGAAGCTCTCGTCTTAAGGTATTTGTATGGCTAATGTAATCGCTGTTGACTCGAGTTTAATGACCAAGATTAGAACGCTTGAAAACGTATTGTAATACACGAAAGCGGTTGGGCTCTATTCTTCTTTTCGTTGGAAATATCTACTGGTGTCTATTCTCGGTGTGCTATACACTCCTACGCGAAAATCCCGCCGAGAAGCGCGACAACTGCTGAAGGGAGCAAAAAGGCGAAGCGATTACAAATTAACTCGGCGCGCCGCTTCTTTCGCCAGTCATTATTAACTCACTCTCTCTCTCTCCCTTTCTCCCGAGGGGCCGCCTACAATTATTGCGCCTTTTGTTTCGTCCTCGCGCCTCTAGCTCCTTCCTGTATTAGTCTACGTCGCGCTAGCTATAGGGGATGTGCCGGATGAACTCTCTTCGCTCCGCGAGGAGACTCCATTTCTTTTTCACCCTTCGCGAGACACTCGACTGTGTACACCATGGAGTATCGCGTTTCCCTGCGACTTATTTACGACGTGGCGCGCGCGCGCGCGCGCTCAGTTGAAGAGATGAATAGTCGAGAGACGGAAAATGAGAGAGGAGAGGATATTTGGTTACGCGAGCGCGCGCCAGTAAGGAAGAAATTTTATTGCTCTCTTTTGTGTCGTTGAGAGAATGGACGAGGGCGCACCGAGATGAAACGAGCACCTGTGATCAGCCTTGAAGCCTCGGCAATGATATGCGCCGGCGGGGTGGCTCGTAAATAAGGGCTGGATGGTTTGTGATCAGACCTGCGGTACGCACAGTTGCCTGCTGGCGTACACTCGGGAGAGTTTCGACTTTGGCGGGATTGAACCGATGACTTTTATTTTAATTTTTGGTTTCAGAATAATCCGTAGCACCGAAAAAATTGTCCACCCAAAAAGGAAGCATCGCTGCCTCCAAGGTCGCACGAAACCAACGAAAAAGAAAAAAATGCGAGCAGTCTCCTTTCAAAGATTTACGACCCGGCATTGGTTCCAGGGCGCATCGCACCTATTGGAAAAATCAAGGCGAGCGCTCGGCAAAAGAGCCCCGACTTGCCCGACAATAAAGTCCCGCTAGGTTTTTTGGCGAGCGAGATAAAAGTCGCGCCGGCCGCAGGCGGCGTTTCCGCAAACAGCCGATCCCGTTAGGTCATCGTCGTCGCCGCCTCGGTCCTCCCGATTGTCTTCGAGACGCTGCACTTGTCCTCGCATACATTTCTCCGGCGGGGCTGCTCAAGGTTTTTTGCGGGTACGCGGCGCTTTGTGAGGAAAATTTTTCGCGGCGCACGCTGGAAGAAAGTCGGAGAAAGAGAGGAGACTCTTTCGGCAGGCGTATCACGTTTGCTCTACTTCTCTTCATTGTCGCAGCAGGTAGACGCGCGCAGTGTGTTGTATTCTGGAGCCCGCCGAGAGGTGCCGGAGGATGTTTTGCACGTTTGCTCCTATACCTGAAACTCAGCGCTGTGTGTTATGGGTACGAGAGATAAGACGGCTGCAAGGTTGTTTAGTCGAGATTCTTTTGTGATTTTTATTGCTGGAAAGGAGCGCGTGTGTGTTTTGGGAGGCGTTTAGTCACGGGATCGGCTTTTCACGCGCGGTTTCTTTGTGGATTACTCGATGCGAGGTCGTGTGTCGACTGGAAAATAAATTTTTTAACGTGAGAAGCGTAGAGCCGCGAGAATACAGCCGCGCGGCCAATATAATCTCTAACAATTTCAATATAATTCGTTCCCGCGCTAGCCAATCGCGAAAGCTCGAGCTGACGTGCACAGGACTCTGCGAGCTATACCCAGCACTAGGAAGAAAAGGACATCGCGCGCGAGCGCTACGTTTTCCTGGAGCCGTGCCCACGAAGAAAAGAGACACGACGACGAAAGAATAGGTCGCTCGCGCACGGGCACAGCGGAGAGAGAGAGAGAGAGCGAGAGAGAGACGAGGAAACGGCGGTGGGAAGGCCAATTAGAGGGCGGAAAGATTTATCTGCGGGCGACGGCTGCGCGGCGACTCGCGGATGGTACAAAGGGGGTGGCTCACGTACACCCTGACTCGCGCTTACGTGTGCGTCTCTACCCTCACTTGTATTATTCCACGCTCGAACACCCTCCTTTCGCATACATACATATACAGACAGCACGTTTTCGACCCTCGCGAGAGCAAGGACTCGACGAGCGCGACAAGGACGAGGTCCAGCTGCCAAAGAGCCTTAGGCTCGCTTTTTCTCTTCCGGACGACACGAGCTAGCTGCCGCGCGCATACGTACCACTGCGGCCGTTGCTGTATTATTATAGGAGAGACATCGAAATTTTGGCTCGAGATATTATAATGCGGGAGAGAGAGGAGCTCTCTTGATTCGCAGAGGGACATCGATTTCCCCGGCTCTATTTCGGTATTCAGCGCGCTCCAAATTATGTATGTGCGCGCGAGGCCGATAGCGCGGCGTGTATTTAAAGAGAGATGTACGAAGTTGCGGATGATTCAGTGCGCCCGAAAATTTCCACACCGCGGAGATATTATAATTAGCTTCTCGCGAGTGTTTTCTCTCCCTTTCCCTCGACGCGACGAAGGTCAACACAATACGATCGCGCGCGAGTACGCGGTACAAGCAAAAGACAGAAATAAAGAGGTGCGAGACGGCCGACTCATCGCCGTGGAATTATTTTAATAAGTCCCCCTCCGGTGGAGAGCCGACGTCTTAACTACGCTCGCGCAAGAGGAGATCAAAGCTCCCCCTGCAGGTGTCGCTGAGGCACATCTCCAGCCTGGTATTTACATCAAAAACATTGACTTTCGGGTGTTTAAGCTCGAAGAGGAGCATATTCCGCGGCGGCGTCTTGATTCGCCGGTAGCAGCGCTGCAGAGGAGAGAAATACTTGGAGCGGACCTCGTGCGTCAAGTCGTCCGACGTTTTTATAGACCCGCACAAAATTAGAGGCTTTCCGGGGCTCCCTTTCGCCCCCCTCTCCCGCCGGTGAATAAAAGAAGCGGCCGCGAGAATGAACGTCGCCCTGCGGTCGGACGCGCGGGGGAGGTCAGGCAACTACGTATGAGCTGGATCTCGGTGTCTCTTTCCTAATTCATCTGACGATGATTTTCAATTCGTAAAATTGCGGAACAAACTGTACAGCTAAAAAAAGCCTCACACCCCTGCGTACAGAGAGCTGAGTAGCCGAGCTAAGCAAAGAAATTGTATCCGCGCGCAGCTCTCTCCGGCGGCAACGCAGCTCGTTCATCATTGCCATGGGAAGCCGGCGGGCCAGTTCATTTCTCAGTATGCGCAGCGCGCGAAATAACCGCGCTCCTGGAATTACGTGTGCGGCCTGGCTACAACTGCACGGGCTACACTTATTTCGAACGCGCAGCACCAGCCAGAGAGAGAGAGAGGGAGAGAGTGAGAGAGAGAGAGAAGCTCGCGCAACAATACCCAGCAAAATCCACAGCGGTGTCCTATCCGCAGTGCGCGCAGAAGAGAGAGAGAGAGAGAGAGAGAGAGAGAGAGAGAGAGAGAGAGAGAGAGAGAGAAAGAGGGTGTGAGCGCGAGTTTGCTACGGAGTTCGTTTCCGCGTTGTTGCATAATACAGGCTGCGGCGCAGATGAGGGATGTGCCGCAGCGCCGCCACCGAGGCTGCCTAATAACCGGCCTCGTGTACACGCCGGCGACGAAATGTGCAGTGCATGCGCTTATGTGTGTGGATAGTCCGATCGAGGCGGATGAAAAATCGAGGCGAGGATTGCTCCTCGAAAAATAATAGACAAGGCTCAGAGAGAGAGAGAGAGAGAGAGAGAGAGAGAGAGAGAGAGAGAGAGAGAGAGAGAGAGAGAGAGAGAGAGAGAGAGAGAGAGAGTAGAGAGGAAGAGCGAAGGGTTGGATTTTTAGATAAGCAAATGAGCTGACGAAATATGCGCGTGTACGGTGCCCTACACAAATATAGCCGGGGAGACCGAAGTAATTATATGAAGGCGGAGCTGCTGCGAGTGGGCAGGAACATATTTGTTCGCGCTCATTTGAGCCGAGAGGCTCGTATGTTAAGCCTTCCTCTCCGCTTATTTCGATAATAAACTACGCTGCGGATAAGGGCCTAATGATTTAAATTCCAGTTAACAATTAATCCGGATTAGAAATACGCGCCAGGTGCTGCGATTTAATTGCCCGTGTTAAAAAGGAATTAATATATGCCTGTATATTACAGACAAAATTCACATCGCAAAAAACGAAAAGCCAACGGATGAACTGAATTTTCCGCACCGATGCATCCGCTACAGTACCAGAGCGAACCGTTTGCGGGGGAAAGGGGAGACACGGGGTACGCGCGAGTTAATTGAAAAAATTAATTAAAGACGCTGTCCGCTCGTAGCACGAACCTATGTATACAGCCTGCAGTCTTATCCGTGATATAATGCGCACACAGAGAGTTCAAACGCCCGCATAGTCATGGGAGACAGCTATAAGAGGACGAGTAAAAAGGCCGCGGGTATAAGAAGTAGAAGACGACGCGCAGCCGAATTTACGAGATCAGCCGGCTCTCACGTATACGTATTCAGCGCCAGAAGAGAGGAGATAGCAGCTACTATATACACACGACGGCACTTATACCGGGATTCAATTACCGCAACGTCTGCGAAGCACGCCATTCCCACACCCTTGGTAAAATCCATCCCTCCCCGCAGCGCGCGTTCCATCTCCTCAAGAACGAACGAACAGGTGCTCTAGTGTCTGGCCCGCTGTAAATTGCGCCCCCTGTAATCCAAAGTAAAGCGCTCGTTTTATCCGCGCCGCCACGACGAGACGAATGCTCGCTACGTCTTGCAAAGCCCACCCTAGCTGCGCGCGCTCCTATATATATCTAAGCCGTACAGTCTGCTGCTGCTGCTGCTTCACCCCCTTCTTATCCGCGAGCGCGGATCTGTTGGGTATAGCCCGCGCAGGACTCGTCATAATTTTGCTTCTGAATACGGGGAGAGCCTCCGATTTGAAAAAAGAATAACGCGTGTATGTTTTCCGAACACCGCGAATTTATCGACAAACTTACGAGCTCAACCGCTAAAACCCACCCCTCGGAATTAAGCTTCAACCTCGGCCTCGATCCACCCCCCGCTCAACGACTTCGAAAACGAAGTTTTCCATCCCGGAAAACGCGCGCAACTTTTCTCGCTTTCGGCCCGGGCCACAACGACTCTGTAATACTATATACGCCGCTTCGATTTCCCGCGAGCGCGCGCGGGCGTATACGTATATACGCAGTTCGATCGCAGGTACATAATTCATCGAGCTTGCGAGCTCGCAGCAGCATTGTCGGTGCGCGGCTTCATTAATACAAATGGCGTCTGCTGAATTCCTGCCGAGCTTATCCCCCTCTGCCCGTCAGGCGCCCCCTCTAGGCTACAGAGCAGAAAGAGAGACGATGAAGCAAGCGTACACGGACATGTGCGCGCACGGCCATGCATCCCTCGGATCCAGTCAAGCATCCCCACGGTCTCCACCCCCCCCCCCCCGCCCCCTAGATCCAATCGTCTCTAGCTATATGGCATAGGACAACGACGGCACGAAGCCGAAGAGAATAAGAGACGGAGAGCGCGTACGCGAGCGGAGTAAGAGACATATTTTTGCCGTCCTTGTCGACTTTCATGAGGGCGTCTTTCCGCAATAACATATTAATATCCCGGATAGCCGACGAGCTGAGACTTATGGCCGCGCGTCGAAGTGAGCTTGCGCGAGCTTTCGCGACCCTGGATCTCACGAGCTGCTCCGGTCAGCGTATGTAGTCGTTATACCGCACGGACTACATTCCGTCGTCGTCGTGATTTTAAGAGTCGTAAAGAGAGCATCGCACGTATTGTCCTCGCATATAGTCCCTGTGTATGCGCGCCGCGGACGAGGCCAAGGGAGAAATTGATAACGTCGCCGGGAGAGAGATAACGCGCGTGAAATGGCCGATTTCTCACCCCATAAAAACACGGCCGGATATTTCGGATGGAGAGAGAGAAATAAAAAGCACGGCAACTCAATCGACCAGAGCGACTGTATTGATGGTTATTACTCTCGAGGCGTTGATCAAATTTTTTCCGAACGCGCACGGCTCGGGAGATTCAATCAGCCGCGCTGTTCATCACGCGCGCTTCTTATCTCCGCGAGAGAGAGAGCTCGTTCTTCTCTTGCGAACGGATTTTACGGCCGGCTCGTAAAAAATTATCGGACGCTCGTTGTTTCCGAAGACGGATTTCCCGCGCAGAAACGCGAGGATGTAATTTTTCACTCGCGCGCGCAGCGTCTGACTTAAGAATGCAAATAAAAATATGATTAAAATTTACAAGATACAAGCACCAGCTGAAAAGTCGGTGTATTTCTTAGTTTCCAAGGAGGGTTGTTAATCCTGCGTTATACAACGCCACGCTGGTTCTCTCTTTCTCTCTCTCTCTCTCTCTCTCTCTCTCTCTCTCTCTCTCTCTCTCTCTCTCTCTCTCTCTCTCTCTCTCTCTCTCTCTCTCTCTCTCTCTCTCTGGCTGCAGCGCGCAGTTTTTCCTGCGTGGGATGAAACACGCAAAGCGAGAGCAGGAAGGGATCAAGAACTTCCTTGACACGGCCGTACCTCAAGTGGCAAGGCGTGTTTTGGAATAATGCGCCACCCCCGCCCGCTCTACCCCGCAACTTTTTGATGAGAAACAGAAGTTTCTCCACGCGAAAGAGTTGCTGTTTCTCTGCGTGTCGGAAAGGAAGAGAGAGAGAGAGAGAGAGAGAGAGAGAGAGAGAGAGAGAGAGAGAGAGAGTAGCTCACCTCAGATTCGACTACCGCTGTAAGTAGCACTCGACGTTATACCGTCGGCAGGGGACTCTTACCTCGTGTGTAGTGTGCGACGTGCGCTCGAGTAAAATGTAGTGCAAGCAACGAAAGCCATTCTCGGTTTGTATGTAAATAACAAAGTAGAATAAAAATAAAAATAAGCGCAAGCATCATGACTCAAATCAAAAGTAAAAATACTGGTAACGGGCAAGGATGAGGAAATGGCGGACATGTAACAAAGGTGCGTCTGCAGCCACGGCCGAGACCGAGCGTGCAAAGAATAAAAAAGCCAATGTTTTTTGTTTTTTTTCTCATGATTCGCACTCGAATCGCATTTATTCGTTTTTTTCATTTTATAGCAATCGTATAATCGGTATAATGTTTACAATGACAAAAATCGCGGAACGCCAGCCGTTCCGTAGGATAATTTTTTTATTTTTTGTTCCGGCGACTTTTTCCAACCCCGACGACGGCTCTTTCCATCGCCTCATCGTCATCGATCGGAGCGAGAAAAACGGAGAGCTTCAGGTTATACACATTAATAATGATATAATAATAATAATAATACACGTCCAGAGATTCCTCGAGGTTTTGTTTTTTATACTCGTCGCCGACAAAAAATCGTTTATGATTCTTTTAAATATACGTTTACGTATATACGGTACTCTCTACTATATTACAAAGGATAAAAGGAGACAGAGAATTTTGCCACGCAGCGGGATCAAAAACGTTCTCACACATATTTATAATAATAGACCGATTAAAAAAGGCTCGGGCGAATCGGAGAATGAATGAGATTTATTCCCCCTTTTTCTGTTGTTTTATACGCATTAAAGAAAGTATGAAAAGAGAAAAACACGGCTACATCATTTATATTTATATATATAGCACTACGCGCGCGCGCGCGCGCGGGTACTCACGCGCGATATTACATAACGCGACGACACATCATCATCTCGCGCCTCTCCTACTCGTCACCTATTATATTTAATCGTATAGTACACAGTGGAGCGCGCGGACATTCCTCTTATTATTTTTTTTTCTTTATCTTATTCCAACTCTTCATCGTACACGGAGATCCACAAAATAAATAATTCTTAATATTACATATTCCTCTTAAGAAATACTGAGCTCGCGCCACGTTTCAGCGACGCGACTTTTTCATCGTCGTAATATCAGCGTAAGAGGTATATTCTCCCTCTCGCTTCTATAACTGCTCTCTTTGCTTCTCAGTTAAACGCTAGTCGTATACATTTTCTAACTAGAATAAAATTACTTTAACTCGGCTGTGTAGAGTCGGGGCGGGCGCCCCCGTTCACTTTTATCAGGCTTCTGCTTATTCTTTCAGCTAATTTTTTCAACTTTATACTCTTGCCTTTTTTTAGGTACTACGTAGTTTACGTACATAAGTATCTATCGTGCGCGTAGTCGCATCTCTCGCCCGCTTTTATTATATACTTTCGAGTTTACAGATCCGATCGAATACCATATTAATATATAGTAATCTTGCTTTGTTTTGTTTTCCATTTTTATTTTCTTTCAGAAAAAGACAAACGTACGTATGAGCGAAGTTATCGTTTGCTTATAGCTGTGTATTGTATATCTCAATTGACCCGCGTACGGTGCACGTCGAGAGAGAGAGAGAGAGAGAGAGAGAGAAAGAGATCGTTTCGCTTGATTCAATTATTTACGGTTTCTTTTTATTTTTTTTATTTCTCAAAGAAGGCATTTTCGAATCGAACTGCGCTTCAACTCGTTACCCTCTTTGCAGGTACTGAGCGAATACATCGTCATACTCTTTACAATAATAACAAAATTTTCGAACACGAATATATATATATATATTTATTTATTTATTTATTTACTCATTCATTCGTCTCTCTGTATATATATATTTTTTTCAACGATCGCGATCGAGAAACGCGTCTTCACCGCGGGTTCGACGGTTTCAGAAATTGTACAGTACTTAATTTTTACTTAAATTTATCATTCTTGTGTCACAAGCTTGCATTTTTCGCGGTGAAGGCGCGTCGTGCGTCGGCTCGGGATCGTATATAGGCAATATAATAAAATAACAAAAATATAACATCAACAGCAGTCGTCGTGTTCTCGCTCGTAGGAACGCATCACGCTTACACCGCGAGCACACACTTGCACTTTTATTGCGTCTCTAGAGCAAAATACAATAATTAATCGTAATAATAATAATATCAAATTTATAATGATAAAAAATAATATTAATAATAAACTTAATGAGTACGGAAAATAAAAAAGAAGAAGAAGGGAACAAAATTTGTACACCAAGATTCGCACGACTATTTATAATATCATCATGTGTGTATTTTAATTATATATAAGCAATTATTCACTCTTTCTTCCATCTCGATTGCAGCGATCGTATTATTACATGCATTTGCGCGGATGATCAATTTTCATTTTTCTCGCTTAGCCTATGAAACGTACCTTAACGTCTAGAATTCACTTTTTTGCAGCTCTAGTTTTACGTATTTTAGGTTTCATTGTTTTGTTATTTCACATTTGCAAAATTATATATATATATATATATTATGTATCATATATATTATATATATACGCCTTCGCGGACCGCAAGCTCCTCCTCAACCCCCGGTTCGATTTATCCTACATTGTTCTGCCTTTGCGTAAAAAAATGCATGCCTCTCTCGTTCACGCGCGGGTACAGAGCCTCTCCTCTCTTTCTCTCCATTTTGTAGTCTCTATACGTTTACAAATAGCCGCATGACGCACCAGATTCTCTCGAGTCGCAACTACAGACCGTCGGTCGCTCTCCGCCCATGATTTAGCCGGAAATTCACAAAAGAAACGCCGGATTATTACAAACAAAACATAGGCTTCTCTCGACGGCGCAGCTATTATATATAAATAAGGTCGCAACAAAAAATGCTAAACGAGACAAAGCAAAGTATAGCTTCGCACAAAAAGTTCGCACACGTGGTGTCGTTCTGATTTTGTTTTTTTTTTCTAACGTTCCGACGTGGTGTTGGAGTAGTTGGTTGGTGATGGTGGTGATGGTGTGTTTGAAAAAAGTCTAGTTCAAGGGCGAGTGGATGCGAGCTACGGGAGAAAGTCCGGGGTACTTCGTCACTCACCGGGTGCAGCATATTCCGTTCGCCGCACAACCGATAAGCGCGCGGAGAGGCGCACCATCGACAGTTACGCACATCCATACCTTTTTGGCATTACAGAAACGGCTGCTGCTGGCTGCCACTCACCTGCAACATAAAACGGGGACAAATGAGATTATGTATTCCGAGTCGCTGTAATATTTAGAAAAAAATGTTAATATATCATATGAGGGAAGCATTTCTCAAAAAACAATCTGCGCTCACAGCCCAGCCTAAAAAGGATAAAGATTCACGAGATCTCGGCAATAATCTAAAATTGTATTTTCGGAGACATATTGAGGTGCAAAAAAAGCGCTCCCGGGCAATAAAATGAGATTCTCCTCCCCCGCACGGGCTGAGAAAGACGGAATATCGTCGTCGGCGAGAACCTGCGCCGGATGAAATATTCCAGCGAGATTATTGAACGTCGACCGTGACAGCTTTGCGAAAAAGGTCCAGTATAGCGAGCCACAGTATAGGGTACGTTCCGACGGCAGCAGCCTGTGTGCGTGTTCAGCTTTTGCCGTTGGTCTCGCCCTCTAATAGGACGACGAGAACGCACGTGCTGTTCTGTCCGGTACACTCACGTTGCGCCACTGCCTCGTGTTCGTGCGCAGCCTGTCTCGCTTTCGCAAAAAGTCGCTGCGCCGATCGAAAGGGGTGAATTGCAGGAGAGTGTTGCGAGCGCCAATTTAGCGGGTCCTTTCTTTCGGCCGAGACGCGCGCGGTTTGTTTGTTTCTGATTTTTATCAGGAGGGCAGGCTGCTCTTTTATCCACCGTAATGACATTCCTCGGTGTACAATAATAATCAGGATAGATCATCGATGCGTGAATAAAATATAATTATCGTCGTTGGCATGAAAAAATAATCGAGCCGATGCCTCGCCGGCGAAATTAACGAGTTTGCATAGCCGGACGGACGCACATACGTTCGGAATAGCTCGCGCGCACGTAACGGCAGGGTTGATTGTTATTTACGGCTGGCCGTCGATAATTCAGCGGCGCGGGCCCCCGTAAAAAAGTAAAAAGCCCGGGACACGCGCGCGCGTATGTATATTTAAATAGGAAAAGTTTCGATGCTGCTTTTATGATTTCTATACACAGAGCGATATTCTCGGAGCCGAAGATGAGAGATAGAGAGGATGAAGTCGGCGCTTTCGCGCGCGCGTGTGTTCTCCTTTTTCCTTTTATTTCCGTCCCGCTGCGAGTCTCTCACGTGGCATGGCGCG
The DNA here is from genome assembly GCF_009193385.2 of Nasonia vitripennis. Classification (NCBI taxonomy): domain Eukaryota; kingdom Metazoa; phylum Arthropoda; class Insecta; order Hymenoptera; family Pteromalidae; genus Nasonia; species Nasonia vitripennis. Next base: position 6,208,117 of record NC_045760.1, read on the forward strand.
CCAAACGGACCGCGACCAAATATCCTCCCGAAAGTAGAAACACCGTAACTCATCCACGGGGAGAGAGAGAGAGAGAGAGAGAGCAATGCGAAAAAGTTGTTTGTCCTGCATCTCTCGCTCTCTTACACGGGAAGGAGCTCTGGAGGCAAGATTTTCAACTCTTGGCAAACCCGTCTACGGGCTGCGCCAGACTCAGCTCGCCTTCTCTCGTTTTATTTACTCGTCCTTATCTCTCTCTCTCTCTCTCTCTCTCTCTCTCTCTCTCTCTCTCTCTCTCTCTCTCTCTCTCTCTTTCTCTCGCTCTCGCGTTCGCCTTATTTCGCTCGTTTCTGGGCAACGAAAAGCTCCGGCGCGCACGGAGCGATGCAACTGCACGCGACTGCGTTAGGCGTCGGACTTCATATACGCCGCTAGCGAGCCATTATATCGCTCCTTCATTGTGCGCGCTCTCTTTTCTTCTTTTCTATCCCGAGAGCTCTCTGTGTATACGTACTCGTCCTTTTTCGAACGGAGAGCAGAGCGACGAGCATCAGCGAGAGTGGAGAGTTCATCGTCGTTGACTACCGCCGCTCATGGCCTTTCATCTAATGAAATTCTTTCCGCAAGCGCGAGAGAGTAAACTTTTCGGGATTTACGCGCGGGAATGATCGAATGAATTTTTTCTCGCGTATATTCGCGTGAATTACACAATCGAGTATATTAAATCTCATCTCTGAACGTCTAACTCTGAAATATTAACTGGAGAATTTGTTTTGAAAAACACGGCTAATTTATGCGACTTCAAGGCGCACTAATGCGCCTCGCGCTCGAGGCAGTTGAGTAAAACGAATGGCCGCTGAGGACAATCTTATTTGCGCAATGAATAATTCCGGGAGCAAAAAAGCATCAATAGCGCCCGGCCCGCGCAAACTTCAGAGAGCTTCGCGGCCAACTTCGCCCTCCTCCTTAAGACGAAGGAGAAAACGTCTCCGGGATAGCGCGATTTTCGCGAGAGCAGCGACTTCGCAGCCGTCATCGAGACAGGCGGAAACGCCTGTGCAAACAAACGCCCGGCTACACAAGCTTAGATCCAGCCAATTGAAGACGAGGCCTATCTATACACGCCCTCGCGGGTTTGTTTGCGCAGCGCGCCCGGGAGAAACTTATATATTCTCGCGATTTTATTTGCTCTTCGGCCTAGAGACGGGCGCGCGAGCTAGCGAGCGACGGAAAAGAAGAAGAACGAGCCTCGGCGTTTCCCCGCCTCGCGGCAGCAGCAGTCGCAGAGCGCCGGCGCGCGGCTTCGTTTCGCGTCTCGCATTTATCAGGATTTTCAAAAGAGCGCCCGGGACTTTTTAAGCCGGCGCCATAAATTCAGCGCGGCGGCGAGCTTGCGAGGAGAAGAGTAAAAGCGGCGTCGCTTTAATGACGTTTGAAGATCGGAGAGTAGACTGGGTGGGGGATTGCTGCTCTGAGGAATCTGCGGAAAAGTGCCTAGCGACGCATTCGCTTCCTTTCAATTCCGCAGCAATAAGTCTGGATTTCGTTGCGACAGAGCTTGCTCTCTTTGCATTTGGCCGTGGGCTCTATATTTTTGGTCGCTCTTTCCTTTTTTTTCACGTAAGCGAGCGGGATTATGAGACGATTTAGGGTCTCTGTCGATAGGAACGACGCGAGATATACTGAGTGAGTTCGAAGACACGAATAGAAACATTTAAAAACGTCCGCCAAAATTCCACATCGCACGCACTGCACAAAAACTCCCGGCACGTAGAAACTTTCCGACAAATAACTCGCGAATTCGACGGGCTAGACACCTACAGCCGAAAGCCGGTGCATGCGCAGCTGCATGCAAAGCCGTACTAGCGAAACTGCCAAAAGAGAAGGAAGCGAGAGAGAGAAGTTGTGCGAGGCCGGGCGGAAAAACAGTAACGGAAGTTTTGACGAGGCCCCGCCGGTGCAGCGGGAGGGAGCAGGGGACGAGAGCTAGGTACAATAATGCAGCGCTGGGCAAAGTGCGAGACACAGAGGGAGAGAGAGAGAGAGAGAAGAGGAGAGGAGAGGGAGCAACGGTTATTATCTATCGCTCTCGTTACCACAGGTTGCTCGTAAAGCGGCCCGACTACTACCACCTCCGGCCGGGGGATGGGACACTCCGCACGCGAGCGAGAGCGCACATAACGGGCCGCCTAGGTATATACCTATACACCGGAGTATGAGAGAGAGAGAGAGCGAGAGAGCGGAAGAACGGTAACTACACCCCGACGAGCGAGCCCGGACATTACTGCCGCCGCCGAGTGCGAATGGACGGCCGCGTCGAGGGGGCCGTTCTCTCGTCCTCCTGGCTGCAAAACCTCGGCTCCGTAAGCGATATACCCGCGACGATCATATGGTCGCGGCGCGCGAAGTTTCGATCTTTTGTTTTGCGCCGCGTATACACGGGAGAAACTCTTTTATTATCGAGAGGTTGATTTTTCAGTGCCGTTACGCTGTATACGAGCTCGGTTTTATCGTTTTACGGCGCGGCGCAGGGTCGTCGCCGACTAAAGGTTTTATACGGGTCGGGGAGAACTTTTCGGGCTCGGATTTAGTTGCTCCGACGAGCGTTTAAAACGAAATTCGGAAAAACTAATGAATACGTACGAGCGCTTCCCGTAATTACGCGGATGAAATACGGGCCCGAATTAAAGTGAAAAGGTAGTCGCGTATTTGTGATACTTTTTACAGTGCGGCATGTATAACACACACGTGGAATATAAGGAAAGGCGCGCGATCGAAGTTTCAAAGAAGCACTACATCATTTTTATAAAGACATTCCCGCATTAAAATTAACAGAGAAAAAAGATAGAGTGCGAGAGTGCGGAGCGAAACAAGCTCCATCCGCTCGTAAATTAAGCCATCAAAAAGCCCTTCCACGTGCGTGTTCTGCGCGCGCGCGCACCTAAAACGCATAAATAACGCGGATCCGCGCTATAAAACAAAAACGCGCGGCCAATAATTCATCATTCGACGCACATCCAATTCTCACGTTCGTCTCGAAATATACATCCTCTACACCCGGCGAGAGAGAACAGTATAGCCGCAACAACGCACGCAAGAGCGAGAGGAAATCCCTCGCGAAACCTCAAGAAACGCGCCGATTGAGATCGAACATCTCCCGAGCCGAGCTCGCTCTCTTTTATTTCCATTCTATCTCGTCCGGCGGCGGCGGCGGCGCGCCTCTATGTGTTTTACTTTTTATTCGTCGGCCCGTATAACGCGCGAATTGCGCGCGCGGCGCGCGAGCTAACCCCCGCGGGGATGTGTGTGTGCTGCAGCGCGTCGCGACAGGGGGCACCAGCGGCGACGCGCCGCGTGCTTGCATGTATGTGTGTATGTATGTGCGCTGCCGCCGCCGCTGCAGCGAGCGCAGCCCATAAATCTCCGGGGATATAGATGGCTCTGGTGTCGCGGCCGAGCTGCGAGCTACCCCATGCGGGGTGCCCCCGCGTCGGAACGCCCCTCTCTCTCGCGCTGTGTGCACTGGATATGTACCCTCCTACCATTCCGCTTGCTCCCCCCTCGCCGCGCTGCTGCATCGCAGTCCCATGACCGAATTACCGGAATGCCACCTTTTTTCCGAACGATGCAGCTCGAAAAAGAGAGGGAGAAAAAAGAGCCGAGTCTGTGTGTGTGAGCGGAGAGACGTATTGGCGCGCGGCATGGAGATGAGTCCGGCGTGCGTGCAGGGCGATAAATCGATCGACGCTGGCGCGCGCGCGTGAATGAGACACTTTTCTGAATTGAGCCTCCGGATCGCTACTTTTTTTTTATCGTCGGCGCTTCCGCGATCGTGATGCATCGCCGACTTATATTAAAAAAGTGCAGCGATCTACTTGCTCTACTCGATCGGGCGAGAGATTTTCGGACGAAAATTATACTACTCCCACGAGTTCACGCCAGTCGTCCAGAGATAGACTTTCTTATCGGAGAGATACCTCGCGTACACGGCCCGAGCGCGTCTGCGGCTTATCGCGATCCATATTTCGTTCAGGCGTCGCTCGGGAAAAAGAATAATCGGAGGAGAGAAAAGGAGCTGGGCTACACGAGAGCCGTCATTTCAGCCGTCTTTGCGAGCAAAAGGGGGAAAAATCCGGTGTACCCCTCGTGCGCTGATTGTCTCGTTACACGCTCTTGTGCTTGCGCGCGTCTTCGAAAAAATCGCAATTCATATGCGAGCCGCGTATACGTATCTGTATCTTTCAGCGGCCCTCGCGATATCGCGCGGAGTGATGTACGAGCCGAGATACACGAGAGCGTGTACGTATTCCTCGGAGCCATAGGCGCGCTGTATACGTTTTCACCTACTGCGCGATCGGAACTTGTGTGCGGGCGCCCCGTCGAGATGCCAGAGGTTTCGCCGTGACATGAGAGAGCCGAGTGTGTGTAGGAGTGGAATAACGTGTATACGCGAGCTTCGCGGTTCGACTGGAAGAAATTTTCGTTTTTCGATCGCTGCACGTGTCTCGAGTTGTATGACACGTTGCCAGGAGGATTTTTTCCGAGCGCGTCGGTATCGATTAACACGTTCGTTTGAATAATGCGGAGTCGAATTAATAAATATACCCGCGATCACGGCGTTATTTCAACACCAAATCCGCCGAAATTCATCACGCCTATTGTTCTTATTAGCGTTATCATTAACTCCAGCGTCGAGGGCGATAACTCAGCGCAAATCGGCGCGTGCGCGCTCATTAATATCGGCGCGAGCCTTAATTCCGCTCGACTCCATTAAATATAGAATACATTTATTTTCCTTTTGGTTATTTCTACCGCGTAGCCAGAGTCGGACGCACATGCGAACGGGGAAGGGAGGCGGTAAGAAGCATCGAAAAACAGGAGAGAAACAGAAAGAGAGATGCCCAAGTCGTTGCCGCGGGAAGAACGTGGCGGATGATGCATCGGCCTGGCCACTCTCCATCTCTCTCTCTCTCTCTCTCTCTCTCTCTCTCTCTCTCTCTCTCTCTCTCTCTCGCTCAAAGCCAAGATAAAGGGAAAAAGGAGAGGAGATAGGGCGAGCGCTGCGGAGAAACGTGATAGAGAGAGAGAGAGAGAGAGAGAGAGAGAGAGAGAGAGAGAGGGAGAGAGAGAGAGAGAGATGCTGCGCTCTATACACACGCACACGGCGGAAGAAGCAATAAGAGAGGACGCGCCCAAGACAAAAAGACGAATAGCCAACTCGCGCGCGCTAGACCGAGTCAGACCGCTCTGTGTGTGTGTGACTTATCTACGGATCGGGCGCCTTGCCTCCACCTTCTTCTTCTTCTTCTGCTGCTGCTTCTAGCCTCGTGGAGAATCTCGAGCGCGACGACGGCGACGACGACCGCCCGGAAAAGCCGAGAATATTCTTCGTGGAAAATGCTCGGGAGGCCGCCGCGTTACTCGAGAATATAACGCGTTTGATACAAAAAGGAAAATGGACGAGAAGACGAATAACCTCCAAGGCTTAATTAATTATCCGACTTTTTATTCCTCGCGCGCGCGCGCGCGGCACTGAGCGTCTTACACAGGCGTTTATTTTCATCAATGTTTTTGCGCTCGCCTCTCCTCGCGGACTCGTTACTTTTGACGTTTTTTACGATAGCAGCTTTTTACGAGAGTGTAAACTTGAGCGTTGAAATCTCGCGCGTATTATGAGCCGCGCGGGGAGGGATCGCTTTGGAGTGAATTTACATGGGAATATTCGTATTTAATGCTGAGAACCAGTGGAAGGGAGCGGGCGAGAGAGCAATGAAGACTTTTAAAAGCGTGATTTGTAGGCGCGCAGTCGCTGAAAATGTTTTGCCCTTTGAAAAGAACTCGCTCGTTCATGGCGTGTGTAACAAAGTGGTGTGAATTAGCGCGCTATTTTTAATTGTTTCAACGCGGCCTGTGCCAATGTATAAATATAATAATCCGGAGGCTCAGCAAAATTCAATAAACAGAATATTCATTTAACGCCCGTATAACCGGTAAAAAAGTCGACTATATTTTTCAGAAATCTCTAGGCAAATATATTTTCGAGAATGGACTTGAGCACGTCTGTTTACTCGATAAATCTCCAAGGGAGACGGATCGTTCCCTCGCTCCTGTCTCTCGCTGGCCCCCACTACTGCGGCGCTATATACCGCTACGCCATCCCTCTCTCTCTCTCCCTCGCTGTTTTTCGCGAGAGAGCTGCTGGCTGGCTGGTTTCGTTCTACTTTGGGAAGATTTTTTCCCCAACGTCGATAAATTATAGGTGCCGGGCTTGCGCGCGCATGCGCGCGCGCGAGAGAGAGAGAGAGAGCTTTTAATGAAACGTGACGTTTTCTTTTTAGCTCGGAAACGCGACTGGAGCTGAGAGAGAAAAATAGTATAACACGGAAGACGACGCGCGAGGGTGCGGCAATCCGTCTCGGGAAAATAAATTACCAGCCGGTGAAAACAGTGGCAGTTCTCGCCTCCGATTGGTCGTATATATAACGTCGCGAGCGAGGAGACGAGAATCGGCAAGGAATCGCCGATCGCGCAAGAGAAAAGTTTATTTCTCCCTCGGGGCGTCGTTGGAAAACGAAGCGATGGCTGCACCCCCCTTCGAGTTCGACGACTTCCGCGCGAGACTTCATTTTGGGACGCGCACATGTGTGCGAGATCGAGGGAAGCAATTAATATGCAAATGACACTAGGAGTAGAGAGAGAGACGACGACGGACGAAAATATATAAGCGATATGGCGGCGCTCATCGGATTGTCTGTCGTGCGCCGGCTGTTATTCTCGGTGTCACTCCGTATGGCGTATTTATAGATCGGAGCTGATTTAGCTGACACGTATAGATTTTGAAGGAAGCGAGATAAATCTTGAGTCGCGCAGTGTAGCAGTGTAATTTTAATTCGACTCGAGAGAGAGGCTTTGTTTTTTCGAACCTTTACAAAAACAGTGGAATCAGTTTTTCTCTTGCCGAGCACACGCGAGACAGCCATCAAACCAGCGCAAGATGAAATTGGGTTTCTCGGAGCAGCAGTGCACGCGAAGGAAACGGATACACAAGTTCCTCTCTCCTGTACTCGCATCAAAGCTCTCCTTATTCTTTTCCCAGACTCGCGAGACTAAACCTCTCTCTCTCTCTCTCTCGGTCATGGGTAATGGTTTTACGAGCGTCAAGGGTGATATAAAGAAAATGAAAAACACCGGTGTGCGCGCACGCCTAGTCTTCCTCTCGCTACTCGTATAACTAACTATACACACACACGCGTTCGCAGAGTCGCTCCTCTTCTTCTCGAGTTCTCTCGCGCAAAGACGAAGGTATACACATAGTGCCGGAGGATGTGTATACGTACGCCCGGGCCAACTCCCCGCGGAGTGTATCACAATTAGCTCTCGCACCCTCCCGGCACACTATACACTCGCGCGCGCGCGCGCATACCTTAGACGCTCGTACACCCCTCGTCTCCGTAGTTTCCCCCCCGAGTTCGCCTGTTTTCGCTCGCAGAGCTGCAGCAGCGGCAGAAATTAAACGGAGAATATATTCCGAAGCGATAAATTCGGGATATTAGTCGAAAATTTTCAGCTCTCGATTCCGAAAGCCCGCCTCGAAGATATCCATCAGATCGCGGGACGATTTAATGCGTTCGACGCTGTATATAATAGGGAACAAGAGCAAAAAGCCAGAGAGAAAGCAGAGAGAAGAGATTGAGCGCGTGTTAATGGCATGTCGCGAGTAACTTAGTAGCCAGGCAATAAATTGAACGAGTGATATTTATTGAGTGCAGCAGCGCCTCGCGCATAGTGTCGCTATAGAGAAACATTAAACTCGCGTCACTTAACTCTAAGCAGAATGGTCCTACGGGTGGTCCGACGTCGCGCTTCTCCCTCTCACTCCCTCTCGCGAGCTCGCGCGGGCAGAATAAACGACCGCGAAAATGCGAAATGTCCCTATGCTGCTCTCTCTCTCTCTCTCTCTCTCTCTCTCTCTCTCTCTCTCTCTCTCTCTCGGACCTTGCCCCTGCAGCGAGAGAGCCCGTACTTTCGTATTTATGTGCGCGCTATGTTCTTGTCTTCGCTATACGCGCCTCTAAAGCGGATACGTTTTAATTGGCCTCCTGATTCACGTTGTTCTGGAATTTTATGCGGCAAAAAGTGAATCGCTGTTTGATGTTCGTTGAGGGTGCCACCGAGCATACAGCGTTTTGATTATTGTTAATATAGAGGTTCGCTATTGAAATATCGTTTTGAAGTTTAGGAATGGGGCACTTGACAAGCACGCAAAAAATTCAAGTCGCCCAATTAAATACGCGTTCGAATAAAAATGACCTGCCCAATAAAAATCGATCCGAAATTCAAATCGCGGCAGCGCGTGATTGGCAGCGTTCAAAGAATCCTTCATTAGATTTCAGAGAAAAATTAATTCAGCGAGCGGGCGCACACAATAAAGCGAGGGGGCATGCCTCCATAATGAATCGCCGCCGACAAGAGAACGAGGCCATTGGAGCTCTATACGCAGCAGAAGAGGAAGAGGCATTGCGATCGGATCGAACGCGCGCAGTCAATCGAAGTATCGCCTTCTCTCTCACGAGGAATATATTAAGTGGTTAGAAGAGCGAGAAAGATAATTTGGCAACGTCGCAGTAGCGTCGCCATCGTTCTCTCTCATTCTCCGCTGCTCAGATGCTGCCGCTGTTCGTTCTTTCTCTCTTTTATGCCTGCGCAGCTCCGCCGTGGGATGGGGTCGCGTCGGGAGATGCTGCTGCCTATACAGCGAGCTTCGGCAGGAAAGGAGCGGAGTCGGGCCGCGTAATGTTAGAAATATCCACGCGAGCGTATGCTAGAGCTCGAGAGTCTAGCCGAGGAGCGAGAGAGAGAGGTCGAAAAAAGGGACAAAAAAAGCGGCCGAGGATAGACGGAGTGGAGCGACCCAAGAACCCAAACTCTCTGGCTGTCCCCGTCGAGTCTTTTTTTTTCTCTCGTTCCTCTGCGTATACCAAGCTATAACTACACGGGAGAGAGAGAGAGAGACACAGAAGACGACGACCATCTTACACACACTACGTTATATGCGAAATCGCATCTCTCTTTTCGCTCGTGTTTTTGTCCTCTTTCATTCTCTCTCTCTCTCTCGCCTTTTTTTCACTCCCTACTCCTACGCGTTTTATCCTACGTCGCTTCTCTGTTCTTTTTTTTTCTTCTTTCTTCCCTTTTTTCGACTCTAGCCGGGCTGCTGCAACGCGCTGCAGCTCTCTCTCTCTCCGGGGATTCTGGAAGTTTTTAGAGTGCGCGGCCCCTCATTGTTGTGTAAATGCAGACCAATGGCGCCGCTAGACGGGACCTCGCTCTCTGTTCTTTCTCTGTACGTGTGTATGTGTAAGCGCGAGTCGCTTTTAAATGCTAATATCATCGTGCGAAAACCAGATTTCAGGAATTTTGCCGGGATGGTTCGCGTAGCCCGTGCCGGGACGATTTTGCGCGAGCGTGCACACGGATAGAGATATAGAGGGAGTTAGAGAGAGATAGAGAAATGCGAAATATACACGGAAGTCGAATGGCTTTGGACGTTTCCGTTGCCGGGGGGATTGGTAAACACGATTTCGATGTATTTTTCGGCGGTTTTCGTTCTCGTCCGGATTAGTTTGGAGAAATTGAATATTTTTGCAGTTTTCTGTGTAGTTCTGCTTTTCCAAAATTTGTCTATGAGGAATGCCTTTACCTATATTACAAAAATAAACATTCCATTTCAGCAACAAACACGAGCAACCAATGATTTAACGAGACAATTCATAAGAGCGCAACCTATCGGTCGATCGCTCAACTCGGAAGCTCCCCTCTCTCTCTCTCTCTCTCTCTCTCTCCGTCTCTCTTTCGGCTGCTCCGCAACACACCCAGCTATACATATACTACGCACACCAGCTGTGCAGAGGCATGCCGTTGCCGCGCCGCCCGTCCTCTCTCGCTTTCTCTCTCTCTCTCTCTCTCTCTCTCTCTCTCTCTCTCTCTCTCTCTCTCTCTCTCTCTCTCTCTCTCTCTCCACCCCGCCCCCGTTTCGCAAAGGCGTAGGCTTTAGAGCGCGCGCGCGCTTCGTGCTGTATCACACCCGATAATGACGCTCATAAACGTCACGATAAAATCAACGGCCGGATTTACTGTCAGTCGTTACAAGCGCGGCACCTCTCTTTCCCTCTCACTCTCGCAAACAGCGAAAGGCGTGAAATGGTAATGAAGCGTAATCAAAACAAATCATAAAGCGGTCGATGTATCTTGCGCGAGCGCATTCCGCGCGCCGAGGAGATTGTCGCGGTTATCTCGCGGCGAGGTCGTTTTTCGGGGAATGTCGCTTACTCGCTCGTTATGTTTTGAATGCGTTATCGAGTTTGAATTGATACTTCACTGCCGGAAAGCTTATTAATCGTATGCGCGCGGATAGGGGCTGATCAGTGCGGTAATAGACCGCCTCGTGTATTGCTAATTACGTGCACTGTTATACTCATGCGCTGATTAATCGGAGCGTTATAAAACTGATTGGAACGTGGTTGGCGGCGATCGATGACCACGGCTTTTTCGGTTTGCGGCACAGATATTTTACGATGGCGTCACGGTATCTTCATAGTCAAGGCCGACGTGATATAACTATATATCCGTCGGTAGATACGTCAGCGTGTGCGCGACCGGGGCTTTTCTCTTTAGCGGGAGAATTTATACGGGAATATAAATTTCGGCGAGTGGCAATAATTTAAACTTAAGAAGTTACTCAAATAAAGCCAAAGCAACTCGTCAAATTTGCGCGAGAACACTACTGCGACGCCGGGGAATTAATTTATCAAGTGTCAGTGAGAGGAAAAAATTTACCGACTAGACATAAATTTCCCCGTGTAGCAGAGCGCTGGTAGTCCTCAGCTCCGGCACTGATGTCATTTTTGGCTGAATTTTAACGACTTTCGCGTTTCCTCGCCGCTGCACACATGCTCTCGCGCGGCCAAAAAATCTAAATTATTTGCCTGCTGGCCCTCTCTCGAGAAAGTCTCACGGTTTCGCCACCGCACACGCGGACGATAATCGGTGTCCCGAAAATATAAGAGACACGCCTGGAGAACAGAAGCAGAAAGAGAGAATAGAAAGAAGGAGGCGCGCAAGCATCAGTAGGGGGCAGGTTAGGGTTTGATTGCAGGAAGGAAGCAGTTAGGCCCGGTTAAAGTCGTTAAGCCAAGTTTACGAGGTGTTACCGAGAGAGCGTAACCTGTAAATCTCAAGAGCGCCTCTCTCTCTCTCTCTCTCACTCTCTCTCTTGTGCTTTGTGCAGTTGGCCGGGCGGACGCGTGCCAGTAGTCGCCCTTGAAAGTCGCCCGCCGGGAAGGGGTAATGGTCGTAGGAGTGAGCAGAGCCGCGCACCAGCAGCAGCAACAGCACCGGCTTCGCCACAGCAGCAACGTCTTTATGGATCGTAAATGTCTTCCTTTACAACCGATAAAGATCCGCGTGCCGCCGTGCCGCGCAGAGCTATGTATACGTGTACGTGTATTCAGCGCTCCCCCGATTGACGAGATGACGCGAGAGAGAGACGCTCCGTAATGCGGAGTTTCGCGCCTACTTTAGTAGCCACTTGCCGGGGCTTTATCTCCGGCGACGCGTGTGTACTTTGCTTTGATCGATGGCTTTGGAAGAAGCTTTCATTTATTTTTTGGAAATGACAATGAACAGCGTGAAAATAATAGTAAAACAAAAATGTTAAAAAATCTACACGAGTTCAATTTACCGAACAAAAAGCGCACTCTCTCGATGATAACGGAGAGAAGCGCAGCAAGGAAAAACGAGTGCAGCGCACCATTAGCGAATGACTGTCTATGAGCGATAAATAACTCGGAAGCAATCGGTGTCTCTCGCGTATCCCAATTTCGTTTAGGCATAATTCAATTGCCGCCGGCGCTCTGCAGCAGCAGCAGCTCTGCACACCTATATACGCAAGATCCGCTCTGCAGCACAGGCACGAGCATATAAATCCGCGAGCGCAGCCCGAGCTTTCATTGGGCTCCCGAGCGCGAGTGAATAATCGCTCTTTCCCCGCGCATATATATTTTTGCAAAAGCTCCACCCGCCCACCCCCCTCTGCCCCCTATATACACCTCCGTAAACAAGTCGGCGGTAGCAGTTTAAGGTTCGTTGAGTTATTATCGAGCGCCGCGCACGCGTACGCAAATGTATGGCTAAAAGGCATTACGCAGGAAAATCGAAAATGCGCTAGACAATTCTCTCGAGTCGCAGCCGAGAAAGAACGAAGACGACAGTCGGCGCGTACGCATGTGAACTGGACTGGGTCCTGGCTCCGAAGTCTAGAGAGAGACCAGCAAGGGAGGAGAAAAGAAAAACGTGGTGTGTGTGTGCCAAGGTGGTGGGGAGTCGCAGTAGGGGAAGAAGGAGAGAGAGAGAGCGAGCGAGCATAGCCAAGAAGCAGCACAGAGTCGATAAAAACAAACCATAAAGCGCATTACGGACGATCATCGAACTACGTGCTCACGAGGCCATACGTCAAGCTTGGTGGGTAGTAAAGTGTGCCGCCGGGCGATACACGCCGCGCAAAGTGGACGATTTACCGATGAGCGGTCGGTAAGGTAGGGAGGGCTTGTTCTATATATAGGTATACATACCGACTGCGGTCAGTGGACCGGACCTCGGGCATTGTCGCCATCTGTTGGCAGCGAGCCAAAGCCAATTAAAGTAGTGCGCCCAAGCGAGCGAGCGCGCGTAGTCTGCAGCACGCGAAACGAGGAAACGGCGGTCGCGACGTTTGAAGTCTACAGCGCGGCGTCCGGCTGTGCAGACGGCGCAAGTATATACGCCGTATATAAACAAGCGAGCTCTCTCTCTCTCACTTTTTTCGCGCGCCGGCAAAAATCGCGGCGGCTGATCGCGAGAATCGCGAGCGTGATAATGAGGGTAAATATTTGTCATTTGCGCGAAACGAGCCCACGCGCGCGCGCTGTGTGTATGCCGCTGAAACGCGTATTTAGTACCCGCCCTGCAGGCCAGCTTGGCGATGAAGCCACGCCCAGCGCGAGCAGAGTGGGGGTGAGCAGCCATAACTAAGCCCCGCTAAATGCGTCGTCGGCCGCTAGATGGCGCGGGGCCTACTGCTGCCGTACCTCTTGCTAACGTATTGTAATAGCCTCGCTGAATCGTGCGTGCATTTATGCGCCGGTGTACGTATATAACGCGGGGAGAGCGAGACCGCCCGATACCGGCGAGATAGATAGAGTGAGAAAGAGCCCGTGAAAACGGCGGCGGCGGCCTCTAGCCGCAAATCTTATGCCACCGTGCGCGACTTTTATAGCGTGTCGGCTGATTTGGTCGACGAGTCTGCGTGCGCGCATACGTGCATATGGGTGTGTGTGTGTGTGTGTGTGTTCGTGCCCGGGAGACGTTAATTGATACATCGGGACTATACAAATCAATTACGAACCCTCTCATCGCATAACGTGCACCCGCGCAGCCAAAAGGGCCCGGTTTTTGCCGCCACCGCCGTCCGACCGTGAAATTGACTCGTTAATAACGCAAACGGCAACAAAAAGCCGCGATATGTATAAATAACTGCCCAGCGCCGTTAAAAAGCTTTTATTGCGCTTTCGCGCGAGGGAGAGAGAGAGAAAGATTGGTTCCTTCACTGGAGCTCTTCGCTCGGGACCATTCGGCGATTCGCGCGCGCAAATGTCTTACGGCGACTGTTATGCCCGTCGTTTGTTAAATGCCGCCGTAATTTTCGAAAATGGATATATTGAGTTCCGCAGCGTGGAATGCCTTTACCGCAATTAAACGCTCTATAAAATCAATCCTGCCTTAGTTATTGCCATGTGTATTTTAGGATTATACACTTTTTGTACTGATTTTATGGCGCGGGTGATATTTTTTGCGTGCAATCTGCTGAGGTTGTTACATTGTATGTAATATCTCGCTGTGCCAAGTTGTAAATTAAGAGCTCACGACTTTTACTCTAATGTTTTTAATCCTTCGCATACTGAATGTACTGGTTTAGTTTTATGTTGTACGTCGAGTCAAAATTGATAGGTAAAAAATTTGAATTATTAAACTGCCTATATGCGCCTGGGGCTCTATCAAACGCGCGTATCGGCATATTCATCATCGCATAATTATTTTACGCACGTACTTGGATTCAATCAAGCCGGGGACTGCGCACGACTGTACACGAAAAGGATGGCCGCAACGCTCCGTGCATAAAAAAACATCCGCAATTAAGGCATTCGATAGGATCTTAATTTCCTCTATCATCGCAATTTATCTGACTTTACATCGCGGCGATTTCGTCCCGTAAAAAATGGAAGCTCCTACACACAAGAATCCTTAATTCACCGAGTTAAGGCACAATTCATTTTAAAAAGCACGTTCGACGATTTTTACGCAAATTTGTACGTAGCCCCAAATCAAGATTTATGCGCGATTCCTCTCATTAATGAATCCTGCGAAAAGCCTCGCGGGAGAATCTTAATTTCAAATATCCTTCGATGAATTATTAAAGGACCTACTGGCGCACACAGAGTATAAGTGCACGAAAAATCTCCCGGGAAGCGCGGCAAAAAAGCTTGAAATTTTTTCCAACGAATTAATTAATTAAAAATCACCGTTACGTCGCCGAATCGCGAGGAGAACGCGGCAAAAAGTTAACAAGAAGCCCTAAAGCTTAATTGACAAAATGGAAATCGATACAGCGAGGCAGCTCGTTCGCCGCGCGCGCATAAACTTCTCCCGACGGCAGACAGAGAGAAGAGAGACTAACTACCGTCGCTCGGCGCTCGTGTTCTCCTTCTTCTCCGCCTCGGCGCGTCGTAGCTTTCGGCGAGAAAACGGCGACCGGCATTAATGAAACGGCCGTTTCTCCATAATCGGAATCGATCATTACACTCTCGTTATACACTGCACACGAGCCGATAACTGAACGTTGCGCGGATAGTGCTCGTTAAAGCTCGCATACAGCCGAAAGCGACTACCGGCGCATTACATCGCGCCGTTTCTCTAAACTCATTGAATAATTTCCGCGCGCCCGCAGCGATCGTTTACTTTTCCATCCAACGCGCTTATACGTGATGCTACTGTGCGATGAAATTTCATACAGCCCGTGGATATACGTTCTCGCTGATATTTGTATTATTCGAACGACGTGATACTCGGTGTGTTTAGCCAATTACGCCGCGTTAAGAGGGATATTTATTGGCTGGATTTTTTTCATCGATTTCGGCGAGTCATGGTTTGTTGGCTGACAATCGAGATCGTTACTGCGTTAAAAGTGGTACTATAATTAAAAATCCGTTTTAAAATAACGTCTATTAAAAATGCATTAAGATTCCTCGCTGAAACCGAATACGCGTTCTGAAAGAACGAAATATTTTCGGTGCTGCAGGTATTCCGGAATGATTCATTTGTGTTTGGGGAATTTTATTTCGGTGTTTTAAACTCGTTCCGAAAACTCGGAATATTTCATCGTTCGTCGGCTGTGGACCCAAGGTATGCTCTCTCAAAAATATAACTCAATTAATTGCGCAACGCGCAGCAGTATAAATAATTGTTTTACTCCGCGCATTATTACAACTCCGTACGCATACGCGATAAATCGAGCTTTACACAACTTACAATCAGAGTATCTTTAAATTTCTTTGTCAAGGCGAGATTAATCATGGCGCAGCCCGGAGCAGAAAAAAAAATGAATCAGCGCGTCGCGACGAAAATAACGTTCGCACTATCCTTAGGGCATTTTTCTCTTTCTCTTTTGCACCGCTCGGCGTTATTTACCATCCGGCGGCAGATCGCTTTTAAGAGAATCGAGAGAGCCTCTCTCTCTCTCTCTCTCCGACATCTCTACAGCGCGAGTACTCGCGGGAGAAACTTTGGAATTAATTCGAAAAACAAGAAGAAAGATACGCGCGTCGCGAGAGAATCGAGTCATATTTAAAAGCCGTGGCTCGCCTGAGTTACAACACGTATCGAAGCTCGGGCAGTTGAAAAAATACCTTCGTGGTCGAGCGACGTTTCCGCCGATTTCACGTCAGCGCGTGATAAGTTTCTACTTTTCGACGAAAGCATCTGGTATTTCAGGTGCAGCAGTGGAGGAAGCGCGTTGGTTCCCGGCCGACGGTGAAACGGCTTCTCTGCTTCTAGCTCGTAGCCTAACGAGATTATCGTCGAGCTGTCGAGAGTTAAGCGTTACTTCTTTTTTTTTTAGAGAGTGGGAACATCTGGAAGCGACGTTCCACTTCCGACACAAGGCGAGAGGGCTCAAGGACTCGACGAAAGAGTCTCGTATAATAATCGCGGCCCCCGCTCTTTGAGATATAACCGGAATTATCGTCACTCATTTTACAACCTAATTAAGCCTTCTCGGATATCGCATTTTAACGGCGCGATATGTGCGAGCAATAATTCCTTTGCGGAGGAAAATAAAACAAACTGGTATTTTTTCGTTTCGCGCAGGGCGCTGATGTGTTTATTGCGTTATTAAACGTTCTCCGGCGAGTATAAACAATGAAATACGCTCCTCGCTTGTAATTGAGATTGAGAGGATTCTTTCGTGCTTATTGCGGATTCAAAGCCGAGCTTTCCTTTTTACGGCGGCTAATGTACGCTCAGATTGCAGTCTGTTGAACGTTGGAAGTGATTTTAATGGCGTCTTAATAGGGAAATTCACACTAACTATCTCCTCGTCACGCACGCGGGAACTGTGTTTACCGGGCTATTTAAACTATTTGTATTTAAATCAGTCTCGCCGGCGGAGAAATGCAAATTTCAAGCGCGCATAGATTAAAAAACTACTATGCAAACACACCGGCCATAATGATCAGGCCCAACACACTCCAAGCGCGTAATTGTGTCATTTCGAACCCAATAATTATATAACTAACGAACCGTTTATCATGAATATTCTTTCCAACAGGCTCTAGCAATTTTCAAATAAAAGTTGCCTCATAAAAAAATCCACGCGAATTCGCGTCACACTTTTTCGAGATAGCGGGCGACCCACCAAACTTTCTAAAAAAAGGACAGAGAATGCCAAGTGTCCCCACGACGGTCCCCGCAGCGCGCAAGAGAAAATCACGCTCGGCGCGTGCTCAGTTTTTTACGGTCCCTCAATATAACACTGCGTTGCGTCGAAGGGCTCTTCGCTTTTCCGAGACGAATGTCTAAACCAAAATACGCATTCTAAAAGGCGATAAGTCGCTAAGAAAAGACCTTTTTACCTGCAGCCGAACTTTCTACTTTCTCCGGGGGACAGAATCCACCCCTCGAGAAAGCAGAGAAAGGTGCGCGCGGGGGAGAAGAAAATAGGTGAAATTTTCTTTTTTACTACGGAGCCAATGCAACGGACGTGGATTTGCAGCAGACGCACGCACGCCTTGCGAATTACCCGTGGTGAAGAAGAAGTCGTGCTTGGAGAGCGCCACGAGAAATGAAAATAGGAAGGAGAGCGAATGTGTTTTTTTTGCAGCTATACCTCCGGAAGAACCTTAGCGCTCTCTCTCTCTCTCTCTCTCTCTCTCTCTTTTTCAAACTCGAAGCGTTAAACTAGTTTCCCCGTTAACGCGAGAAACGCGATCGGAATAATTCAACGAATTACGAAAACACACTCGCCCGCGGTCTGCGCCTTATTAAATATTCAGCGTAAAGATATAGCTCGCCGCTGCGCGAGGACGAGGAATTTACGGCGCGCGGACTTTTATATGCCTCGAAGATCGGATTAACAATAACACGAACACTGCGAGAAATAAAAATATCCGCGAGAGACTTTCGAGATTAAGATCGTGTGCGCTCCAACAAAAGCCCGTGTTCTATACTCGTGATTTATAGGTGAAAATTGCAGCGAGAGTTTTTGCTGAATTTATGAATTTGTACTCGTGCGCTTTAAAATCGATCCTTGCGCCACACACACACACACACACACGCGCGCGCACACACACACGCGGTATGGTTTCGCTCCCAACCGTTAGAGAGAAATCGATTCAGCAGCCGAATTTTTTGCCCGACGTCGCCGCATACGCTTCTTAAGCGCCGCCTCGTAATGATCCCCCGGCAAAAAGCGAGTTATTATTTTTAATTGCGCGGAGAGGTGCACGTTAATAAATAATACACGCTAGCTCTCCCTCAGTACATTCATAAACGCACGCCATAGCGGCGCCCGCGGTGCACAAAGAAGCCATTCCGCGGCAAAAAATTTAGTTCAGTCGGTTATGTTGCTCGAAGGAATGACATTACGGCGTTTCTTTTCTCGATCCGCTTCCGTTTCGTGCACCCCGTATAGCATTAGATTCGCTTCTCACGCGCATCCAGCACATGCGACTCGCCGTGAAAAAAACTTTCGCTTCAGCTCCGCTGGACTCGAGTCAGCGCTTCTTTTATTTTTCTCCTTTTCTCTATACGCCCCGCCTCGTATACGCAGCACACGGAAACGATAAGGATCGCTCGAGATGAAATCTAGGAGGAGATCCCCCTTTTCGTGCGGGCCGCGCGTCCTTCCATGGAGCGAGAAGATAAGACGCGCGCTCGGCTTTATCGCGGCGACTACAATGGGAGGCTTGATTAATTTTTTTCCTTTTCTATTACTCGCCGCTAGTTTTCCGCTGACCGGGTTTCTCCCCCCGCACGCGGCTTGTTTATGGGGCATCTAATCGATTATTCGACCGACTGAAGCCGAGCGGATAGGGAAATAAATTGGAGGAAGAAGCGAAAAAATCAGGAAGTCACTCACCTTAATACAGCTGTGTACACTGGGCTGCTAGCAGAGGGTGGTGCGGATTGGCCGTGGGGTGATCGGGGGGGCTCCGGTGCAGGGCGTACCCCTAGTTGCCCCCATCGGGCCCCCCCTGCTGTTGATGCGCTGCCGCCGCGGCCGCAGCCGCCGCCGCCTTTTGCGCCTGAGCCTGCTTCTCCTGCTCGTTCAGCTCCTTGATCGCCTGTATCTCCTTCTTCAGCTTCATTCGCCTGTTCTGGAACCATATTTTTATCTGTCGCTCCGTCAGGCAGAGCGCGTGGGCCATCTCTATTCGCCTCCGCCTGGTGAGGTAGTGGTTCGTGTGGAATTCCTTCTCGAGCTCGAGAGTCTGGTAGCGCGTGTACGTCTGCCGGCCGCGCCTGCGCAAACCGTTCGCTCCTGCAACAAAAATGAGAAAAACTTTAGTGCTGCTGCGGAGACAATGATAACGCCGGCTCCATTAGGACACGATCTCATTAACGCGACGGGGAGGAGTTTGCTCGATTCCACCGGGAGAGATCTCCAGCTTTTTTCTCTCTCTCCTCTCTTATTCTTTCTGTGCAGTAGCCGCGCTAAATATCCTCGCGGCTAATTTCTCGCCGTATTTATGGCAATGAGATTATCTCTGGGAGTAGCGGACGAGCCAGCGCCGATCTTTACATACTACCCACAGGCCAGGACTTTCGTTATAATACCCCGGCTCTGTCTTTTCGGGGACGAGGCTTGTTTACGTGACTCTAATGGCGGATTCTCGACGTTTTATCCGGGGGACCGTTCGACATTTTATTGGAGCTACTGCAATTTCTCTAATTGCCCTCCGCGCGGTCCTTCTTAAAAAAAGCTCGAACATTTTTGAGTACACCTAGCGCAGCCGGCGAAAATCCCGGCGAGAGTGCAAACGGTTTTAAATAAAGTGTATATCGCGCGGGGCAGAAAAAAACGCAGAAAGAAGTGGCACGGCACAGTACGGGCCGCGGCTCTCGGGTGCGAAAAAGAGCGAAGCGAGAGAGACCGGGAGAAATGTGTGGTGTCGGGCGTGTATAGCTCTCTGAACAGCCACTTGGGTGCAGTAGCGGAATAAGCCGCACCGGCACGGGGGGAGAACTGCGAGCGAGCGAGCGCTCACCTTATCGGCCGTTACTGCCTCGTAAAGCGCCCGAGCGCGAGGATTCGAGCCCGGAGAGGAAAAGAGAGCTTGTGAGCCTGCCGGTGCATGCCACGGGCTATTGAGAGACCGTATGGCCACGTGTGTCGAGGCTGTACCGCCGGCGCTACACTACCCCTTTTAGACTTTTTTTCCCTCGGAGAAACCTCTCTATTGCCGCGATTACGTCTATTCCCTTCAATTTCCTCGGCGATCGCACTCTGCTTTTAGATTTACTCGCGTTTTCTCGTAGATCAGCGGTTGATTATTTTTGCTTTAATGCAAACGAACGGAATTTCGAAAAGAACCGTCTGGCGCCAGGCCGTTATCCCATTATATTAAAGCGCGTATATCAATTGGCCCGTAAAGGAAGCGCGATCACCCCTTTTAAAACAATTAATTACAGAGTACGAGGGGAGCTATACTGCGCTAGTGCTACACGCGGAATCGGAAATCGGCGCGAAGAACTCGAAAAGCAATGGCCCCCCATTATCCGCGCGACTAATATACCCTCGTGATTCCGTAATTTAACGAGGAAACTACGAAGATCGATGCATTGAATCGCGCGGCACTCGATAAAAATACTCGTCCCTATACGTATATACATATAGGTGCTCTCCGGCTCGTAAAAAACAGCAACACGTTATATACTAGTCCCTCGGCCTCGCACATAAACTCAGCGGCGAGGGATAGAGAGGGTCAGGCACGCGCAAACATGATATAAACAAAGGGCGAAAAAATGTAGACGAATCACCGTGGAGTGGCCAGCGGTGCAGCGCAGAGAGGCGATGAACGCGCCCCGTCATATTTACAGTGGTATATCCAGGCCGATCTGTTATTGGCACGCGGTACACGCGAAATTGCGAGGGTGGAATGCCATAGAGCACGGAGAGGAACGCGCGCGCGGCGCAATCGCACGTACGAGAGCCTCTCTCTGTGCGGATCGCGCGAAATATTACGAGTACGGAGTTCATATCGGCCGCGCGGTCATGTTTATTATCGCCGCGCGATCAAGTGCGCCTAACTCATTGTTTCTTTCTTCGCGCCTTGAAGTCGCTTTAATCTCGTATTTTTTCGAAAGAGGAATTTAGCCACCCTCGTCGCTTTAGTCGCACAAAATTAAGGGCTAATAATACAAGAAACCAATTTCAGGGCAGGAAGATTATCACGGCGCGCTGTTTATAAGGGTTATTTGTCAAAGCTATTCCTTCGCCGCATATCCGCGCGCGAAGGAGAACGAGAAACTTGGCGCACCCTCCGGATGATGCTGGCACAACGATAGACTCCCGAACTTATAAATAAAAGCGAGAGAGAGAGAGAGAGAGAGAGAGCAGTCTAGCGGCCGGGGGAGCGAGTTCTACTCCCAATTAAGCCGTCCTCATACGTCTCCGCAAAGTAGAAAATGTGACAGGTCCCGCCACCCTTATATACCTTCTCTCTCTCTGATACTACTCCACTTCGAGGCTTACGCCCTCGAGCCGCTTTCTCTCCCCCTTTTTTCGACTCGAGACACACCCCCGCGTATATAATACATTTTTTTAGCCGAGTCGAGGTCTCGCGGGAGAAGAAGAGAGAAAACTTCGGCGCGCGTGCATTATTATTGCGCCGCGCGCAAGGGTGAATGTAAGACGAGACGGGAGCCATAGGAACGTATGCGGGGGTGGCGCGAATTTCACGCTGGATATAAGAAAAATGGCTGCGCCAGAGTGTGTGAATGTAGACTTTTTTGTTTTATTGCGGCTTTGCGGGGATCTTTCTTGCGCGGCTGGGAATTTTTCGCGCGAACGAAATGATTCCCGCAGCTCGGCGTGTGTGTGTGTATTTATATAGAGGTGGCGACGACGCGTTCGAATAATTCGCTCGGGCATTAAGAGAAGCTTCCCCGCGGCTTTACGAGCGGTCGTTTGCCGCGAAAATGGGCGCTGAGGAGGGTTGATATCGTAAACGATTACGGATAACTCTGCGCGGTGTATGTATATGTATATTACATAGACTGAGAGTCGGCGTTTTTAATACATTGCATGCAAATTAACGACCGATCCGCAAGAGAGTCGATTATTCAGTGGGGCTCGCAAGATATTTGCAAGCTTGTATCGTATACCCTTTATGCGACAGCTGCGTTTATCGCGCAGCGTTGAATATTTTCGGTAAGTCAGCGTTTCGATGTATTATTGGAAGAGATAGCGCGTTTCTTCTCCGCCATGCAATAAGAATCATTGGAAATGGCGCGTATACAATCATCGAAAAGGACCAACCCCACGTAAAAGTACACGCACAGGAGATACCGCAGCAGGGGCAGCAGCAGAGTTCGCCGCCAAGTCCAATAAGTGAAGCCAATACGTTGATTGCCGGCGGGGGAGGCGTATCTGTACACACAAGCAGCGCCAAGCGCGCATACCCTACACCCGCACACGTTTTCTTTCCTCTCTCTATGCCACGGCCCAAGGGAAGATTCTCTCTCTCTCTCTCTCTCTCTCTCTCTCTCTCTCTCTCTCTCTCTCTCTCTCTCTCTCTTACTCCAAGGCTAAAGCGGATCATACCACCCTGAGAGCCAATCAAATCAAAGTAAGTGAATTGCCCGGGGATAGAGCGAGAGAGGAAGATAACGAAATATAAAGGCCCTCTCGCGGGATTTGGCTCCAGCGTCGTCGTAGCAGTTCTCTGCCTGTGCGTGCGTGTATCGCGGTTTTTGCTCGTGCACACCCCATTGCGGCTGTCATAAATCGAGCGATCGGCCGAGCTTACAAATTTCTTGCCGGGCCAATTTCGAGCTACAGATCTCTCTCCCTGAATTAAGACGCGCCGGGGACGACTACCAAGGAGAGAATCCATCTATCCGCGTCGGCTTTCATTATGTAAGATATTGTGTGCCTACGACGTAGTATACTGCCTGGTGTTTTTAGTGGTGCATGGAAAATTGATCGGGAGACGTTCGGCAATTACATTACTGGATAACGGCCGTGCGCGGAGCTGAAGGGAGATTTATCGCGGGCTTTTCATCAATATTTGAATTTTTTGATTGCCGCAGGGCTCTCCTGTTTTTTTTTCAGAGGCATATTATTATATAAAAGCTGATAGGGCTGTTAGGAAAAGTACAAATTGCATTAGAAAAAAAATAATACTTTCACAGCGATAAATGTCGGGGAGTAGTTCGCACTCCGTAAATGCAGAATTAAGCGTTTCCTCCAGCGCTACAGTGTATACACTGCACAATCATCAATTCCTCCCGAAGCTTTATTATAAGTATCCAGAGAAGCTAGCGCGCTCGCTCTCTCCCGCCGACATCGATATGCAAAGCTCGACTATTTTCCCGTCGCGTCCCTTCTAGTTAAAACAGTTCTCCTCTCTACATACCGACTACGCTCTCTCTCTCTCTCTCTCTCTCTCTCTCTCTCTCTCTCTCTCTCTCTCTCTCTCTCTCTCTCTCTCTCTCTCGCCCTTTCTCCGTTACGTATTTATGCGCCGGCATTACATCAGCGGCGGCGGCGGCGGGCGCGTCTCCGCTCCCCACCCCCGCAGCCTCCTTAATTCTTCCCTCCGCGTGGTAGTCTTCTTCCTTAGTTAAGGAACCGCCCGGCGATACCGCGCTAGTACCATTGCTTTCCTCGTTAACTCCGTCGTAAGTTATTAATTACGCCTGACTAACTGCTACTGCTGCTCCAGCTGTGCGCTCGCGCGCGTGCGAAGTCTTCCTCCCTTTTCTTCGGGGCTCTATGTATATACGTATACAGAAGAGGTGGCCCGGGAACTTTCTGCTCCGGATTCTTATTCTTTGCCGGCTGCGTCGGTGCGTGAAAGGGGCGCGACCAAGAATCGCGGGTGGAGAGAGAGAGAAAGAGAAAGTTTCGGGGGATTTTCGAATTTTATTTGCATTCGGAGAAATTTTCCAGCAGTTCGCCAGACTGATTAACGAGGATTTTAAGCTCCTCGGCGGATAAGGTGAGGGAGCCGTAAAGCGGTTTGAACTTTGTCATACTCCTGCGCGTTTACATTGCAGCCTGTTCCCTCGGAAAAAAGCGCGCGAGAGAGCGGAACGGGGCGTATAGCAGCGCTAGCGAGGAAGTAAGGACTGCGAAAGAAAGGCCAATAACTCTCGGCGAGCTCGCGGCGCGCTGCGTTTCTTATTCTCATGGATCAAGCGCGGCGGGAAAAAGAGAGACGAAAATCCTTTTTCCAAAAGAGAGACGGCAAAGGAAGAAAGAGGATGAACGAGGGAAAAAGTTTAAAGACGCGCGCGAAAGAAATAGCCCAAAGAAGTAGCAGCAGCAGCAGCGACTCCGAAACTAGAAGGAGAGAGAGAGAGAGAGATAGAGAGAGAGAGAGAGAGAGAGAGAGAGAGAGAGAGAGAGTGGCGGGGGCCGTCGGGAAGGGGAAGAATGTAGCGAGGGACGCCAGGCAGTAACTCACGCCCCCGAGAGGATTACCTACCTTAGCTCGCGCCGCTGCCAGAACGAGAGAGAGAGAGAGAGAGAGAGAGAGAGAGAGAGAGAGAAGAAGAAGGAAGAGCAGGAGGAGGAGAACGAGAGGCGGAGGGAAGCACACAGCCGAGTTGAGCTACGGGCTCGCTGCGTAGCTACGCGTTTCTCATACCGTGTGTCTCCGAACTCTCTCTCTCTCTCTCTCTCTCTCTCTCTCTCTCTGTCTCTCTCGCTTGCTCCTTCGCAAACACGAGAGTTTGTTGCGAGAAGGCTCGCGTGCGCGCCGGTTTCTCCCCGCACAGTCCTGCCGTCGGAACACCGCGCGCGCGCACCCAGAGAGGGAGGAAGACGACGAGGCTGTCGCGCAGAATTACGACACGCGAACGAGTTTCGTCTTTCCTTGTGTCTCTGTCTCGGGAATGCCGGCTTCGAGGAGCGCAATAAGCCCGCAGCTGCTGCAAGCGACTATAGCTGTCGCAATAATGCGGAATATTATTCGATAACATTATAACCTCGCTATCGGCTGCATAGGTGTTAATCCTCGCGATATAAACAAAGCTAAGCAACGGTATATCGGCGTCTCTCTCGCAAACGTGCTTGGCTACTTAGAGGCGACGTAACCGCAAAGATCCCATCGTCGGACTTTTTTTTTTGCAGCGCACCTATACAGACAACTCCGTATAGACTGCGGGAGCTAACGAGGGCTGAAGTATACTTACTACTAGCGTCGTGTCTCATTTTATCACTAATGCGGCTCCGATCTCTCGATCTTGAAAAACGGCTGTAGCTCGTTTACAAAGTGAAAGGCTGCTGCTGCCGTCGAGGTATCGATACCACACATCGATCGCGGACAAAGCCATGTCATCGGCTCTTCCCTTTTATTATCGCTATTGTTGTTATACTTGTCTGAGTGATAGAAGCTTGCGTTGTGCAGTTAAAAACGCGCGTATGGACTCGAGAGCGTGAATTTAGCGAGAGATGCGAGAGGGAAATTCCTGGGTTGCTGCTGCAGGCTGGCGTGAAAATAATGCACGTTTAGCGCGAGCTATATATACACAGAAGAGCGCTGATTACAAAAGGTGTTGTTGCTTTAAATTGGACTTTAACAGAAAATTAAATCTACCGATTTATCGGCCGCGTGCTCGCGCGCGCACTCGTTCGACGTTTTTACGGGCCGAAATTTGCTTTTTAATCGAAAACACGCATCGGGCTGCAAACGACTTGAGAAATACGATTTTAATTTAGCGGAGCCGATTAAAACAACGCTTTTTTTAGTCCAAAATTAATCATTCGTGGATTCCAGTTAGTTCACCAATACGCCGTAGGTTCTTCCTAGAAATTTTCAACAGCTGAAGCGTTGACACACCGTCGGGTCGATTGAAACATCCAAAAATAATTAACCCGACGACGTGTGCCTTCCCTCCATTGGTATTCCGTGAAGGAGTCACATAGAAAAGTCCCTTCGAAAAAGGAGCCTCGCATTATACACACGCACAGAGTCTGCATTACGCAACGGCGAAGAAACGCCGGAAATACCCCGACGTCCGCCTCAGCTGCACGAGTCGAAGAAAAAGGAGAAGTAGCAGCAGCAGCTTTTATACATATTCCTTTCCCTCTTTCTCCCGTCCAACGAAAAATCTGGCGGACCATCGCGCGGAGTTATGCGCGACGCGGACAAGAATGTAGCCGGCGGGGCGTAGCATAAGTCGACCGCGCGCGTATAAGAAGAACGAATGGAACTTTCTTGAATAAGATATCGGTCCGGCTTTGTGTGCGTGTGTATGCGAGCTGACTCGATGTGTGTATAAGTATACACACACATACGCGTCGCATTTTTGCATCGAAAGAACGACGCCGCGAGAAAGGACTCCTCCTACACGTTTGTGTATTCGTATGTGTGTTCGGGAGGAGAAAGAGCCGCGAATTTTTTTTTCAACGCGAAATCGTATTACAAGCCAAAGCCGCGTCGTTATTTCGCTTATTGTCCGGCGTAATCGCACCGCACGCCGCTACCGGTCAACGCGCGCAGATCTCCCCGCGAACCGGTTATTTCGCGCGCGCAAGATCGTTTGTTTATTGGCGAACGACGCTTTGAGGCTCGATGAGCTGTTTTTATATCCGCTTGTGTGTCTGTGTGTGCTGATTATGCAAATGAGCCCTGGGCGAATGTTAACACACTGCGAGAGCGGGAAAAAAGTTAGACGCGCAGTGGCATTAAATTCTTTTTTGTTGGTATAATACACTTTTAATCTAATCGGCGGGAGGCGCTTGCGTAGTTTTCGGCTACTGTCGTAAATAAGCCCGGCGAGGTGTTCAGTATTCATGCGCACGTGCATTGTCTAGTCGGGCGTCAGAATAAGTTGTTGTCTCTCGATTTGCATTCGCCCAATATTTACCGTCTAGGCGATACAAACGCTTTTTTTTGACTCCGTCGAAATTTCCCCAGAGGGCTCCATATATCTCGGAGCGCAGCCCTCCTCCCTTCCTTCCGACGTTATGCATACTCCGAAGAGAGATGCTTTCGTCTCGAGTAAAATTCGTCACTCGTAGTTTTCCTCGTTTTTTCCTTCCAGCTATTTTCACCGTCGCGGTAACCCTAATATAATTATATGCAAAGACCAAAGGCGCGACGGTGCATCTCGCGCATTTTGAAGTTCTCTCTCTCTCTCTCGGCGAGGGAAGGAGTAGGGAGGAAGCAGATGGAGGAGGAGAAAAGAAAAGAAGAAGAGTAGGAGAGAGAGGCGAAGGGAAGCGCGCAAGGCAAAAGGAGCAAGCGAAGGTAGATGATGGAGAAGATGGCATGCAAAAGAGGCTTTCGTAGGTATATAAGCGAAGCGAGCCGGTTGTAAGGCGACACCTCGCACCGCTCCCCACCTCTCTCTCTTCTCTTCTCTCTTTCTCTCCTTTGCGCGCTGGGATACGGTCCTGCTGCCTTTTTCTCTTTCCTTCGCCTCGTCATCCCCATCCCCCGCCTTAGACCATCCCTTTCCCTATACACTCGATGGCGTATGCGCTAGTTTCTTTTTTTTCGCGTCTAGTGTCCGTTGCATTCTCTGATGAGATGATGTACGATTCGTCGTTTTAGTCATTTCTTCCGCGTTTCGCGAAAACAGGTTGATACACACCGAGGAATTCCGCACTTTTCTTCCTCGCGAATATGACTCACGGCGAAGTGTTTATCCCGATGGAGCTCGCGAGAGAGACAGAGAGCATAATTACCGGCGGTATTTCAATCCGAGCAAACGGGGAGGGCAATTAATCACTGGGAATTCAGCGAAAAATAATTTACAACCGGCTGGCCTGTCCAATATCGGCGCTAACCGAGCCCCAATAAATTAATCACTCTGTCTCGGCGGCCGAGCTCTCGAATACACTCTCCGGACACGTCTCTCCCCGGTATAGCGCGCGAGCGCGAGGAGTAAAAGAATATTTTTCACGTATCGCCGGGGCTCGTATAAATCTCAGTCAGGATTTCAGTCGCGCGCGGAGCGCGCAGCTTAGCCGTTCTTCGACTCTGGCCCAAAAGGAGCATGTCGAGAAAAAGAGAGCCCGTTGCGTTGCTGCCGCTGCTGCACAGTCGTCTCTCTCCCTCTGCGCGGAGAAAAGGGAGAAAAACGACGAGGCGAGATGTTAAAAGGAAGGAGAGAAGCAAAGGCCCGAGTATGTACAGCATTCCGCGCAGGTGGGCAAAGGGAGCGAGCAAGAGAGAGGAAAAGAGAGGAAGAGAGAGTACACACCCCCGTATAACGAGTGAAAGAGATATATCCGGGGGAATCGTTCGTCTTGCTCGCGCTCGAGCGAAAGGAGCAAGAGTACGACAATGACGACACACGGATACGCCGCGCGGCCGTATATCAGCGTCCAAAAAGGAATTCCAGAATATATTTTACATATGCTTTATTGCCGCCTTATTTCTCCAACTATATACTCTCGGTTGCCCTGCTCTTCGTTTTCTCTCTCTTCTCGGCTTGCGGTCGGGATTTCTCGCTCTTTTTGCCCCCTCGAAGTTAAGTAAAGTCGCGCACGGAAGTGCATGTGCTCAATTTAGTAAATCGTTTGCGGTCAGTATGATTTTCGTTTTTGCATAGCCGTGAAGTTAAGCAGAGCTTTCTTAGCGCTATACCATGAGGCAGGGGCAACATGTGTCCGCTTGATTTACAAGCCGTAATGATGAGGCCACTCAAGTGCTCTCCAAACAAACCGTCAATGTTTTACTGCTTTTTTCCACCTCGGAAAAAAGGACCCACGACGCGACGCGCGCACGTCTCCTTTGTTACTCAGAATTACCATTCGGCGCCCATAAATCAGACGATGGATGACCCTCTAATTTTATGACATCGACTCTCCCCGGAAGAGAGAAAAAAAACTTTTAAAAAAATACACAGACGCACACATATCTTTGCGCTATAAATCTCTCGGTGTATCTTCCTCTCTCGTTGAATGCGAAGAAACGAGTAGGAGGATCGAAAAACCGTACAGCTCCGCGCGCACCAGACGACCCGCAGAGAAAGAAGAATCTTCTCTCTCTCTCTCTCTCCCTCCCTGTATCCAATCCACTCGGAGAGACTCCTCGCGGAGTACGTGTCACCTGTTTGGAAGATAAGCCGGCGCGACGAGACCTCTAATTTCCATCGCGTGTCGTTCGTCTCTCCTTCTCATTCTCAGTCTCTCTCCCCACGCTGTGCGCGCACGATAATCCCGCGGAGAGTGGTCCGCTGGAGCGTATCAGCGAATAAATAAAAAACGAGCGACGCCGGCTCTCGGGACGAGAGGGAGAGAAATAAGAATAACGTAATAAAGCCAACGAGAAGGAGGAGGCCTAAAAATAACCGGGTCGACAGAGGAGAGGCTACCGGCGAGTATACCTGCATGCGCTTGGCGAGGGTGCTATTCTGCTGCTGCTGGGTTTCGCGTCGAAAGCAGGATTGATGCGAACCGATCGATTTTTCCCACTTGCCGCGGCTCGCGCTGCATGTGCTTTATAGCGGACTATGGAAATATACGCGACGGTTGTTTTTTACGCCGGATTTTGCGCGATTTGTCTTGATTTAACCGAGGAATTTTCCCGGATATGCCGAAATCTCGAAATTCACGATTTCGCGTGTATAGCTATACGGGCGCACTACACGGTGCGAATATCACGATGATGTCTCCATTCGCGCGCGAGCGGCATTTGAATAATTATCGGCTGATCGGCTGAATTTACGCTCGCGTTTGGAAATGCACGCACACACTGCAGTCTAGAAACCGCAGGGACGATAATTCTTCGCCTCATATGACTCATGTAAAGCTCGCGTAGCGCGTATTTATGGATTGTCAATGGCTGGCGAATTTTTGCTACACTACTACACCGAACGAGCATTTGCATAAAGCGCGTACACGCGAACGGAAGTCCATTTAAACTGCTTTGCGCTCGTTAAAACAGAGCGCGCCCGCATAATATAGAAACAAGCGCTTGAGATAGGCCTATTAATTACTCGACAATGTCCGGCGCTACTATACTAGAACGATCGCGTTTTCTCTTAATATCCAGAGCGAGGGCGTGTAGAAACCGAGTTTGCATCGAAGAAAATAAAAGGATAACCAAGACAGAGAAAGAGTAATCAGCCCACTGCACGATATACCTAGTTCTCGGCGCGGATATTACGCCGAGAGCGACTACATTCCCGCGTAATGACTTAACTTGTATATATATGCGCGCCGAGTTAACAAGTATCGGCGCTAGATGATTTGATAATTCGAGCCCGTGCAGTGTGTGTGTGTGTGTGTGTGTGTGTGTGTGTAAGCGAGAGTCGAGGGCCCCGTGGGCGGATTATAGAGAGCGATATCGACACCATGGGCCCCGGCAGCAGCTTTCCGCGAGCTGTGTGCGAAGCCGGTCGAGGAGAAAACAGGCCGATCGGAGGGAGATACTGAAGAACACGTAGACGCTGCCGCGTTGAGCGTGTGCAGCGTGGAGAGATGGAATTACGATTCACTTCGTTATTACGGACTTCAATTTTCGCTCTAAACACGATAATAACGACGAAAATTGAACTTAATAAAGAGGTAGGCGTAGTACTTTGCGCAATGAAGTCTACACTTCAGCGAAGTACAGAGTACACATCGCAGAGGCGGCTCTAACCACAAGGGGCAGATCTCGCACGATGCTGAAGTAGAGACAAAGAGAGATATTAAAAGCGTATAAAGAGCCGCGCGCCGGACGAAGTACAAGAAAATGAGGGCTGCAAAAAGTTACACACACAGCTAAGATGGTGCCGTATACACGCTGCCCTCCTCGAGCCCCGGGGGGCCCACGGTTCGCGTATCGCCGACGATCGCGTTATGCCGTGGTGGGGATGAGAGCCGGTTCTCGTCCACCACAAGAGAGAGAGAGAGAGAGAGAGAGAGAGAGAGAGAGAGAGAGAGAGAGAGAGAGAGAGAGAGAGAGGAACGACGCCATCACGCTTGCTCTCGGCTGCAGAGAAATGCCCCGTGTGATTATGTGTGCGCGGGTCCCTCTCTTTTTCGAAAATTTCGCGCGGCTCGCTTATTCGAGCGATGCAGTCAGTATAAGGGGATATAGTAATGACCGATCATTACGCGAGAGCGGCCGATTGAAACGTTCTGCGATCCGCGCCTCGCTTTGAAAGCGTAATTATAAGGGGAATTAATCAGGGGCCCCGAATCTCGAGCAGGCCGAACTTTTGGCTCGATCCTCGTTGAAAGCGCATCCGATAACGGAACGTTTCAATTCGCTTCGAAAATCAAGGTGTTGCGTAATTTTTCGAATATAAGCCAGCGAGTTGAACGCACTCGCGATATGACGCTTATTTCTTCGCTCTGTACTCGCGGCGAGACGAAGAAATTAGAATTGGCTCGTCCATTATTCAGCTTGGGGCGCGATTATTCCGCGAATGCGCGCGCGCGAAAATAATAATGAACTCACATAAATCAGAAAAGTTCGGAAAGAGAGGCAAACTAGTTCCTCGCGCGCGCGCAAGCTACTCCATTCAGCGCGGCGCGATCCGCGGGAGCGATATACGCTGCCCTCTCTCTCTCTCTCTCTGCCAAAAATGTTCCGAGCCGTCGCAACTTTTCTGGCATATTAAATCCTTCCGTTAGCGATAAATTCCTCTCCGCCTGTGTCAAACTCGTTCTCGACTTCTTTTTTTTTCCCTCGGCGACTTGTCCACGATGACTACACACAGAGCTGTATACGCCAGAGTGTAACGTACAGTTCACGTCGTTGCGCTTTTTCGCCGGGAATTTCAGCCAGCCGAGCTCGTTTTTCAAAGACATTATACACACTTTCATCGACGCAACGAGAAATACAAGTCGCACAAAGCACAAAGTAGAAACGGCTCGGCGGCGGCTCATTAGGTATACAGAACACCTGCTGTTTATTTCCCCCAGTGAGTAAAACAATCCGTGGCGTATATAGTGTGCGGGGCGATCGGGACTCTCTATTTAAATCAAATACACGTGCTCGAATCGAATCGTGCGGCAAGGTAAACAGCGCGAGGAACAGCATTGAAAGCGAGCGGCTCTCTCTCTCTATCTCTCTCTCGCGCGCGCTCACAAAGCTGCTGCGAGAACAAGAATAAGGCCGTAGCGCGAGTGTGTAAAAGGGAACTCTCGAGAGCCGAAGAATCCGAGGCGCTGAACCAGATTGCGCGAGTCTGCTCTTTCTCCGGCTGCTATGCACGCAGAGCTACTAGTGGTGGTAGAAAGAGGGAATATCGACTGTGCTGCAGCGGCGAGAAACGTGGAAAAGGAGAGAAACCGCGGGTTTGTTACGTAGTTACAGTTTGATCCTCTCTCTCTCTTTCTCTCTCCTCTATACGCGCTTATAAAGGGAGAGAGCAGAAGACGAACGAGGCGGCGGTGGCAACGCAGAGCCGGAGATCTTATCCAGGGCTGCTGTAGCGGAGCGAGTGCGCGGACCACTGAATCATCCGCTTTGAATAGGGCACACGGCAGCCTCTCCTCCTCGCTCCCTATATTATACACCTATACGTACAATACGCACACGTACGCGAGCAGCGCGGCTGGACCCTTTTGCCACGTCCAGCTCTCCGTACACGTGTATAGGTATAAGCCCCGCTTCTCGCGATACGCAGTAAGTTAAGCGCTTTTCTCCTCTGTCTTCTGGCTGCCTAGGTGCGAAAGCTCGCGCGCAGCAAAGTCGGGGGCGAGAGCGCTGCACAGAGATGCGCACACAGGTAAGCGATAACGCTGCGGAGGGGCTGAAGCGCCGCGGCAGAGTCTTAATCAGCATAAATCATACCGACAATGGCGCCGGGGCTTATATTCGCAACTCTCGAGGAAGCGCTCTACGTCTCTGTGTGCTCTGTGTGTTAAATATATGTATACAGTGCAGTACTGCTGTAAAGGATCCGATCGAACTGCTACACTGTGTGAGCGTGTAATACTCGCTACTTTAATTACCGCGCGGGGGGCGGTACTCGCTGCGCTGCACGAGTTTTCAGACGACTTCTAGCCAACCGACCGCCCCTTATACTCCCGCAGCAGCTGTTTTGCGCTATTTTGACCTTTCCGGTTGATTTTATTTCTACATCTTTATCGCCTTCGAACTGATTTCGAAATTTAATCGTTCAATTTACAGACACGTACGGACTACATCGGACTACAGCGACGAGTGAAATAAGAGACAATCGACGTCGTGCAGAGAGCGCACCGGCGAAATTAAAACGATTAACAAGTACACAGACGGCTGCTGCGATGATCGACCACCCACCGAAGCTCATTGCCTTTTTACACGACGTCGTGCGGCCGCGATCTCTCACATGCGCTCTCCGCCGCAACAGCACCACGGGCTAAAGTCGTTACTATATAGCCCCCTCTCTCTGTATAAAGAAAAGAGAGAGAGGAGAGATAGAGAATCTCGCGGCGTCCGTCTCCGACGCATTATACACACTCAGTTGCTCGGCGCGGCCTTCCGCTAATCGAATGAATAGTGATGTCGCGCATAAATTCGCGATAACATTTCTATTCTCACGTGTATACAGTGTACTGAAAATTTCTCCCACTCGCGCACATACACACATACGTAATACACCGGCGCTCGTTAAGAAGCGTAAATCGATCTATCGATCGATCGGCAGCAACGGCACAGCATCGTGCCGCGGACATTCCTTCTTTTTTGCCCGGAGCGCGCGCGTACTTCCCTTATCATCGATCCCCACGGCAGCAAGCTCGGTTATCGCGCACCGGCACAATGTACAGAGTTGCTGCTGCTGCTTCGCGTTTATCTCGCGGACGAGCGATTGCGGCGCACAGGTCCCTCCTCTCTCTCACTCGAGGGGTATGTATGCGCGACGACGACGAGAGATCGGCTCCGGTAGAGAGAAAAGAGGGGGAGGCCGGCCAATTACGACGGAAGATCGAGTGAAGTTTAATTAAGCCGATACATAACATCGGCGAGAGAGAATCTTTAATGGCGGAGCTTCGCTTAGTGTGTGCAAAGAGCGAGCATCGCCACTTGACCCCTAAGCCGTTGACCTTCGGCGATCGTGGCATAGATACGACACTCGCGCCTTATTATTCTTCGCTTATGTGTATACCGAGTCGCTTCTTTTCTATCCTACTGCGGCCCCCTTTTCGCGCGGCTTTTGAAACGGAACACCCCCATAAATCCAGCGCTGAGATTTCGGCCCGTGCGACTATCTTCCCCGCGACGTGGGCGTTTATAATGAGCCGCGCGCAGGGTGTTCGTAACTGCTTTGGTTTTTTCAGGACGAGTTTTTAAGAGCTTTGAAGAATTTTTCCCGATAGCCCCTCCGCGATCAGCCGGACATTTTTCGAATATTCACGATAAATATTTGTACAATGGCCGTTTGGGAGATTTACGTCCAAAAGTCAGAGCGAAAGAGAGATTATAAGGAAGCCATTGTGTGCACAAACCGACGACGTAACGATCGTTAGGCAACTTTCCGAGAAAATCTGCAGCGAAGGAGAGTAAAAAAGCTAACGAATGCGTAGCTCTCTTTCCCTCTCGGGTTGAGTAGTCCAGTAGCTCTTTAAAAGGAGTTTTAATTTCTTCACGCTGCGCCGAGAGGAAAAACTACCACAAATGCTGCACCGCTCGGCCGTTAAAATACTTCGCGCGGTTCTCAAGGGCTTATTTATAGCGTCTTCAGCACAAAGTCGAGCATTGTTGGCGGAGAGTATCAGCGTACTCCAACCGGCCTCGAATTTGTAGCGAGGCATAGGTTAATTAGACGAAAAAACGAGTCCTCTGCGCGCGCGTACACGCGAGAAAGAGTTATAGAGAGCAGAAAGAAAGGAGAGGAGAAGAGAGAGAGAGAGAGAGAGAGAGAGAGAGAGAGAGAGAGAGAGAGAGAGAGAGAAAAGTTAGCATACTCCGAAGTCTCTACGCGGCCGTAATTGTAAACATTGGATTAATGCAAATGCGAGCTTAAAAGCTTAATTGCGTCGATAAAGCATGGCGGTGCATTAAATTCAAATTCATGTAAATTCATTCAAATTTATGAGAAATAGGTGGACGCGCCGGGCGCGGAGCACTTACGCGCGGGGAAAAAAGAGAGAAATAAAAATTACTCCCCGTAGACCGGCTGCCGTGACGAGCTCGCCTCCCGCTTCAGCCTCTTCGCTTTTCTCTTTTTTTCTTTCTCTCTCACTCGCTCTCTTGCTTCATCTCGTCGTGGCGACCTTTTTTCGAAGGACGCCATTTTGAAATACGCCGCTGGAAGCGAGCGAGGCGTTCGAAGAATTCTCTAACGATCCGCGCTCTATATATTTTTAACGATACTTCATTAGTCGCCCGGGCGAAAAAGATGTTTATTTACTTCTCTGCTCTGCTCTGCTCTCGGGAAGGTAATATAGTGACTGAAATAGTTTATTTACTCCAGAACCTTTATGCGCATGAATCATATCGCGAGGCTCCCTTATCCGGCCGTTTAGAAGAGAGCGAGCGGGAATTTCAAAGTTTTCGATACAGCGAGTATCGTACGTATTCCTCTGCGGCTCGCGTAGCGGCAATACTTCTGACGGAGCAGATTTTCAGCTGGATAAAGTCAGAATTTATATTCGAATGCATTTTTTTTCTCCGTGCGCGGCCCGAATTGCGCGATTGATCGATTCGCTGCCGGAGGATCCCGTACGTGATAATGTCACGCCATCAATTCCGCGAGCTTTGATTAGATAGCCGCGTTTTATTGGCACAGAAACTACTCATCTTCGTTGAGGGAGCAAAAAATCCTCGGGACAAATAACCGATGCAGCGTGCTGGACACTGTATAGGTTGAACAATATTTAAATAAAATGTAAATATATTTTTCGATCAAGATGTTTTAATACGCGATTCGAGCCCTGTGTATGGAGGCTCGGCGAAGATTTATCTCCCGAGGAACAGTAGTGTGTGTGTGTGTGCGTGTATACAGGGCAGAGGATCTTATGGTAGGTAGTCATTATATTATCCACGCCCAGTACATTTAGCGCTGCACCTTATAAAGATATTTCAGGCCTCACTCGATCGAAGATAACTTTTTAATTGTTTCATTATACATTTATTTGAGTTTAATTTAAAAAGCTCAAGAAACTTTTAATTACAATTCCACGCGTCGGGTTTGTTATTTTTTAGCACAGCTCAATTACTCTATTATTATTCCGCATAACACGCGTCGATAACATTCCCGATAACACACGCACGAAACCGTTGCGCGGCGACTCGAGTTCCGGACTTGATGGATTCAGAATGGAAGTAAAACATCAAATATGTATCCGATCTCCCGTCGCCCCAAACGCACAGTGCAGTACAACACAGAACGCGAAAGAAAGCCCATCTGAATTTAATAAAGCAATGCAAATGCGCGACTGCGAGTCGCGAGTCCGCACGCGGAATCAATAATTCATTACGCGGATACATGTCTCCCTCTCCCTTCTTCCTGACTCGTTGTTTTCAACAGCAACACACACACACACACACACACACAAGCATATACAATATACATGCATAGCCGCAGCGAACGAAGCCGCTTTGATCTCGTTCCGAGTTCGTGAATCTCTCGCTTTCCCAGGTGGAACTCAAGCGCGCAAAACGACTCTCTCGACTGTGGCACACACGGCATTATACGCGAAGGGCCCTTCTTGTGTTCTTTCGTTTATTATCCCCGGCCGCAATGACGCTCCGCAACCGCTTCTTATACTGCGCCGCCGTGTTTGCGCATCTTGATATGCCAAGCGGCGGCGGTACAAGGCTTTTTGCCGATTCGCACCGATGAGTATATATAACATCTCTCGGCGCGCGTATTACGCACTGGCAGAGGGGCACACGTATGCGCTTTTAACGACGCGGCGACAGAGCGTATAACAGACGCGCCGCCGCGAAACCTGACGCTATTAGCGGCGCAGACTGCTGGTATAAGCGATTGTTCGTCGCTGATTTTTTGTGCTATAGAGCGCGCACGGCTTCTCCTGTTTTTCTACGATGAAAGAGCGCGACGAGCCTCGTATAAATAGTTCAACTAGCAGCGAATTCCTGACTCTCGATGTAAAAAGGCCCGTCTCTGGAGTCAGCGCAGAAATTGCTGTTCGTATACTAACAATTAAAAGCTCGATGTTCGCATATTACAACGATCAATTTTTCCAGACGCCGGTGATTACTTTCCCTGATTCCGGGCTCTCTCCGCTTGCCGCCCGCCGTTTATCGCGGCTATACTCGTCTCCGCGGTGCGATGGTAAATAAGCTGCGCGCAGCAAAGTGCAGCCTCCTCCTGCCGTCGACGTCGTGCAGCCGCAATTACCCTGCCATCATATCCCGGAGGCTGTGCGAGTGTGTGTATACACGCCGCGGAAAAGAGTCGGCCTAACTAAAAGTCCTCTCCTCGCAAATTGCCGGTTATTACCGGCGCGCGAGCAGCCGCTCTCTCGCGCGCGTTTATCGATGCATCGCGAGAGATGCGACTTTACCCCGCCCAACGCGTGCGCGACGATCGCGGGGAAAAGACACGGGAGGCTTTTATATGCAGGCGTTTATGCGCAGGGACGTGTACGACATGCCAGCGAGCGAGAGGAGGGGGAGAGATCGATTTGTAATGGCGAATAAATTACACGGCGCATGGCTGCCGCCAGATGATATTGTACGCGCCGATCGAAACTTGTCGTGTAAGAATTTCGAGTGTTTGTTCTAAACTATAAACGCGTCGTTTGAAAAGACCTAGAATTATACCACTCTCGAGTAAAAGGGACCGTTTGCGGAATTAATTTGCGGGGACTTCGTTTCAGTAGGAACTAACTGCAGTCACGTCATTCTCGTTCCCCGGTAATGAATACACTGCGCCACCGGCGCTCTCATCTCGCCACGCGAACGACAATTTCATATACGACGTGTCTATTTATCCAGCTTCCATCACGTAGCCGACATTATCTCGAAAGTTCTTCGCATTACCCGACGCGACTGCCCGGCAAAAGAGGCCGTTCATTGCTGTTATTTTCTATATACATATACTCGCACACAGTGCACGGAGTCGGGGGCCCGATGCAAAAAATATGATTGCGGGACTCGCGAAACTCCCATGGGCACGTCTCGCGAGCAAAAGAAAAGGACGTCGACGAGAGAGAAAAGGATAAAGACACTACCTGCCAGCAGCAGCAGCAGCGAGAGATCGTGAGCTCAGAGGAGAGAGAGAGAGAGAGAGAGAGAGAGAGAGAGAGAGAGAGAGAGAGAGAGAGAGAGAGAGAGAGAGAGAGGCAGGGAAGGAGAGATACAGCGGAGAGGGTTGGTTGCTGTGAGCGGAGAAAGAAGAATAGCCCCGCGGAGAAGAGCGAGAGAGGATGATGGAAGTGAGGAGGAAGAGAGAGCGGAGAGCATGTACAAGAAGAAATGGTTGGACGGCCAGGTGAGGCGGGAGGGGAGAGGGATATCAAGAGCGGACCTCCCAAGTTGCGATGGCGGATCATCATCATCGGGGCCTCGTCGTTGTCGAACACACACACACACACACACGCGCGCGCACGACCGGCTTCGATCGCATTAAACTTTCGGCCTGCTTCTCCTTTCCGCGACAATTTCGGCTCGACTGATGAATTGCAAAGGATCGCCTCATCGGCTTCGTCGAGTCCAAAAAAGAGACGAAGGCCTGCGGTGCACGGAATACGAAAATACTTACGTGAATTATATTACGGGCTTGATGCGGTATACGCGCCGCCGAAGAGAAACAAATTGCGAGATTAAAAACGTCCGCGCAGTGGAGAGAATATAACGATCTGAGCTCTCGTTCAGGAAATTGAAATCGTGCCCCGCTCAGCACGACATCCATCCTCTGACGGCGGGCTACTGCACATTTGGCACGCGACCCTGCAGCAGCTGATGGAGGTGAACGCGAAATTATCCGTATAGCGGCGGCATTATCTTAAATATACAGGCCGTCGTTTCCTCTTCCACGCAGCCCGATACACTTGATCAGCTTTATCGTGTACCGTTAATTTCGTGATTTGTCCTCTGCCTCTTGAATATTATACAAAGAAACGAAGCATTGTACATAAATATTTTTAATTTCCTTATCTCGAGTTCGATCCTGCACCGGGGGGAAAAAAGGGCCTGATGTATTAAGGCATAGATCTCAGCTGCTGCAGGGCTCAGCGCGATACACAGACGTCGAGAAGGAAAGTTCTAATATTTTCTAATGGCACACGTCGCCGATGGCGAGGAGATAGCTCAGCGAAATCTCTCGAATAAAGTCACGTATAAGTTGCAAACGCTCGCGCTAGAGCCGACTATGCTCCTCTCCTCAGCCAGCATTCGAGTCACGTCGTCTAATAAAGCTGCGCGTATACGCGCGGGCGCGAGTAATTTGTTCCTTTGTACATTTCCCCGGTGCGTAATGTCCCCGAGAACGAGGCTGGAAGAAAGCTCTGCCGTGTGCGTTACGCGCTGCGAGGGTAGTAAAGCCTATGGGGAGGGCTGACTTGCGTACACACACTGTGTGAGAGTAGCGAGCGCCTTTTATATCTATAAGACGCCGAGGCGCTTCTGACGATAGATGATATTGGAGCTAACAGATATTAATTTCGGGGATGTACGAGAGAATATTTGGAAGCCACCGGCTGCGGGATTTCGATCCCGGCGCGTGTGCGTGTGAGGGAAAGATAAGGCTGCGCTACTGCTGCTGCTGCTGCTGCTGGGGTAATCGATGGCACACCGCACTGCAGCGGCTTGTGTGTTGTACGACTATACGCGGCCGCCATAGTCGGCAAACACGACTTTTCCGCAGTTGCCATCAGCGCTTCTCGAGACTAATACGGCTTCTATAATTGTGTTTTTTTTCGCTGTCATGAGATTCTATACACACTGTTTTCGTTTAATTCCTAACGAATATAATGGGCGTCATTTTTCACGAGAGCCGAGCGGCTCGCGATTAACATTGTTAACCTCCCCCCTCCGGTGTAATTGACGATTCGCAAGCTCGTAAACAAACAGCCCGGCGCTGGCGGGAAATTGAGCTCGTTAAAATTTACGAACGCCGCACTTTTCGCAGCGTAAAGCATCGGCAACGTTATGCGAATCTTGGCTGTGCAATCGAGCGCGCGCGCGGGGGCGCGAAAAAATACACAGAGGAAAGTTGATGTACGCGCTGCAATCTACGCTCGCCGCCGCGGTATATACTGCACTGTACACACATAC
Organism: Nasonia vitripennis; assembly: GCF_009193385.2. Taxonomy (NCBI): domain Eukaryota; kingdom Metazoa; phylum Arthropoda; class Insecta; order Hymenoptera; family Pteromalidae; genus Nasonia; species Nasonia vitripennis. The sequence goes on from NC_045760.1 coordinate 6,248,034, forward strand.
AAGCGCGCGGGCGCATGCATGAGCGAGCTTTCAGCGCCTGGGCAGCAAATTAACGCGGATTATTGATGGCCTAGGAACAGATTAATTTGGTTACGGAATTGCAATCGCGAGAGCTGTGTGCGTGCATGAATAGACAGCCAATGACAAAAGAGCCCGCCGCCCGTATACAGTGCACTGTGTGTACGGGTGTATGAGAGAGCGAGAACAACAGCAGCCATTAGGGATGAAAGTGCATCAGTGAGAGGGGATGAAGCCGCGGAGACTGCACACATATGGCATATCGCCGATATGAAAGTACCCGCAGCGCTGCGTGTGTACCGGCAGTGGCGATCCTCTCTTTGTATTAGCCGCGCAACGACAGCGGCCGATACTTTACGAGTTTTTGGGGTAAATTGGCAAATCGTAAGCTACCGCCTCCGCGCAAGAGAGAGACCGAGCGCTAATCAGGAGAATAGCGCCGGATGTGGGCGTTCTCGTTACACGTCCTCGTGTATTATTGTGTGTAACGCTGTAACTCGAAACGAAGGTGTACTCCGTCGTCGGTTTTTCCGGAGGAGCGGAAAAGAAGGGAGAAAAAAGCGAGGAAAAGAAGGAAATAGAGAGAGAGTGAAAGCTGCAGGGATGTCGCAACCCCAGCGGGCCGGCAGCTCGTCCCAGTGGATATCTTCTCTCTCTCTCTCTCGCTCTCTCTCTCTCTCTCTCTCTCTCTCTCTCTTTCTCTCTACTGCTCGGGACATGGCGGCGTCGCGCTTAACATCTGTCGTTCATTTTGAAGGAGGATGCTGCCCGCAGACAATTGGAGCTCCGGCGCGCCCTTTTTCCGCTTCTTCGCTAACGCGCGGAGCGAGAGTTCGGGAAAGTTGCGGAGTAGTAGGGGATGGCTTTTCCGTGGAAAGTTGCCGCTGCACGCGCCGAATATAATTAGAAGCGGCGAGGGGAGGACGAGCGGGGTGTGAGTTATTGCTCTGCGGAGAGAGAAAGAGAGAAAATCGCACCGGATAGTCGCAGCGCGCCCAGTAGCAACGGGGAAAATTTAATTTGCCGAGGATCGGGATGCGGCGCTTTGATCGATCAACGGCAGCCCTCGATCTGCAGTGTAGGCTTCAATTAGAGCCGGTGGACGAATTTTCCCGTTCGTTAAATAACGATGGCGGCGGAGAACTAGGCTCTCTCAGCTCTAACGTGGGTATATTTATGGTACGCGCTTTTGATGATATGTGTTAGTTAAGGGTGCCAGCGTCGGAAAATGTTTATGCTCGGTAATTGGATGGCTCGAGTACAGTGTCCGTAGTTATAGATCGCTCGATTATACACGAATATAAAGAAAGTGTGTCATCGTCGTAGTCTCCGAGTCAGCCGAATTCGTATCGGTTTGTTACGTAAAACTGGATGCAGAAAGAAAGCTAGCACACAATTTATACAGTGTATTATACGTTGAAGCTCATTTTTCTCCTCTGTAAGCGACTAGACAACAACCGATCAAAAGTTTCTCACACGGTAGCCACCGCGCAGCGCAGCGAGTCAATAACCGTAAGTCTCGTCGGCGAATGCAAAATCTGCAATTTAAAGTATTTCGCGTACGACTTTCCGCGCGTTCTCTTCATAAATTCCGCTCTCGCGACGGGACACACAATAGCGCATACGACGTCAACGACCTATAAGGAAAATCTTTGTACTCGTATACTCGCCGCACTTCCAAGATCGATTCACACACACACACACACACCGAGTCGTTTTCGGCTACCGTGTACTTATACTATAACCGCCTTGAATTTTCCCTCGACCCACGGCGAGAGAAAAGCCTGGCGGAACACGGCGTGACAGGTATAGATGCCTATCTAAATGAATATATTATTCATTATAAAAGTCACTGTGTTCTATGCCGGCTCTCTCTCTCTCTCTCTAGTCTAGCGTGTGCATGCAAAGCACGCCGCTATAAATATTGATGATCTTGGTGCGCGCGCGAGAGCAGCTCTTTTTCAGTCGTGACCGTCTAATCTATTCCCAAACGTGATTCCGCGCGCGCGAGCGAGCCGTGCACGGCCCTTTTCCTCTTTCTCTCCCTCTTGTGTATACCATACACTCCCGTCGCGGTTGCGCTTTCTGCAGCGCTACATCTAGATATACGCGGCTCTGACGTCGATATTAATGTCTTTATTAGGGGTATCCCTCCTACGGCCTCTACCTCTATGTACGTATCTCGTTGAAAGCGGCTGAGAGTAACAACACCGCGCGCGCTGGGAATGTTCCGCGTGTTTCGAAATCGTTCTTTTTTTTCGCTATTTCAAGATACCGCCGCGAGGGCATATCTCGTATCTCGGCTTTTCTTTTCCGCGATTTCCTATCTAATATACAATATTTCGCGCAGCCGGTGAGAGAGTACTGTTAGACCGCGGCCGTAAGTCTCGTTTGTCAGTAGATTTATACCGCGAAGGGAAGTGCGCCGCTGCGGCGTTCGAGACGCGGAATCGAGCTTTCATCTCGTTTGAAAACTTTTAGATGTACGGTTCGTCGGTGAAAAATGTCCGTATAGAAAGTGGGCACAGGAAGAATCACAGGCTCTGGTTGGCCGCGGCCGAGCACCCGTCGAGCGCACGTGTGGGTGGAGAAGAAAATTCACCAACGAATGCACTGGCTCTCTCTCTCTCTCTCTTCCCGACGAGTAGGAGGAGAGGCAAAGGGCGCGTCTGTATACATCGACGAATCGCCTCGGCTTATCTCGCCGCCCTCGCGATTGAAACTAGCCGAGCGCCGATTGAGAGTTATCGGCCATCTAGCGCAATTTCCTCGCGAGAAAAAAGCCCGGTCTCGAGATGAGAAACCGGATTCGCGCTTGATAATCAAGCTTTCGGCTGACTTCAGACATTCTTATAAATCAAGAGGAAATTCGAAAATTGCTGAATCGCGAATTAAGTTCGCGTACATCTCTCTGCGCGTAGATGTATTTATACTGGCCAGCTCGTGATTCACGCGAGTTGCAGCCGAGAGAGATTACGCGTTTAGTATGCAGAATGCGAGTCGTGCACTTTTACGAAAATTGTTTATCCCCATGAGTAGTACACCGATGCGAGAAACCGATAACGTTTTCTTTCTGGCACGAGGATAGAAGCTAGCTCGCGTTTAAAATTGTAGCTTTGTGGCAGAGAGTATAGCAATTACGAGAGTCAATGAGCTACTACTACAATCAGACAGCCGATAACCGAACATTATTCACGGCGATTGAGACATAACACGACTAGAAATTACCCACGGATACCAAACCAGTTTCCGACAATCGCAATCGCGCAATAGTTTTGCCGATTATTAAACACACCTAACCTGCCCAGGACAAAGTTTGTGCTTAAAAAGAAACTTCTACCGAGTGTGCTGCACACACGAGAGAAGGATCAACGTCCTCTCCTCTCTCGCACACAGAGCTGGTCGCCTCTTAATTGGTATGACTCTCGGACTCTCTCTGTCTCTTGCGGAGCCGTTTGATTCTATCGTCCGGTGAATATACGACGGGACACGTCAGGTGTTGCTCTTGCGTCCTGCGCACGATTCGCGCGGATGATAAAAGGCTCGAGGCGCGCAACGCACTCGCGTGCACGCGGCGTAGATAGGGCGCGACGCATGTCGAAATTCGCGCGATAGCTCCTCGCCGCGCTCATTTAACGCTTCTCTCACTCTCTCGGCAAGATGCATAATACTATAGCTATATAGCCAGCTAGAGGGATAGAGAGAAAGAGTTAAAACGCTGGCAGAGGGGGGAGGCGCAAAAGTTGGCGGCGGCAGCAACCACCAAGCCTTTAAGCCGCGGCGGGAAGTTTCCCACTGATCCTCGACGCTCTCGCGCTCGCCCGGCTTACTAAGCCCCCCGGATTCCGGAGTTACTGCGCCAGCGGCGCACCACGGCACACACCATCATGCACCGGCTCTCTCTCTCTCTCTCTCTCTCTCTCTCTCGCTGAGGATATATGTATATATCTGTCTGCGAGCGCCGCATATAGCTATTTCTGCATGCGCGAATTCAACCGGATGCGGGGAGTATGGGCTAGCTGCAGCAGCACACGCGACGGAGTAGTGGAAATGTCGGGGGCAGTGGCAGCTTTGGCGAAATTTAAACAAGCCGATATTATCTGTGGGTTAAAAATGAAACGAGTGATTACGTCAAAAAGTATAAAGATGATAGTGAGCTCTCGTAACTCGGCGTCAGCTCGAGTCCGAAAATTTCGCTCGTTTATAATTCCGAAATTCGTAAGCTTTTAACACCTCGATGGCGTCAACCCGATAAATAAACAAAATCCATATTTACACAAAGAGCCGAGACAAGCGACACCTCCCTATCCTCTTTGTCTCTCGCCTCTCTCGCATCAGCAGCGGAGAGTCGCCCGGCGATCTAGTGCATCCCTATCGCGACGACGATCGTTCTCCGACACTGCTGCTGCTGCCGCAGTACGGTAGCGACGGGATATTTACGATCGCCTGGCCAGGCTGTGTGTGTTGAAGTAGTTAAATTGCCGATAATAAATGTGCGCGAGCGAGCGATCACCTGCGCGAGTATGGCGACCGAGCTCTCTACTCGCGGAAACGCGCGGAGTAGCTTTTATTTTTCGTGTCCCTCGGCTTTATCTGCGCCGGGTGCATCTGCTGTATAAGGGAGAGAGAAAGAGAATGGGGAGAAACACTTTTTACGGCCGGCCGTGCGCTACCGAAACTGCTGCGTCTGTATTATCTTACTCCCGATTGAGAGTGGCCTCTCCAATTACACGAGGCCGTTCGATCGAGAGAGAGAGAGAGAGAGAGAGAGAGAGAGAGAGAGAGAGAGAGAGAGAGACGCCATATGTTGGCAAATTTTTGTCGACTCCTGCGGTTTCGCGTGTCGGAATGCGGCCGTTTCGTCGATAAAATTGGGGGCTTGTCGGGGGATATTGGCGCGCGACGATAAAAGTGCGCGGTGAGATAGACTGCCGCTGAGTTTATGACGAAAGGGATCTGCCGAGTTTTTCAAGAGTTTCGCGTTACCTCTGATGCACATGGTGCGTGCGTGACGACGACGGGGCGGATATTTTTCTCGAAAAAATGCAGTGCGCTCGGGTATTCGAAGGCCGAGTAAAAAGTCGCCGCATTCTTGTAGCATTCCTATCACGGCGCGAGGCTTGCCAATTAAGCACGTCTCCCTTGATAAATCCGTCGCTGCATCAGAGAGAAGAGCCGCGCTGCATCGAAAAATGATAAAAATGCCGACGCACGACGACAGAGAGAAGCATTAAGCCTCGAAAATTCCAATTTAATCAACCGCACGGCTGAGGCATTAGGATCTCTCTCGCGTGTCAATTATCGAGATATCGACTTGAATATAATGCCCGCTTCCTTCCTTCCCGCTCGCAGCTCGCACGAGATAATCCTCGGCCCGCTCGTTGCATACTGTTTATCGATATCTCAGGCGGGGATCGACGAAACGTCGCCGTCCGCCGAGTCACTGACTCGCTTCCCTCGTCTCATCCTCGCAGTCAGCATAGTCCCCTCTTCGCTGGATTTAGAAATCACGCTGCCGTCTCTCTCCCCGCGATTCACGTTTTACGTAACAATGACAAGATTTACGAACTCGCTGGACGCATATAGAGGAGGGAAACGGACGCCGCTCGTAAATACATGAAAGGAGTCGGACCGCGCGCTCTCGGTAAGAGAGAGAACGTCGTCCTGCCGCGGCTACACGCGCACAGGAAGGATCTTGATAAATTGAGGCGCGAATAACAATGTTGACGGCTCCGAAGTCGGATGACTCCCGCATGTGCGGAAATCATACACCTTGCACGCTCGTGTATACTACGTGGGCTCTCGCAAGGGTGACGGGATATATATAAGGACTCCGGTATCGTCGATCTTCGCGGCGGGGAAAATATGGATCGGGCCGCGCGATCGAAGCGGCGAAAAGCCCGACTTTGCACGTATTATTTCTTTGCTCGCTCGCGGCGTTCTCACATCGTCGAAGCAAAAAACGCTATAAAAGTCGCACCCGTGACTAATTCAATTTAAAGAGTGCGCCGAAGCCGATTCCGATTCTAATTCCAGCAATTATCTCTTCCTCAACAGCGATAAAACAGCCGGTAAAGCTAGCCAACTAGAAGCCGATCTCTCTCGAGCTCGCCTATTACACGCTCCTCTGGTACAGCCGAGTTTGTTGCCTTAAATTCTCGTATCGTTAAGGTTAGATCGAAGCGACGAGCATTGCGCACGGCTACTTTAGATCGGCAGCAGCAGCAGAATCCTCGTGCTCTCGCTCGCTTGCCATTATCGCGGTCAAACGGGGTCGTTCCAATTACCGCTGCTACACACGGAGAGAGGACTCGTCGTCGTCGTCGGAGATTTTACAGAGCGTGCACTCGTGTTGTTCGGAGAGAGAGAGAGAGAGAGAGGCGGGACTAACTCGGCTATACGGCTGGCCATTTGCTGCCGTGCGAGTTTCCTGCGCGAGCGCGATCGCCGACGTTGAGCTATATTGTATGCAGTAGCGACGATCGGAGAAACACGGATTCGGCGATTAAGTGCGTCGGGAGGTAAAGAAGAGCTTCCTCTGCGTTTATGATTTTTCATGGATGAGCGAGCGCCGACTTTTAGCCTGTTATAGGGCATTTTAACAGCTTAATTTGGAGAATTTTATCAAAACGGAGTGGATTGTTAAGGGCGTTTTCGTTAAAGCGAATTCGCTCGAGAACCGAGCGGTTGTGCTTTACTTCTCGCGAGCGAGTGCATCATGCACGAGCGATAAGGGAACACAGCTATATTTTTGCCGCAGTTACGATCGATACACTTGACCGGCCGAGCTTTGCGCACAATTACGAAAAATAATAGCAGTCGATTACACATACTCGCCGCCGCAACGATTACCCCTGAAAACAAGCTTTACGTCTGCTATCACAAGGCGGGCAGGTTATATGCTCGCGAGCGAAATTGTTATTAATCATCTCGGCGACGTCGTTTTTCTCGGTTCACTCTAATTATTCTCTCTTCGCGGATGATTTCTTTCCAGTGCGTATACCAAGAAGCTATACGTGCGATGGCGCCGGGAACTCAAACAAAATATCATCCATATATATTTTCGTCGCACGAACGGACAGGCCACATCCTCTGCCGCGAGGAAAAACAAAATGTCGGGGGAGAGATTTATTAACGGATCCGCAGGCTCGCATGCGTGTAACACTTGACGACGAGTGAAATTTTTCTCCGTCCACGCCCTGTATAAATAAGAAGACGCGCCACACATCATTCGCGTACAAAGGGAAAGCTCGTGGGCTAACAAACCACCGAAGAAAAACGCCCTCGGAGAAAGATAGATAGAGCTAACGGGGAGAAGAAGAAGAAGAAGGAAGAAGAGGAGGAGGAGAGGGACGGCGAGGCGAGGAAAAAGGGGGCAGAGCGCACGCGGGGGCGGCTGTTTGAGAAAACAAGAAAAAGTCGATGAAGTAGGAGGCGTCGCGGCGCCTACGGCGGAACTCGCCTGTATCTATATACACTCCGGCTATGAGAAAGCCCGCGGGGCTCGAAATACGTAAACCTGAAAAGGAAGAGAGAGAAAAAAAAGAGGAAAGAGAGATGCGAAAAAACGACGATAGCCCCAGGGTTGCGAGGATCGACATTCAGTCGGCCGCCGCCGCTTCTTCTAAGCTTCATGCAAGGCAAATCAAGCTGCAGAAGGCGAACACTATTCCGGGATTGTGTGCCACAGACCTTTTACTTATATTTAAATTCGCGCCGAAAGGGGCGTATATGCAGCCGCTGTCTCTCTCTCTCTCTTTCTCTCCTTTCTATTCCATGCATTCGCAACTTGCCTAAGTGGCTGCAGCGGCTTATGTAGAGCGAGAGAACAAACACACACGCATAAACGGGAGAGGGACTGAGCCCGAAATCGGGATACACTTAAACGAATTGCGCGCCGGGGATAAATCATTGGGTAAAGTGCGCGTTGGGCAGGGATTGATTTGCATAGCGCTGCGGCATTACGCGGCGCCCATCGATATCGAGAGTGTGTAGCTTTCTCTCTAAGGGGAAGAACCGTCGGCTCTAAAATCAGGCTGCTGAGCATTTTCGGAATTGGCTATAATTTAGAGAAAAAGCTCGGGACACACGCGATTTCTCACGGTAATGTGATTGAATTCGTTTTGCTAGATCGTTCGACGCAATTATTGTTATACGCAAGGAAATATTTTGAATATTCGAATTTCGAGAGCTCGAGCGGGAAGAAGCGTTAAACTGCGGGGCGAACGGTAGCCAAATAACAATCATATAAGAATCGCGCTGGCTGCACCCCCGCAGGGTCGCAGGTCACCCCCGGGTTAATTTCCAGATGTTTCTTAAAGCCATTGTGATTAAAGTAAGACCCGTGCGACGAAGAAGGGTCGCACTCCAGGCCGAAGCAGCGTGTGATCTATTGTCCAATAAAGAGACACCGCCACCAGTAATTATCGAGCCGGCCGTTGACCTGCCGCGTACCCTCATTAAACTATTCCAAAGTTTCGGAAATGCAACGCATACCGATCGCCTTTTATATTGCTCGGCAAACTTTGGATACACCCAACGCGGGAGAGGTGAAGAAGTCTCTTGATAAAATCATCAAATCGGCATTACTGTTACGCGAAATCGCTCTATCGCAAAAATTGCCCCCCGTCGAACAATGTAATCAGAGCAAATTATAGGCATTAGGTCGAGAGAGGCTACATCGAAGCGAGAGAGCTTCAAAGATTCAGGCGGTCAGTGGTCGCTTTCGAACCCTCATAAATTTTTCCTCACCTATATCTTTTTCTCTGCTCTTTTTTTCCTACAGTAGTATTACTATACGCGGCGCGCAGAGAAGAGGAGAGAAGAGAAAGCCTAAAGCTAAAGACCGAGTGAAAGTCGGGCAAAACAAAGCAGCTCGCGCGACGGGGTAGAGATTTAAAAAAGGGACACCCTATACGCGTACAGCGTCTAAAAAACGAAGAGTATAAAGGGAAAAACGGTCTGCGGCGGGTGAAAGTAGCTTTCTAAAAAAGAAGAGAAAATTGGGGTACGTCCCCGGAAATTTCTCCCGAAAATCGAGCCTCGTGTCTCGAACAAAAAAAAAACCAACGCCGTCCCGACTGCTGGTTGACGCAACGGAGAAAAATAAGCATCGAAAATTTGCATCTCCTCGGCGCTGCTGGCAATTAACGCTATGTTTCAACAAATGATTTCCCCGCGCGCGTCGTTCACCACTTACGCGAGACACGTTTACCGCGCGGGCTCATTTGTCCGTTTAACGTGTAACAGAGGGCCACGTAAATAAGTCCGGCACACACAGGCTCTCTCATTAGCACTTAAAAATTCGTAACATTCGTGCCGTCCTCTCTCTCTCTCTCTCTCTCTCTCTCTCTCTCTCTCTCTCTCTCTCTCTCTCTCGGTACCGGTCGCCTGGCAAAAAAGTCGCCGATCGGATACGTATAAAGAAAGCGAGTTCGCATCGCGCGCTCGAGAAAGCCAATTAAGAAATGTTTTGTCCGGAGAGCGACGAAGGGTGGCTCGCTCGCTCGCGCGAGAAAAACGAAGAGCCGTCGGCCGAGTCGCTGAAATCGGGAGAGAAGGAGAGGAGAAAAAGAAGTCTTGCGACAGAAAAGGGGCGGCGGCCGAGGATGAGAGAAGAAAATAAGAATCTCGGTATGAGCGCGCTTTCTTTCGCGGATGCCATCGGCGCAGCTCTCGCGATCTCGGTTTTATACATATAAAAGCGCATAGGCGGCGGACCACGGCAGCTGTTTGAGCCGGGCAAATTAGTAGCCGGCGCGTGATTGGTCTGTTGCCGCCCCGTCCGGCGTATTCCTTCGCGCGCGTAGTGTACACCTATACACCCCGAAATGCGTTCGACCCCCCCTATATCTCTCGCGTATACTGCACCGTCGCAACACTACACACTCGCAATTTACTCGCGCGATATCTTTATGCAGGGATTTACGATCAGATAATCATCGAGAGGGATGTTCCGGCATTTTTTCGGCTGAATTATTATTATTTATCCGTCGCCCGCTCGCCGGCCGGGGCATTAATTAAAAGGGGGGTATACGCGCGAAAATGACTTTATTAAAAGCTGGCTTCTCCTCTCCCTCTCTCTCTCTCTCTCTCTCTCTCTCTCTCTCTCTCTCTCGCATGTGTGAACTGTATAGGTATAGGTGAACACATAGTCGCGTGATTCGCGCACACAGGCCCTCTCTCGTTCCGAGAAAGGACCGCCGGCTCTCCATCATCTTCGAGCGCGCGGATAAGGCGATCGTGTCGCGCAGAACTCGTTCCTCGCTGGAGGGGAAATAAAAAGGGCCAAATGAAAACCTCGACGGCGAGTACGTGATCAACATGCTCAAGATCTATATTGACGTATGAAAAATGGCGGGAGAGGAGGTACAAGACACGATCCGCTGCACCGCATGAGGCTATACACGTCCCTCTCTCTCTCTCTCTCTCTCTCTCTATTCGCTGCGCGGCTGTGTGTTTGCCGGCCCGGGGTTCTCGAGAATTATGTACGCGGAATATATACGACGAGGGCAATTAAATCAGCGCGAGAGCCGCCTGCTTTATACGACCGACGCGTGCGTGCGCTTTTTTCCAGTTGCGAATTCGTCGAGAATTATGCTATCTATAGAATAATACCACGGTGCCATAACCGCGATGAGATAAAATTAGAGTACCCGGAAGTCGAACTGAACCGCTCGGCGGGAGAAAAATCCGCGCAATATTTACAGAGCGAGCCAGCGCTAGGCGCGCGAGCACACGCGAAGCTTCCCGGAATCGAGCGCGAACTCGCGGAATAAAAGAGCTGAAATAGCCGGCAGTCACGGGCGTCCCGGGCTATAGTACAGTCGCGCTCGTATTGCAGCAACGCGAGCGTCACGGAACTCATGCGGCACGACTCGCCTTCTCTCACCTATACACACGGTGCACCTAGCTATAGTCATACAGAGGCGTGCACGAAAGAGAGAAAAAAGTATCTATATAGCGGCAGCATAGCCTCGCGCTATCTATAGGTATACATCTGCAGCCCGCGCGCGATACAAGGAGCTGCGGCGCTCCTGTGTACGAGCTGCGCTTATGGCGATGTAATCCCCATTGCCACGAGAGAGAAGGAGATGCGATACGTGTATAAGAGCAGCGCGCTCGAAGGGAGCATAAATCCTCACTAGCCGCTCTCTCGCGTAAGCGACGTCACGAGAGAGAGAGAGAGAGAGAGAGAGAGAGAGAGAGAGAGAGAGAGAGAGAGAGAGAGAGAGAGAGAGAAGAGAGCGCTGCATCGGGCTACCGGAGGCTCTATTAGACGCCGCCTAGGAGATTCGCCTTCGGAGACGCGCTGGATCGCTGCCAGGCTTCGGGATGTATTTACGAGGCCGTGAGCCTCTAATGATCGATTCGTAACGGGGTGCGCGTGTGTCCGTCTCTAAAGGGGAGAGCCCCCGTGCATAATGGCCAGCTGTCGCGCTTCGCTCCGAAGATTCCGCGAAGCTCGCAGTCTCTCTATACTCGTTAAACGTCCGGCTTTGCAATTCATAATTCACAGCCTATGGGAATAGGAAATCGAGGCCGTTACGCGGCTGATCGCGCGAGATCGCGCGTTACTCGTTAATCAAAACTTTGGATGAATCGACTTACTTTCTCTCGGTGGAATCGAGTACCTCGTTTACGCAGATTTATAACAAATGCAGTCCTTACCTGGAACAGAAAAAATGAAATATTTGGTTAGACACAGTTGTCGGGTGTCTGAGATTTGGTATATAGTGCAAAACAATCGTAAGCAGCGTAAATGTAAAATAAAATGGCGGCGAAGCGTAGAGGATGAACGTAGGAGCAAGTGGAAAATGGCAGTAACTACTATCGTACAATATAGTCAAAGTCGCCAAGTTTCACGCGCTATGCGTCAAACTTGGCTCATCGCATTGCACAATCGTCATATCACAAGCATTATACAGAGAGTCATAATCGATATCCGTATAATAGAGCAGGTAAGCGACGAATATCGATGTATGGCGTTAATTAGTAAAACAATAATAATAATATTCGAGCGGTTCTCTAATCTACTTTATAATATGCAACAGATAAACGCATGTCCCTTATGCATTGCGAGCGAGCGCTACACATAACAATACATAAACATAACAGAGCGAGAGAGCAGCAGCCATATAGTGAGAGAATTACAAGCGGTCAGAATCAAAGTGTGTGCGTGTGTGTGGGTTATATCCAGTTGCAGAGCATAAAATCTCCGGAGCCGCACCCCGTCCATCGTCCCCCGAATTCCAGGGCGCAATTTGGCGCGGGCACCGCGGCGAGGTTTTTTCCGCTGCCGAAGAAAAGACGTGCTACGTGTTGAGAATTGGAGTCCGCTCGCCACGCGAGAGAGAGAGAGAGAGAGAGAAGAAACGCTCTGGCGGCCATTTGAGGAACGACGCGGCGTTTATTCGCGAAATAAGCGAGGCGGAGGACGATTATAAAGTAAAAGAGGGATCGTTCCAATCAAGCGCGCGCGCTGCTCTTTTCGGAGGAAAAAGTGGACGGATCGTCGGCGGCGGCATCAGCCATTGGGACGCGGCTCACGTGTCGCGAAAGGGAGCAGAAAAAGGGAGCACGGCTGCGGCCGCACGTATAACGAAGTCGCGCGGCGAGAAAAAGTTGGACGCGCGCGCGTGGAATCGATGAGCGAAGAAGAAGCGCGCAGGAGAAGAAGAAGCTGCTGGGCTGCTTGAAGGGTAAGTGAAAAGACAGGAGCAAAGGGAGTCGAAGGAGGTGGATCCCCTTTTTCGTGCCGCTATATGCTCTTTCTCTCTCTCTCTCTCTCTCTCTCTCTCTCTCTCTCTCGGGAGGGGGAGTAGAGAGAAAGAGGAACGGGCCCCGTCCAGGGCTAATGGGACGCAATTAAACGATTCGTATCAAAGAGAATCGCCGCCGCGGCTCGCGGGAATGTCGCGAACTAGTGGAGGGGAGAGGAGCTCTAGAAAAATCTCGGCCACGTCTCCAATTCCATCTCATTAGCGAAGGGAAACACAGCAGCAGCTGATGCTTGTCTCGCGGGTCGTCTTAGAGGAGCTGCGCAGAGTCCGCGCGTGCGAGCGAGCTCTCGATGCAAGAAGAAGAAGAAGCAGAGAAGAGAAGAGGGAGCCTTCGGTAGCCATGTATGGATCCGGTCCCCCTATCCCCTATCTTTATATGAGAGAGCTCATGCAGCATATACCGGGTGTCGCCATCTCTCTCTCTCTCTCTCTCTCTCTCTCTCTCTCTCTCTCTCTCTCTCTCTCTCTCTCTGTCCCGCTCTCCTGGTGCGGACAGTTTCTCACGCTCTCGGTAGGGCCCACTTCATGTACGTAGGCAGGTAATACCGAGAGAGGGAGAGAGTGGGAGAAGGGGGTGACATCGCGCGCGGCTATCGAGAGGAATTTCTTTCTCTGGACGAGGCGATTTTTCACGATTATGCGGGGCGTTCCATGATGCGGCTGCACTGTCGCTTGATTTATGTAATGCGCCGAGAGTTCTCCCCGCTGCTGCAGTGACAAGCGTATTATTATACGCTTGATTTTCGGCCGGCTCGTTATTGGAGGCTTGAGAATTTTTTTCGAGAGAGAAGCGCACTGACCGCAGATGCAGCTCGATCTGCTTTTTTCGGGTTCGCTCAGGTATGAAGAAATTACGGTGTTTTCGCTTGATTTATGCTCTCGAGACTCGTGAAATAACGAGCTGTACGGAGTGTACTTTTTGCAAGCTCTCGTGAATAAAATTTCGACGGATTTCGTCGTCGATCCTCCAAGTGCGTCAACCCCCGGTTAGCTAGATCCTTTATTGTACACAGGAGCACGCGAGCGACATGAAAGCTCGTTACGGGGGGATTTTAGGTGACCCTCTCCGGCTCTATGGGGTCAGCTGCTTCTACGATGCCGTTTTAAACGACCACCTTATATCGCTATAAGAGAGCCACTCGCCTCTGCGCACGTAGGTCGTATACCTATATAGGAGCTGCATGTAGCCGCAGTCTCGAGAGCTCTCTCTCGCGCGCTTGCATGTGCGCTGCAAAACAAAGCGAGCTCGTTAGGAGGTGCATCACAACGACTGCTGCTGCTGCTGTTGTGCTCTTTGCCGTTTCTCCCTCTCTCTCTTAGCTCGAATATGTTCGCTCTGCACATCCTGCTCCATCGGCGAGTGACTCGGTCTCTCTCTCTCTCTCTCTCTCTCTCTCTCTCTCGTATGTCGCTGCTGCTGCCGTGAGTGGCTACGGGAGCCGGATAATTGCCTCGGCGACTCCCCGTAGTCTGGGGCTCGCCTCCGCACACAAGAGAGAGAAAGACACTCGCGCGCAGTATCTTCGTCGCATCGAACCCGGAAAGCCAGAAGAGCTCGCGTATGGTATAGCCGAGAGCGCTTCGCCAACACACACACGCTCATACGATAAGCAATTCTTTTTTTCGGAGAACGCAAGCGAGAAAGCGGGACAAAGAGCGAATTGCCTCGGCCAAGTTTTTTGCGCGAAAACACGCGAAATCGTTAACGAATCTTTCGCGTTTTCTCTTTTGGGGATGCGCGAGGGCTCCGCTTCGAAATTCCATATATAAACGGTCGCGCTCTCTCGAAGTTTCTTTGCGCGCACCAGCCGCGAAAAAAGCCGCGCGAATGTTGATTTATTTAGCAGAGCCTAATTATTTTCAGGGGCTACCGCCGTACTCGAGAGGGCAGCGGATTTGAGAGTTTTTGTCGATCTTTTGCGGATAAATAATACATCCGCGAGAGAGGGAGACTATACTGTCGAACGTGCGCCGGCTAAACAATGGCGCTCGCATCGTTAAGTAGATGAGTCCGTGTATGGTACGCCGTGATATTTTATATGATGCGCCGCTCTCTCGGGAAGTGGATCGAGAGAAAGGGGGGATACAATGGGATGCTTCGCGCGACTTCTTAACGATTCGAAGAAAGGCTTTGGCGTAAAATTTTGCTGCTCCTCATTGTTGTTGTTATTGACAATTTTTTCAAGAATCTTTTCTTTTGTCTTATACTTTTTCTGAGCTTTTATGAGATATTTTGCGTCGAAGGAATTTTTGGAATTAGACGTCATTCGAACACCACGCGGTATGAATATGAAATCGTATATTTTAAAATTCTCATAGCAATTAAGAGATCAGACGAAAGACCCCCCACTCCTGCTTATCAGACAGGAACCTCTTATGTACAAACGTTCCTTTCGCCAATAAAAAAAAATCACGGATGAATAAATCTCCGACAGTCATCGCAATCAACTAGACATAAAAATCGCGTTAAGTGCTTTCCGACGGCTCCTAAAACGACGTGTCTCCTCTATCCCCACTCCCATGTTCCAACCGTCGTAAATTTCTCGCATGTATCCTCGTAAAAACCATTCCGACGCGTGTCCTTGAATGGCTCATAGAATCGGCAGCCATCACCCAATCGATACACGCGTTACACATTCAGCTGTAACAATATACGAATCGACGCAGGTAGTTCCCATCGATCACCATAGTAGCTTCCAAAATAATCGATCGCCAATTACGCGTAACGAGCGCAACGGTCGACTCCCCTTTTATTTTTCATGCCGACGAGAGAAATCCCGCGACTTGGCTTTTCGCCTCACGTTCTCCGCGACATGGTAGCGCACAAGTAGACACACAGACTTGCTGGTATAACGTATGGAGTATGAAGTCGACGCGGCGAAACGTTAACGTTTTCTCTCTCTCTCTCTCTCTCTCTCTCTCTCTCTCTCTCTCTCTCTCTCTCTCTCTCTCTCTCTCTCTCTCCGAACGAGCTCTCTTTTTCACCTCATCGTGCACGTCGTCGAAGGAGAGGTTATTACTACGGTTATGGCCTGCCGCTGCCGCCACCGAGGCTCATCTGCGAAATCCCATCCTCAACAGGTGCCGCTGCTTATGTGTATCCGCTGGCTAAATTCATCCTTTTCAACGCGAGCTTAAAAAGCTCCGAAATTTACGAATACGCGTGCGAGTGATCCATCGATCGGCACGAGAAATCGCGTATACACGATCGCTGGCCTTTCCTTTATTAATCTTGATCTCTTCATTAATGTCTGGCACACAAGCGCAACGGCTCCCGCTGCGTCGAGCAACGAGAGGTACAAGAGCGTACAACGCGGATAGATAGATAAGGAGCAAGTAGCCGAACGCTCGAGCGATAAAAAGTGACTCTCGCCTATTTCGAGTACGGAGAACGCCGTGGAATACGAGAAAACATATACGCGAGGTGATCGGCCTCTTTCTCCGGCTGCGTATGCCGCAGCATATAGGCTAAGGTGGAGCTCGTGCGCAGCGCGCTGCAACAAAGAAGGACATAGCTCGCCGGCGAGAGTCTGCCAGGACGAGTTTATGCGATTTTTACACTCGATCTGATTTTTTGGCGGCGCGCCTCCGGAGAGCAAGAGAGAGAGAGAGAGAGAGAGAGAGAGAGAGAGAGAGAGAGAGAGAGAGGCCAGACAGATATATGTCCCACGGCCATACAAGAGAGCGCCCGCGTATAAAGACATCGAAGCGAAGCCAACGAGAATTCCTCATCCCATGCCGCGCGCGCTGCTTCGCCTTCCCCTTTCCTTTTTCTTAGCTTCTTTACCTCCTCCTCCTCCTTCTCTTCGCTCTCCTCCTTCGTCCGCGGCATTTTCTTTTTTACTCCTTCGTACTCGCGCGCGCGAGCGGCTGCTCTTTTTTCTCGCTTATTCGGCCTCTTTTTCCTCTTTCTGCAGCGAGAGAGAGAGAGAGAGAGAGAGCCGGGGAGACGCGAGCTGCGACGTGCCCTCTTTCTTCTTCTTCTTCTTGGCCTGTTCTCCTTATATTCTTTTTGCGCCGCGGCTCTTTGCGTGCCCCATCATCCTCTTTGCCACCATACTTGGTATAAGCCGAGCTGCCCCTTCCACAGCGAGAGTCCGCGCCGGGATAATAAGAAGAGCGAGAAGCGAAGGGCCTCGCCCATAACCGGTTCCCCGCATCTCTCTCGCTCTTTATCCTCTTCGTCATCGCACCCTCTCCTCCGACCTGCATGTATATACCTGGCTCTACTCGCTTAGCTCGAAAGAGCAAGTGCACAAATATGTGTATACGCCTAGGCCGAAACTTGGTCCATAGTAGTGTGAGCTTCGGATTATGATCGCACTACGCCTCTGTATATAGGTGCCTGATTTTCGCGCGATCTCGCGCGGCATCTCGCTGCGTCCTTTAATTTCGCGGTCGCCTCCGGGAGACGTGTATATCAAGAGCCACAGCGAGGCGGGAGGAATTTTTGGCTGATTGCAAGCGTGCTGTGTTCAACACGTATACGGCTCTTGTATAGATCAATCGAGCGGCGCGGTCTTGATTAGTCGGGAGCCCGGGCACAGGATCCATTAAAAATTCGCGGAGGGGCTTTTCATTCGATTGGCCGTTCGTTATTATGGCCATGCCGTGTACACGTATGTACTTTGCATAATTGATCGCATTTGCATTGTATATCTCTCTTTCGTTAACGGCGGACACGCAATCTTAATGCCCGAGCTGCTACTTCAAAGGAGCTGTAAGCCCCCCACTGCTCTGTTATATTCAGCGAACGAATCTCTCTCTGTGATGCCGGGAGGTGAGTTACGAGGCTTATAAATTTACGCCTACGCGCGGTTCAGGAATCCGAGGATTTCCCGTACACACTGTGCAGACGAAATACGAGCGTTAGTCAATATCAAGCGAGCGAGGAGAAAACTACTCTAGCGCGTCGTTAAGACCGCGAGAGAGTCTGCTCGATGAACACGTTTGCGATAACGCGCGGTATAAGCCGAAGCTCCCTCGACGAGGAATAATTAAATGTTAATGTCGTCGCCGGTCGTCAGCGCAAATCTTGCGAGCGACTCTTCTGCCGCGAAGAGCCAGTTCATACATTTAATGCTCCATTAAAGTGCCGAAAGAGATATCGGCTTTTCGTAATTACTCCGATAATCGGCGCCCCGACGAGGCCGTAAATTCGCAGCCGCGAGATATACTCTCTCTCTCTCTCTCCGGCGAGTCTGGCTTCTGCGGGACTCGATCTACTTGTTACACACACACGCGTGCTGAGTGAGAGAGGACGTGCAGCGCGAATACGATTTCGAGTTCTCGATCTCGTCCTCTCTTTTTCTGCAGATGGCACGGCGGCCCTTTTCGATTATTCCCGGGCTTCTTTTTCTGCGCGAGAGCTGCGAGGGGGAGATACATTTCAAGCGAATTCGAAATGATCTAGAGGGACACTCTCGTATACGTTATATAGAGATCTCAAGCTGTGGATTTTTTGTCCCATGAGTTCTGCACAAAGCAGAGCGCAGTGACGCGGGATATGGGACGCGTGTAAAAAGCAAGAATCTCGAATTTATTTCGAGTTTTCGAAGCGGCATACTCGCCGCTGGGATGGAAGACGCGACGGCTATTTATCGAGCTCGCTCGCGAGATGGCTTAATTTTCAGGACGAGTATAAATAGTACAAAGAGAGTCGAGAGCAATCAGCGCTCTCGCGCAGAAAAACGGCATTTTTCTACGTACTGCAGTGTGTACACTGTACATGTACGAAAGAAATGAGTGTAGAGGAGGGGACACAAGCCGCGAGTATAAGTACCCGCACGAACACGCATGCATTACCGGGGGAGAGCGAGAGCGAGAGAGGAAAGAGTTGAAAGAGAGGAACGCTGGAACAGCATCCACTCATCACGCGGCGTGTAGCCGCCTTTGCACAAGCGAGCGTGCCGCCCGGCGGCTGCGGAGCCCAAGAGAGAGACCGAACGCTTTTACAACTCAATGCGGCGAGAGCGAAGACGGCGCTGCTGGAAGAACCCTCGGGCTCTTTCTCCCTCGACCCTCTCCTTATGCATGTACTCGCTTCCTCTCCGTCTCCTCCTCCCTCCCTTCCTCTCTCCCCGACGATTTTTTTCGTCAAAGTATATACACACACGCGCGCACACCCTCTCTCTCTCTCTCTCTCTTTCACCAGGCGGCTCTGATCTCTCTATCCTTGTCAGCAGCTACGCGGATAGTAGAGCCGCGAGAGACAGTCCAGAGCCGGCCTTCGAGCGCTCGGAATAACGCATAGAAAAAATAGAGTAATACATTGTTCTCTCTCATTCGAGTTTCGCGTACGTATAGCCGTAGGTACACGCGCGCACCCACGCGCTCGCCTTAAAAAAAAAACAAAAACGAGTGTACTACCGCTCTCGATACACGTGCCCGCGCGGATGAGCGATCTATCCAGGAAGACGTAAGTCTTTCCGAGAGCGAGCCGGGGTTTGTTATAAACGATAATGCGATAATGGACGCGCCGAGCGGCTCCGCGAGCAATTAGGTAATCGTGCAGCGCTGTGTGTACGTACGTACACGCTGTGTACCTACGGCATGTAACGACCTGGATGTGCTTTATTCGGCCGAGTGTAAATATGAGTTTCGAGATTTTTCATGGGAGAGGTAATGAAAAGCCGGGATTTACAAGCGTATCCCCGAGATTTACCGCCGATGCTAATGGCGCAAACGTTTTCATTCGGACGCGCGCCGAGCGTGTATGCGCACTCGCTCTCCGCTTATTGTTTATGTCTATTTTCAAGCGCTATAATAATAACGAGCGCGCGTGTACGAGCTTTCGGTATAATTGAAGTTTATAAAGTCTAAATCCCATTTCCTCTCTCTCACTCTCCGTCTCTCCGCGCCCGGTAAACATTTGATTAGCCTCGCGCCTATAAATACGAACAATATTTTCTCCAACATAACCCGGCGCCTAATGTACGTGCACAGTCGCGTCTCTGTATTATCTAAATTGAATATTTTTACGAGCAGGAAACACGCCACACTCGCGCGCAAAACGCAAACGATTAGAGAGAGAAGAGCGGGCGCGTAAGCGAAAAGCAATTAAGTCGTGTATCACTCAAAGAGAAAGGAGCGCGCGCGTCCCTCGACTCTCTCGCACCCTTTAATTTTTAAAACCTCAGTGCGCTCGCGCGCGGTCTGATACCGCCGGGGCGATAAGTCAGCGCGACGCATAATTTTGCGCGGCAGCGCTCATATACACCGCACAGTCGCTCGTCGTCGTCGTTGTTACACATTTCACCGCGAGCGTACACGTATTATACACATGTAGTTTTTCAGCGCATGCGGGGCGCGGTAATTTTCGTCGGAACTATAATCGCGTGCCGCGCTCGTTCGCTTTATAGTAATAATAATAATCTACTCTCCCCTCTCGTATATAATATACACGTGCGCATAGGCGCGCAAAACTATGGACGAGCGAAGAGTTCATTATAAAATTTAATTACACATCGCCGGTAAATCGCGATAGGCTCTCTCGTAGCTCTCTGTAGTCGCATGCGTGCACGCGAAGACTCGTAGGTGTTGAAACTATAATTTAACGTGCGATAAATTTTTATCATGACGCCTCTCTTTCATGTATAAACCTTGTGGCGGGGAGGGATTTGGGAGACAGACTCCCACCTCTGAAAAGCCAATCACGAGCTTTCAATTTCACTGCCCTGATCGAGGAAAGACGGAGTAGAGAAGAAAAAAAAATAACAGGACGGGGTAATCGATAGAAGCACGTAAGTGTGTGTGTGTGTGTGTGTGTGCGTGTGTGTGCGTGTGTGTGGGTGTGTGTGTGTGGAGAAGAGGCTGTGCGAGCTTCCCAAATTGATTTCGAGGTCCTCTCTTAGATACCGAGAGAGTCCCCCTCAAGGAAGAGCCCTTATCTCGCCCGACGCGTCCCTTAGCTATATGGTCCCTCTCTTCTCTACGTATCAGCTTTTATCCATTATAGTCTGCGCTGCCGTCTCTCTCCTCTATTTCTCTAACGAGTTTTAAGTGAGTTTCTCTCGCAAAGCAGCGCGCGTGTATCGTCCCGAGAGCGGCAGCGCACTTTTAGTTCCGCTATATGGCAACACGCCGACGCCGCGGATCAATCTTTCAATTAGGTGCGGATTTATGGAGGCTGTGCGATACGCTCCGTTGCGTTGGCTAACGCATAAATGAACAGGCCGAGAGAGATAGACACGCCGGGATTCTTTTTTCTGCTGCTGCGCGTCGATCTCGGTTTTGCTTTTGGAATGCCATCAGGCACAGATAAGTTTGATTGCGAGAGTTGCGGTTTTGTGTGTTAATTAAGCAATTTATTTCGAATAAACATAAATTTTTACGGCATAAACCAGTGGTGCAGGGATTTTTCGATAGATTACGCGGTATCGCGATTTACGCGATGGAAATGTTTTGCCATTTCACTTGGGAATTGAGAACCGACAATTTCGAAACCGCATTGTATAATTTGAATACCGGAGGTAATATCGCGCGAATATAGGCCTCTGCACTTCAAGGGAGGAAGAAGAAGAACGCACGGGGATATAAGGCCAGAGAGAAGCCATAACGAGTTTTGGTGAGTAGGGTCCGTAATCCCGGGCAATAAACCCTTCATTATTGCCTTAATGACTTAACCAAAACTTCTTTTCAGGATCTACTCAGAGCGTTTAGCACGCCGAGTGCAATATTCGCGTACTGTTGATGTATCACTTTGTGCGTAAAATTAAGTAAATAAATAAATTTGCAATTAAAATCATCAAAATTAATTTAACCATGAGCTGAAGGTTACTTAATTTTCGTTTAGCATAATGCAGTACTTTTGATGCGAAGAACGTTTTTTTTGAAAATAAAAATGGAATTCAAGCCTGTAATGTATACGGCAGCTGCTCTCGGACGCGCACGCGCAACGCCAGCCAATGTGGCGTTCGCCGCCCGTCGGACCGCTGCTGCAAGGGACGCGCCAAGCATTGTAACCTTATAACACTGCTTCGAACTGATCTTTAACTTATAACGTTTTCGATACAACTACACGTATTCATGCGATTGTAAAATTTTTTCAAACAACTAAATATACACTTTAAAATTTGTTGTACAAGTCGTAGGAGTTACACTCATTTATCCCAGCCGTTATTTTTATCCCACTGAAATTTACAACCAAGCAAACTCAATAGAAGTCCCGGACAACTTTATCAGAAACGAGCCTATATCGACGAACGAATATCAGCCTCGTATACGAAATAGAGCAATTATCACCTCCCGCGCACTCGCTCTCTCGAGAACCCTCGCTTTTATAGTTTACGAGCTACTCGCCGCGGCCGAGCAAAAATCACGAACTCATACGCGCGCCAGTAATGAAATATCAGCGGTTAGAAACCGGCGTTCGCACACACACACACACATTCGCACACACACATTCGCACGTACGATTGTTACGTAGATTCCAGGACACTGTTCCGTATCACGCGAGCAGCAGCAGCGGCGCTGATAGAGAGAAAGGGAGGAGCATTATACCTATTTGCGTCGCAATAAATACGTCGCGGCGTAGCGATCTTACTCAGCGCTGCGGCACGCGACTCGACTTTGTTTTCCACTGTACAATTATATACCGCGCGCACAGACCCACACGGCACAGACAAGAGTGTAGAGAGAGAGAGAGAGAGAGAGAGAGAGAGAGAGAGAGAGAGAGAGAGAGAGAGAGAGAAAGACACGAGTGCCGAGATTTACGATCGCCGGGTAATTATACAATGGGATTTTTGCAGATGCGAGAGAGTGTATGGCACGAGAGGCTCGATGGAGGACAACGCAAGATACGCCGGATGCGAGCGCCTCGGGAATATTCAATTGTTGCTCGCCGGAGCCGCCTTTGATTGCTGGATTTTTTAATTGTCTCTCTCTGTCTCTATCTCTCTTCTCGTTGCGGTCGGCTCGTGTTGTTTTAATTAAAGGTGAAAAATTAACGTGTATTGAACAATGAGCGGGATAGACGTTTTTGTAGATTTATTGCCGCTGTTATTGCTAATGGGATTGTGCGTTTGAATCGCATCCGGTTGGGGCTCATTCCTTTGATTTTACATTCTTGTTTTGAATAATTTTGAATTAATTGATATTAGAAAAATGCTTTTATAAAATTCGTGCAACTCGGTATCTTTGAATGAACAAATCACAATGTTTTCTAATGTCGACAGCTTCAACGCCGACGATTAGTTTTCGCCTCTCCAGCGTCGATAAAAACTGTTCGTTTTAGTTTACCACAATCGATGCGGCAATCTGTTTGAATAATCGATGATAACTGTAGTGTTAACGCGCTGTAAAAAACGTAAACCGCATCATAACAAAAGTGCTAGGTGCAAAGTAGCTTTATTCCGTAATGAGCTGGCTGTCTAAATTATATAATTTATTACATCATATATAATTATAAACAAGCCGTATTACATCAAGCTACTGCTCAGCATAAAAATATTAATGAAACATTATCTTAAGTGCAATAGAAACCTCGCAGTAGCGTGCCACTAATTGTTATTAAAAAGTCTGAAAAAAGTAAACTGCATCTCGTCCTCGTGCAAACTTAATCAGCCTAATCAAGCACTAGCAAAACAAAAATCGCACAATAGTAACAGTCCGCAGCCGTTCTCTCTCTCTCTCTCTCTCTCTCTCTCTCTCTCGCGCGCGCACGGCACCCCTAACCAACAAAAACATAAGGCAGCGACTGCAAATAAAAACTCAGCTATCTATGAATCTCAAAGCAGCATGACGTACGTAGCAATAATAGAAAACACTGAGATCGCCTTAAAAAGTAACACCAAACATACATCATAGGAGTACAGACGCTGAGCATCATCGCATCGCGCAGACACACACGTGCTGAATATCAGTCTCTCTCGCCCTAAGATGGCAGCCTCGCGTGGCATCCTTTCAACCCAGTTCGTCCTTTCTCCAGCGTCGGCTGTAGCAGCAGCCCATAGCCATCGTCCTGAGCTTCGTCCTCGACGACGTCCTCGGGATCGCGCGCGACCGTCACAACCGGAGGGAAAACACGAGGAGACGCGGTTAAAAAAGAGAGCTAGCCCCGGCTATACGCGGACGCTCCGTCGGCCATGTTGCCTCCACCGTAGCTCGCGCTCTCTCTCTCTCTCTCTCTCTCTCTCTCTCTCTCTCTCTCTCTCTCTCTCTCTCTCTCTCTCTCGCCCCACCCTGTGTGTGCTGTATACTCGCTTGGATCCCTGGAGCGAGAGCCGCTGCGTCTGCGCGGCGAGATCGACCGGTTCTTTTTCTTTCTCTCTCGCTCGCTCTACTCTGCTCTGCGGCCTTTCTCTTATGCGCGCGCGCGCGGGTATAACCCGTCGCCATGTTGCGGCCAGTGCTGCTGGCTGCGCGCGCGGCGCCCGGCGCCGCCTTCGCCTGTATTAACACGCACGGTACAGCTGTGTGTCTGAAAAATGTCCGTCATCCGCCTACGCTGGAATTTCGCACAGGTCCGTCATCTTTTTGAGATCTATCGAGACAGGTACGATCGTAGTCTCACTGTTGGGCCTGACGAAAGCGTCGCTCGCTGTGTGTATATATAGTCGATGTCGTTGCGTGGGTTCGAGTGTGCGTAATGGCGGCTGAGTCAGAGAGCAGCGTGTGCGTATATGTGCGCGCGCGCGTCGCATGTGTGTATAATATAATAGAAGGTTCGCTTCCTCTCTCAAGGTCCTCAAGGTTTTTGCGAGATCGATCGCAGTTGCGATCATATCTCTCGCGGGAGCCTTGAGGATTTTTCGCGCACCTTGTGGGATGCTTTTCTACACATTGTGTATACGGATGGCATGTGTGTGTGTGTGAGTGTCGCGGAAGGATATACCCTGCGCGCACCTGCACACGTGTGCAACGCGATACGTCGCTGCATCGGCGCGCGGCAATGATCCTTCTCTATCTCTCGCTCTTTGCTTCCTGTTGCTGCACACTCGTAGGATCTTTGATCTTTCTTTGAACGTCTTTTTCTCTTTCTCTCGATCTACCCGCGCTGCATATAGTCTATGGCATCCCGCTTGATCTCTCTTGTTTTCTTTCGGCTCTCTCTAGGCCTGTGTGTACACACGTGTGCGATGGCGGTCGATGTGCGCGTGCGTCGGTTTACTCGGTGTATTACGGGACGCGGAAAAAGTTGTTGATGATGGTAGGAATTTTTCTTGCGAACTCGCTGCACTCTTTGACGCGAGTGCACCACTCGGTATACTCTAGTCTGTGTAAGTATCTTACTCGAGGAATAGTCCGAGAGCCATTGATTTGATGTATTAATTGTATTTTGTTGAATTATGCATTCGCTTGTGATCGATGAAGCACGTTATCATTTAAGTGGTAAATTTATCTTTAGCCGTATGCAGGATTCTTTGGAGAATGAGATTAATGAATGAATTACTGCTTGGAATGCGTAAATTAACTCGAAGTAGAATACAATCAACGGTAAGTATACCATTACAAAGTGCAACGGTCCACACAGTCGAAATTCAATTCCAAGCGATCCCATATACCATATTCTTTTGATTTCTCGAGCCAAGAGCAGCAGCATGGCAGTCGCGGGAGTGAAGAAGAAGAAGTAGGAGGCAGAGCGCGAGCGGAGGAAAAAATCCTAGTCTCCCGGGGTTCTCTCTCTCTCTCTCTCTCTCTCTCTCTCTCTCTCTGCTCTCTCTTTCCCTCTCGCCTTTTTTCCCTCGAATTCCTCGCGGAGACGACACGGGGAGGGCTAGTAGTATCGCGTAAGATCTTCCCGAGAATCGATCGTCCGCGGCTGGTGTACAGCCAGCCATAGCCGAAGCTCCGCGGCGCGCAGCTCCAGCGGCCATAAATATTCCCTCCGCGTTGCGCTGCTGCTGCTGCCGCTGGATATGTATGCGTGTGTATGTGTGTATACTGGAGGCGCAACGGCTATGTGTGTGCCCTCTGGCCGCAGCCTTTTCTCATGTACGAGCATAGAGCTGACACTTGCGAGACACGCGAGGACGAGCGAGGAATCGTAAATCTCTCGGCTTTATCCTTCCGAAATGTGTGTAGTCTCTCGGCTATGTGACTTCCTTCGATAAAGATCGCAAAAGAGAGAGACTGGTCGCGCGGGCAGTTTCGCGCATATGAAATTAATCCACGTCCGACTCCGGAGCTTCGTAATTAGTTTGCAAGCTCTCACGTGTGGGGGGATGCGTCACTAGGCCGAGATGACGTAGTGACTCAGAATACGAATCGAGAGTTCGGCTACTCAACAGCTGAGAGTTATTCATCCGAGGAGATATCCGTGTCGGGCGCGCGTCCGTGAATTTTTAAGTTTCTGTTGATTTTATCCGCTGAGTGCGAGAGAGAAGGAAACACACACACACACACACACACACACACAGTGGCTCCAAAAATATCTCGTAAATCTCTCTGGGAATACGGAATAAAAATAGAGCGCTTTCAGCACCGGGCGATTAAAGGCTTTGTGAAGAAGCTTCGAAATTTCCAAATAGCCGTTTTCTTTGATGTTAAAATAATCTCACCCCAGGGGCGACCCGAAGAAATTCCCGACACCTCGACAGCGCGAAAGTCAGCTGCGCGGCCGCAGATTAGAAGCTTACACCAGCGACGAGACGCGCAACGTGTGCAAGCGAGCGGCGACACACGGCGCGCGTTAAACTCCGCAAGCAGGAGAGAGAGCTGATCCAACTGGGCGAGCCTCTGTAGCTCCACACACACGCACACACAGACGCGCGCGAGCCTTGTACCGCACAATCAACTTTCGTAATCCCACGCGAGACGCGCAGCCATAAGCGAGGGCTTTGCGTGCGCGGTGTACGTAGAGAGAATCCCCGGGTGCCGCTGTTGCTGTACAGGAAGCCACGTCTTGTTTCGGCCGAAACTCGGAGAGTCTCTCGGGCCGCGAAACGAAAGCCGCACCGCCGGAGGATAGTTTCGCGGCCGAGGGGCTAATTTACGCCGAGTCTGCCGATAAACAAGCGCGGCCGGCTCGCTGGAGAATAGCGCGCTGCTTTTGCTAATCAATCGCGAGCGTTGAAAAATGTTAATTTTTCGCGCGCGCTGCAGAAAAAGCTCTCGATTCAGTAGCGACGATGCAGAATAATCGTTCAGCGAGGCAAAAACACGCGTGCGCGGAAAGAAACGACTATACGCGCTACAATACATATAACACGCACGCAGCGTAGAGCGTTGGATATAAAGCAGGAGAGCCGGCGAGACAAAGTGCGTTCGTGTGTATACGAACGAGAAGCATACGCGCGCATATACACACGGAGAGGATAGGGTAGAGAGAGGAACGCGCGCAGCGCGTGCAACAGTAGCCGTAGCGCCGGTTAATTAGGGTTTAAGTTTATGAGGTGCAGGCGCGCCTGGCCTCCTCCTCCTCCCCCGCACCCTTTCTCTTGGCCTCGCTATACTACTGCTGCTACTACTACTACTCCCTCAGTTCACCCCCTGCATGCCTCTCGTATCAGCCGCTGCTACTGCTGCTGCCCCACCCCGCAATGCAGCAAAGCTTTACGCCCCGCGGCTACGGCGGCCGCGGTACAATGCTGTAACGCTATCAAACTTCACGCGCGGCAATAATAAATACGCGCACGCACTCTCTCTCTCTCTCTCTCTCTCTCTCTCTCTCTCGCGCGCGCGAATTCTCTCGTTCGGCGATTTACGAGGCTCTGCGGCTGCTGCTGCTGCTGTTTCGATTTATATTCCGAGAGAGCCGCGGGAACGGGACAGAAATAATATCGGAGAAGAAGCCGCGCTGTATTTTAAGGAGCCCGCGTGCTCGCGAGAGAGAGAGAGAGAGAGAGAGAGAGGAGATGCGAGAGACATTGACCTCCTGCTGCTGCTGCTGCGAGGGAGGAGAAAAGAGAACTGGCTTGTGAGCGGGAGCTCGGCGATTTGTGGATGAATTTACATGCGCCGCGAAATGGGAAAGGGGAGATGCGTGTGTGTGTGCGCGTGTGTGCGGGAGAGAAGGCTTTATTTCGAGACTGGATTTATTTCTTCATAAGCTACTCACTCACTCATCGGTGTATCGAGGAATTGTGTAATTTTATCGCTCGAAAATGACGAGCTAACGTCGCCTTGGAATACGTTCAGAGGTGTATATCTATTTCTTCAAGGCGTTACGAAAATGGCCGAGGATCAAAAACGAGCCTCGAATAAAAGCTCGCATACTGAGACGACTCTCTCCGCTCTTTTTTCGCACATATCGCGCAGAAACTGCCAATAAGATTCCCACGTTATGCCGTTTACTCCGCTGACGTGCCCCACGCGCACTCCCCTGCATTAAACATGAAGTGTCCCACTCGCTCTCTCTCTCTCTCTCTCTCTCGTCGAGTTTGTCGCGCGAGTAATAAATGCAAAAGGGATAACGAGTCTCTTGCAGAAAAGCCCCCGCCATACTCGCCTTCTCGAGTGAGTATAAATACAAGGGCCCCGTGTATACGCTCGGATCGTACCGTATTGATCTAAGCTCTCTCGACTTTAAGTTCGCGTGTCCGCGTAGTTAGGATATCAGCGGCGAAGAATCTCCCGTGTCGCCCGACTTTGCGTGCAGCAGCCGCGCAAAAAGAGAGCCGGAGATAAGGGCCCTCTCGTGGCTGCTGCTGCTGCTTCTTACGTACGTACGTATAGGTATACAGCTAGAGGGAAAACGAGTCCACTCGAAGAAACTTACTCGCCGCGATTCTTACTCGAAGAATGGAAGAAACGCGCCCGCGAGAGAGAGAGAGAGAGCCGCGGTTCTTTCGAGCGGAAGAATTTATGCCGCCGCGCGCGCGCCGGAGTTTGAGAACGCGCGACCGGGGGCAAGAAGATTTTATTAGCTCTAATTATTCGCCGGATAGTCGGTGGAGTGCGGAACGAACGAACGAACAAGGAACTGGTGGATGGGGGGAGAATGCGGAGTTTATTATGTGCTCGCGCAGGCCAACACTCCGAGAATACTTATTTAATTGTTTCTTATTGTTTTTAAGCACGAGTTTTTTGTCGCGACGCGGCGGTTGTATTTTTGTGTGCTCGGCGCGGGATAATTAAAAGATTGCAATTCAGGTTAACAAGTCTGCGAACTTCTCGAGAGACTCGGGCGTATTCCTATTCCGCTTTTTACACAAGTTTCAGGAATCGTAAAGTCAACGGTACTAAATTAAAAGTCGTCGCGAGGCGTTTATTACCGCATCGACGCGGAAAAGAGAGAGCGGCAAAAAACCGGCCGTCGCAACGTCTTCATTTACAATATTTTAATTGCGCTCACGCCCGCGCGCGCCCCGAAACGTAATAACGACGTCAATGCCGTAAACGTAATAACGGGCAATAAAGCACGCGCATCGAAAATATCCTCGGAGAGAGAAGCAAATTAACACGGCGTATTTTTTTTCCTGGCCCTCTCCCGACGTCGACACCCAGACCGCGCACTTATTCAGCTGTTCGATAGAATTTACACGGGCGGGCTGCAGCGCGGCGTAATTAAATCATGCCGCGACGGTTTTGCAATTAAACTCGATTATTTGCTCGTTGCGCGCTGCCCGTTCCCTCGGCTTAACTCTTTTGACTCCCTCCTCCTCTCCGGCGCCCCTTCGACCTCTTGCTGCTGCTGTTGCAGTCGCGCCCTCCCTCCAGCGCGCGCAATATCTCTCGGCAGTCGACGGTAATATTGCCGCTCGAACGAGCTCGCCCGGCGGTGATTCGCGAAAGTAGACTTTGCGCGCGCGCAGGCTCTAATTACGATCGGACGGAGATAACTCGTGCTCGCGCCGCGAATTCCTCCTGAAAATCGAACGGCCTGACTGTATTAAGAATTTACTCTTTTCCCGCTCGTCGTTCTTCTCCTTTTCTTTTCGTCGCTCCTCCTCCTCCTTCTTCTTCTCCCACCGCTGCTGCTCGTCGCGGGCTGAAAAGGGACCTGCGTACAGCCTCGAGGTCTGATAACGGTGTTTTTCAACGGCGACGAGATTCGATCAAGCGAGCGGCCCTCGAATGAGGTTTCTTTCTTTCTGTTTTTTTTTTCTCTTTTCGCTGCGATCCGGGACCCCGAATCTCGCCACATAAATTTTTCGAGAGTACCGGTAGCATTCTTCATCGCAATTTTGCTTTAACGAAGTCTCAATTAAAGCTCTCGCTCTTTTTCTCTCTGGGAACGTCCCGCTGCCGACGGAATTATTCAACGTGTAATTTCTGCGTGCGCCCTTATAAGTAGTCCGTGTTTGCTCAGGCGAAATGCGTTCTTTTTTTCCCTCGACTCTCTCGAATTCCCCGTCGTACTTTTCGGGTTGAGACCGCAAGCGCGCGTGACATCGAACGATTTGGTTATATACAAGCTCGCGTGTTTCGCGGCCGATCGAAGCTGATGGAATGCACTGCACACACGGCCTCCAAAACTATTTACCGGAGCGCGAGCGATCGAGTTTACGGATGCAGATTGTCGACTACTCGCGTACACACATACACGCAGTCGCTCGATCCGAACTTCCATTCCGCGGGCGTCGGCCGCCATGATTTATGTTATCGGGGCTAGGCCCCTGGCGCTCGTTTGAAGTTTTCGCTACAACCCCGAGAGCGAGCAAGAGAGAGGAACGAGCTAAAGATAGATGTGTATACTTGTCTGTATAAGTTAGTGCGTAGGTCCGGGATCACTCCTGGGACTGTGTGTAAGTGAGAGAGAGAGAGAGAGAGAGAGAGAGAGAAATGGATACGAAAATGGCTTCTTCGCAGATAATGTACTTCTTTTATGCGCGCGGGGGATGTATGGGGCGTTTTTTTTTTAGCGAAATAATATGTTAATGCACCGATCCCTATATCATCGGGAGTGTATCGAGATTTTTTCCTCCTATACGCGAGTATTCTTCCGTTTATTCATGCTAACGGTCTTAACGAGATAAGATAACGTTCCAATTACTTTTGCTTTACTGCCGCATTCTAATTCGATGCTTATTTACGGCCCTGACAGATCTCTCCTCGATCTATCATTTGCTCATGCAAATGAGGCCCGAGAGACAGTCCTCCAACGTTCGACGCGTTATCGGAATCGTTATCCACAGTAGGGAAATTATACTTTTTCAAGCACGCGCGCGCACAGCGACTATCAAAACAAACAGCACACCGTAAGACTCTGTGTACGATTTTCACACGCGCCCGAGATCACGTGAAGCGCACACCTCTTTACTTCACATTTTCCACACGCAAGACTTCAGGAGCTAACGAACTTCGCGAGTATAAACACAGCCACAGAGCTCCCGACGTTTCCTCCGACCGTTAGCTAAGACTGCAGCACACTGTCCATCCGCGCCGCAAGTGTCGCTCGCGTATCTCCAATTTTTTTTCTAGAGAAAGTTTTCGTCCTCGCGACAAAGGCAGCGAATCGTCGTAAAAAAATCGTGTCCCCAACTTTCTCTCTCTCTCTCTCTCTCTCTCTCTCTCTCTCTCTCTCTCTCTTTCTCTCTCTTTCTCGCTCGGTGTCTGTTATTTTTTCATTCGCCTCCGCCACGGGTAGCGGGAAAACTTTCACCGTTTTCCAGCAGGCCCTTTTCATGCCGGCCGACTGCGCCACTAGCCCCGAGAACGGGGCTGTAAAAAGGAAAGTACCGGAATGCGCCGGAAAAAGTGAAAATTGTCGTCCGAACGAGATTGCGGCGCGGTCGTAAAAAAAGAGACTCCCGTACAGCGACTCGCAAGAGGGTAGTCGGTCTGTAAAACGTTGCGGGGCTGACTCGGCACGTTGCATATACCTGCGCTCGCGTGTGTCACGGATCCGCTCTGTATACCTGCATGCAAATATTGAGATTTTCCGAGATGGGAAACACGTTTTGGCACTGCTTACCCAAACACCGATGGATGTACCGTTGCGTCGTTACAAGTGACTCGCTTCTGGGAAAAAGCGAATTTAGGTCATCGAGGATTTTACAGCTAGACGCTACAGAGGAAGAGACATTCGAGTCTATTTTCGGCTTGAATTTTAGAGGGAAAAAAATGTTCCTTCCGCCCCTCGCGCCCGTACAATAATCCGCCATCCCTCCGGTACAAACACATGCGGGAGCTCATGTGTATGTATATACTGTAAACACACGGCGCGAAGAGCAAAAGCCAGTATGTATACAGAGAAGCGAAAGTAAGAGAGAGATAGCCGTGGAGAGAGAGAGAGAGAGAGAGAGAGAGAGAGAGAGAGAGACAAACGGAGGATGCGACAATATCCGACGCCCCGGCGTCCGACAACTGATAACGCCGTTGCCGCCGCCGCGCGCGAGCGCGAGGGATGTTTATGTGTGCGTTTATAATACGTCTGGGGGTTATCCTCCTCGATCCTCGCCATATACCCCTTTGCATCGACGCTGTGTACTGCTACCACTATACTACTACGTTATAGCTCGTAGCTCTCATCCCGATGAATTGCTGTACCCGTGTCTATATAGCCACCCCCTAATATATACGTATCGAGGCGGGCGTACGAGCTGCGTCCAGATCAAAATCAAATCGAGCAGGCAGGATCTGGTCGCGCATTTTTGTCGCGAAAATCGCAAAACTGATGCTACCGGCAGTCGGGATCTTCAATTGGCAATATAGCCCCAAGGGCGTACGCCGCGCGGAGCGTTATATATAAATCGGAAAGAGAGCGAGAGAGAGAGAGAGAGAGAGAGAGAGAGAGAGAGAGAGAGAGAGAGAGAGAAAGATCGCAATAATCCGTGATGTATTTTTATTGGCTCGAATCTTTCTCCGTCTCTCTCTCTCTCTCTCTCTCTCTCTCTCTCTCTCTCTCTCTCCCGCGCGCTCTCGCGTCAGAGCGAAGGACTACTGCAGGAGGCGACTGTAAATCCTCGCGTAATCTCCGCCGGATTTATGGCCCTTCAGAGTTGGAAATTCAGCACTTTCCCCACCGCCGCGCGCTTGTCTGAGATAAAAGACAAAAAAGTAGCGGAGCGAATCGCGAGGAGAGAGAGGCCAGTTCTCCGAGTTGCGTCTACCACTGCTGCAGCGGCGTTTGACGAATTTTCCCCGCACATACACGGCTGTGCGCGCTCGGCGTTTCCATATCCGAGGGACTTTTTGGTCGATTCCGCTTAAGCGGTTTAACGGAGTTCCGTCGATAAATCCCGGAAATTACTCCGATCGCGCTGATCTCTCGTCCTCTCGACTCTGCTATATATTCTCGCGGGAAAATATACTGCCTCGCGACGGATTATGTTTATTATTAATTCGCTCCTCATTTGAATAATATGCGAAACGTCGTTCTCTTTTTTTTTAATAATAAATATGTGTACAATGTCGAAACGCAGATAATTCGCGGCATTATTATGTTTTACGATATACACGTCGAATTACTCGAGATCTTATCTTTCTCAGCCAAATTGCAAAGTGAAGCCGTGCGTAATTACACACGACGCAGACGACAAGACAAAAAAGACGAAATTGCCATCGCGCACAGTAATTACACACGCATACGCATTGCGGCCTTCAATCGCGCGATAATTATCCTCGTTAATTCCTCGAAAATGTGACCGCGCGGTGCTATAATAAAGCAAAAAAAAATAAAATTTTTACGCGGCACTGTTCACAC
This sequence comes from Nasonia vitripennis, assembly GCF_009193385.2. Classification (NCBI taxonomy): domain Eukaryota; kingdom Metazoa; phylum Arthropoda; class Insecta; order Hymenoptera; family Pteromalidae; genus Nasonia; species Nasonia vitripennis. Next base: position 6,281,361 of record NC_045760.1, read on the forward strand.
AGCTGAAGTAGCCATGAAACGTATATTCGCGAATCGTCGCCGTGCGTCACACCTCTATCGGCGCCTCGATCTCCCGAGTAATTCATCGCGCGGAGACATAACAGGCCGTCAAGTATGCACTGCACTCGCCGGACGTCTTCGGCGCTGCGCACACGAAAGATAATAATAATGCCCTCGGCTCACGCCACGCCCTCTCTCGCTCTTGTTGTGCGTGCATAACGTATATCGCGTGCTCGAGGGAACTGCGGTAGTTTTCGACGAATCGTTGTGTCTCAATTCCGACTGTATACGCAGCGACACCGGATGGACAGCTGTGTCGCGTAATTGGTAATGGCTTAATATTCGTCAACCGCTGCATCGAGCCTCGGGATCTGAAAAGATGATATAACGTATAGTACGCTCGATGGAATCTCCTCCCGTGGAGATAGCGAAACTGAGAGGCTGCCGCTTTTCGTACGCGAAAACGGCGCGAGCAAAAAGGAGGCGGAGGAGAGCGAGCACACGCGGGCGCAAAGCGCCATATTTATGCGGGGTGTGTACACACACACATACATAGGCAGCATCCCGTGTACAATATATATATAGATATAACTCAGCGAGGCCGGAAGGAGGTTCGTCCCCGCAGACGCGTCGTGCGCGTGATGTACGACTCCCTCGCGCATAGCGGAGCGCATAAGTTTTATCTTACCTCTCGGAGATCTTCGCCGCCGCGAGAGAAAGAGAAGAAGGGAAAGAGGGAGAGAGGGAGATCCGGGATGATATTACCGGGCACTGCGCCTCCAAACACTCGGAACGCGAGCCGGGGGGTCGTAGAAAACGTCCGCCCCCCTCTCTCTCTTTTCGCTCTATCTCGCGCGCGCGCGAGAGAGCGGCGTGCAAGTGGTTAACGCAGCCATTTCACGCCTCGAGAAGCATCTTTCTCTGTCTGCCGCCGCGTCTACTGGTCTAGTAGTACGTGCGTGCCTCATTCGAATTCTGGCCGAATCCACCCCCGCTGGGATTTGCCCGCCGTGTGCCAAGATACGCCGGGAGAAAAAATTCCGCGCGATGGCTGAGAGCGAAGGATTTTGCTTTTGTAATAAAGCGCTATTGTGCTTGGTCGATATCACGAAATCAATTCCTGCAGCGTTTAGACCGATATTTCAAAACACACTCTAATCCTCGAACAACTACAGTATATTTTAATTTCTCTAATCCTCCTCAGATACCCCATAAAGAATTCCTCCCCCGATACACACACTTAGGTTTACCGAAGGCTGCGTCGCGACGCCAAAGTACTTTAAAATGAACAACAGGCCGGTCGTTTCCCGGATTTATCCCCACTCACAGTATAGCGTCAGGAATAAAACGACACACTGGAGAGAGAGAGAGAGAGAGAGAGAGAGAGAGAGAGAGAGAGAGAGAGAGAGAGAGAGAGCGACGAGCCGATATCTCCTTCGAGCGCTCATCAAACCCTCTTCTGCACCCTTCCTGTATACACCCCCCGCGAGTACACACACACACACATACATAAGTCACGAAACGCGCGGCTCGGGAATTTCTATTTGCCGGGGACACGTTTTCAGAAATAGCGCGAGCGCATCATGGCCAGGATAATCCCTTTATTTCGGTCGGCTCCTCGCAGCGAAGCGGGAGTAGGGAGCATAGTAGCGGGGAATAAACGATTTTTGGTAGACCGTTTACACGGATCAGCGGTCCGCGAGCCGGGGCCGTGCAGATGCTTAACTCGGCCATTTCACGCTCCGAGAGGCGCGACGCGATGCTCGCAAGCGTATAGATATGCCCGCGAGCGGATCGTCTCTTGAACTTTCGAATTCGCTCGTTGACTTGCTTTATTAATTCGATTTTTCGTCGCGTACAGCGTTTCATACACAGACAGCTCGAACAAGGAACACGTACGAAGGCGGCAGCGGCAATAAGAAAGCGACATGTGTTGATCGATCCAAGAGAGAGAGAGAGAGAGAGAGAGAGAGAGAGAGAGAGAGAGAGAGAGAGCCATAAGGCAACATATACGCTCCTACAAGTGCACAATGCTGCGCACACGAGGACATGGGTCGCGCGAAAGGAGAACACGCGCCACATCATACTCTCTCGCTGCACAAGAGCAGCTCGCGTACGTGAGCGATTTTCCATCGGTTCTAGCGAGCAGAAGTGGTTATATTTGCCGTATAACGTTCGCGAGAGTGTGTGCGCTGCGACGCCAGGGGGGGGGGAGGTCCAAGGGGGCGGCAACCGCAGCACGACTGTCCTCTCTCTCTCTCTCTCTCTCTCTCTCTCTCTCTCTCTCTCTCTCTCCCGCCGTCCCCCAATTTCACCCCCGAGAACCAATATTTATTGATCACCCCCCGAAGGCACACGCGCGCGAGTCTGCTTCTCTCCGCGCCGTGCTCGGTATATCGTGCATATGTGTGTGTTATATATAAAAAGTCAAAAAACGAGGCGAAAGAGAGCAAGAAAGGGACAGATAGACGTAGGGCGATGGCGGAATCATTGCCTCTCGCTGTGGCGGCAGCTGTTGGCCTTTTGTTTTTCCGCGCGCGTGGAAAGCGGGCCGCGGAGAATGTGGGGTGAAATCCATCCCTTATATTATTTCTCGAAACACACACGCGTATATGAAGAATTTTCCCTCTGCGCGTCGCATTTTTTCTCTCTCTTTCTTTCCGTTCTCGATTCGCTCTTTTCTCTTTTCGAAACATATTGCGCGAGCCGGAGTAGAGGACGCCAGCAGAGAGAGAGAGAGAGAGAGAGAGAGAGAGAGAGAGAGAGAGAGAGAGAGAGAGCTTCAAGACTGGGCTTTTATTCGAGAAAAACGGCTATAAATTTTCATTCGCCTCGGGCCCGGCGCGCGCGCGGAGATTAAAGTTACATTAAGCGCTTTCGAAAAGATAAAGTTTTGCGCGAGCGCACGCTTATACAGCTGGACAGTTTTTGCCATATGACGGGATTTTTAAAGGGGGGAAAGGGGATTTTTCTCGATATGTGACTGTGTTATAGTATTATATGACGTGCGTGTAGAGGGAAGAGAGAGATGGAGAGGATATTCGGGTCTTTGGTGGTTTCATGATGTCGGGTTCAACGAAAAAAGCACAACTCACCTTGCAACCAGGTCCAATGCGGCTTAGCCATATCGTCCTTACCTGCAACAGAAATCAGAGGATTCGTTTAAAATATCGTCGTATGTACGCTAGTCTGCATTATTTAATGACATTTCCCGCCAGCATAAAAAAGGACCGCGTATCAAATCACGATATTTAATTCAGACGTTACGAGGCCGCGTATACGAATAAATATTTTATTCGAAGGCAGAACTTTTCGTTTTCACAGCGCCCGATAAATCGCTTTTGCGCTGTGTCTGCGTGTGCAGTACGTGTATCTCGCTCTCGGAGTCAAAGCTCCGGCGCGAAATATTGGAAATGGCCTCCGGTAAATGCGCCGAGCGCGATACGTTGAATGTTTAATCTTCTATCCCCGCCGCGTATAGCAGCAAAGCCTGAAGTCCCGCGAGATTATACTGGCGATCGCCGTACTGCGTGTGCGCACGCGAACTTCACTTCCAAGTGACGCAGCTCTGTGTCTTTCTATTCTCGCTTCAATCGCTGACCTCCTATCTTGTTTAAATAAATGCTATCGCTCGAGGTGTCCGTGCGTGTACGGCGAGCTCGTTGTTTATTGATACACTTTGTCAAAGGCTTTTATGCCTATTTTCGAAATGATAAATTCCCGGCTGGCGGATTACGCTCTGATCCCGAGGTGCGGAGCGAGCCAAGTTTATATCTTCGCCACGCGCGCATGCAGTAGTGCGACGGGGAAGAAAATATTTGCCCTGCCTGCCGGAGAAGCAAACGCGCGCAGCGTGCGGTCGTAGTCGGCAATAATTCTGATTCGAAAACATAATCTAATTAGAATCTAGCTTATCAGCGCCGATAAATTTCTCTTCTATACAATTCCACCCCCGGCTGCAATTAGATAACACGCGCGGGGCAGCTAATTTAACCACGCGCAAACAAAGCCCTATAACCTTCTATTACGACAGCTATTGTGTATTGATAACGCGCAAGAAAATCTCGTCAGATTCTTCCGTGGTCGCCTCGTCTCGAATATGCATATAAAACACCAAAAAGCAAGTCCGAAATCAGGGGGCTTTATCGCGGGGGAGCCGTGCATTGGTCCGATAGCGGCGCAGCAGCGTACATAGTGTGTCGCATCGCGCTCGCGCAGCAGCTCGGCCGCGGGCCGGCAAATGATCCAGAACACCGGTGGGAATTGGTTCGGCAATGGAGCGAGCTTGCGAGGGTAGCACGGCTATAACTAACCCGGCTGATCTATGGCCTGTTTAGTAGTTCTATATCAGCGCTGCGCCGTGGTCGAATACGCGTGCGTATACGTGCCCACCCCCTACTCTAGCTGTATGTATACATAGCACACTACGCGACTGAGCCCTCTCTGATCCTCTCTAGCCTTCTATCCCTCTCTCGCTCGGATTGTTTACTGGCTGCGTATAGCCGAGGCGCTAAATTTCAAGACGAGTATAATAATACGTGCAATTATTTTTATTTTCTCGTCAGAACGAAGATTGTAGAGGGAATTTCGAAATTTTCCATCGCGAATCTCCACACCGCTGCAGCGCTCGTCGAGATATCATCTAAGTAGGTGTTCACCTCCGATGCATACATGCAGGCGGCACGTGTGTAGATAGCCCTCGGGCGTCGGGGGCTGTCAGGAGATGTGTTTCGTTCCTGCCGACATCTCTGTGCATACGGTATAAGCGCGCACCGCGGCCATTGCGCGAATCCGTTTCGCCCGAATATTTTCGCATCGCGATAATGGCGCAGCGGTGCAGGCGAAAATCAGATATGCCTCTCATTTCGAGCCGGTGAGAATCGCAAGCGAAGAGCGTTTATGCTCTTTTTCTCCGGGACGTCGAATCTCAGCGCGATCTCTGATATCGGAGAAAGGAATAAATTGCGCTCGCCGACGTTTTTATGGACCGTAAAGAGATCGAGCTTTTTTAAAATCTTTTTACGAATTTTATAGCGGCTACAGAGTAGATTGATCGAACGCGTCGTTTATTGGTCACCGACAATATATCCAGAAGGGGAGGGTTGCGCAGCTGTAGGATCGACGCACAAGCGTCGCGGAAAATCTGCAGGTCGACCTATGACTTACGACGCATTGGCGGTGACCGGTTATTAGATTATTGGTCGTATCGACAGTGTTACTACCGACGCGTTCCGATACCTGCAGCGTTATACGAGGGGGTGGCAGGGGAGAACGAGGCGTTGCGAACGGCCTGGTTTTCGGGGGATGAGAGAGAGAGAGAGAGAGAGAGAGAGAGAGAGAGAGAGAGAGAGAGAGAGAGAGAGAGAGAGCGACTACAGTGGAGGGGACGACAAAATGGAGAGGCCCTGATAACGATAACGTACGATCGGCATTAGCTGGCGGCTTGCTGCGGCTGATGGATGCGCTAATTATCAGCAAGCAGGAGTTACAGTATTTCGGCTCTCACTCGGGCTAGACGAAAGCCGCATATTTGCGTGGGCGGAAAACGCGAAATGGAGCATCGCGTCTACTGCTCGGCTCGAGCGATGAAAGAGTTTATTATAACATTATCGCTAATGAATGCGAATAAAAAGAGGCTCGTTGTGCGGCGGCAGTAGCGGCGGAGCTTCCGAGCATTTGAATTAAGTGACGTTTTTGTGCGTCGCGCGCGCGCGCATACGGGCCCGAGAGAGCTAACGAGCGAAACGTTTTATGTTGATGAATTCGCGGAAAACGTTAATTGCCGGGCGATAATTCAGAGCCCTCGCTTTTACGCAGCGCTACTCTTTTTTGTAATCGCGCACGCGAGCAGTAACGTTATAGCTTTCTCTGCTTTGCTGATCGCGTATAAGAGTAAACAATAATTCTCGGCCTGCGATAATTAAAAAAAAAAATTCCGATGCATAATCCATCGAATTTCATGGTCGTACACTTGCTACACACCGCGGCGGGCGCACACCCGCCGCCAGTGCAGCGATGTTTAATTTCGCATGCACCAGTAGCTCAACCCTAACCCACCCCCTGTACTGTATACATACATACATATACACAGCTAGCACGTCCGACGATTACAGCAGCAGCGGCGGCGGCAGCCCAGCCAGACTTTCGCTACACGGGGCGTGCGCTGCAGGAAGAAGCCCGGCCGGCAACCGCAGCCGCGGTCTAAGCCCCTAGACGCATCCGGGCGTGCTAGTGTTGCTGCTGCTGCTGCTGCTGCACATCGGTGGCGCAGAGCACAGTATCTCTTGCGCCGCAGAGAAAGAGCCGATTGGAGAGGGGAGACTTTCTATCCCGCCCTCCCTCTCTCGCCTCTACCCCTGGCTGTATAATGAACACGGGAGCTTGTTTATTTAATGGGAAATTCGCCGGTGCCATAAAGCTCGCGAAGAAGGGAGTGAAACCTATTAAATTTATGCCTTTGGTTTACTCGCTCTGACGGATCGCAATGTCGGGCTTTCGCTGCTGCTGCTGTGTGCTCACTCCGGAGCGAGGCAGTAATTCTTCGGGCTAGCGCCGAACCGCTGGATTTCTCTGTCTGACGTTTTGCGAAATCGAATTCCTTCGGAAAATCGAAGCTCGCGAGAGAGGAACTATAAAATATACCATCGAGCGCGTGATTTTCCGATGTTGCAATAACGCTCAAAACTAGCCGACATTCCAGCAGCTACCCCCCTAGAAACCTGTCCATCACATTATCTCTCCGCAGTGTCATCCATCTCTCCCATCACGTATACTATATAGCTACATCACACGAGCCTCTGCGCAGTGCACTATACTGTCCACGTGCGAGCGCGCGGACTCGTGTCCTATTGCCGCAGTAGTCCGCCGTGTGTAATCCAAACGGAGATATATATTCCCGGTCTCGCGCGCTCGCAGCTCGCTATTCGATGGTGCATCCTGCTGCACGCAGGAGGGATGGCGGCGCCCATAGTGACGGACAACGCCGCGTCAGCGCGTAAAGCCCCTACGCCGGTGCACTGCGCTGCAGCAGTAGTTCTCTCTCTCTCTCTCTCTCTCTCTCTCTCTCTCTCTCTCTCTCTCTCTCTATCTCTATCTCTCTCTCGCTCGCTCGGCCTGTCCGTGTGTGCGTGGATATTTATACGGAGGGAGAGAGAGAGTAGTCGACAGTTGTCGGCGACACGATCAATCGGCGGCGAAACGGTGCGCGTCCGGCCGACTGAGCGGAAAAACGGGCTCGGGCCGACTTTAAGGCAGCTCTACTCAGAGAGCTCGAACGATGGGGCGCTTTTTCGGCCGGAAATTTACCTGCTCGATGCTCGGTTCGTCGGGATGTTTATCGAGACGCGCGCGGTGTAAAGATTTACGGCGAAAGTCGACTTTGATTAGGAGGAACGAATAAAAAACTAGAGAGGCCATTAAAAGTTTCGCTCGTAAGTCAGCGAGGCAAATTCGGCGGAGCTGAGCGCGAAAAGAAACGCCATAATGTACACTTTATCCATTTTGATCCCCCCCCCCCCCCTAATTACCAAATTTTCCTCGCCCTTAATTCAGCGGTATAATTGCTCGCGCGTGCGGCAGCAGCCCCTCGAGGGTCGAATGGAGCAATGTTGCGCGGCGCGATACTCTTGAGCGCCTCGCGAGCCTCCTTAATCAGGCGGCGACGTCACCCTCGAGTTTAACGACGTGCCTTTGGCTCTCTTTCTCTCCCGTTACTTCTTGTACGCGTCCCGTGACTTCTTTCCCGAAGCTACCGTTTTATCAGAATCGTTTCAGAAAAGCCATAAAACCGTTACGAAAAGCCGAACGAGCCGCGGCCGCAAAATATTTAGCGGAAAAGCTGTATTAATAGACAGCTCGCAACTGATGTTTACCCGAGCTGGAATTGCGTCACACCGCACTCAACTCTCTCTCTCTCTCTCTCTCTCTCTCTCTCTCTCACTCTCTCTCGATTTTGTTTTTCAACCTAGCCGTGAATTTCCTGCGGGCCGCGCATGATAACCGTCACGATTGTTTTTACCCGAAAATAGCCCTCGCGGAAAGCCGGGCGCCGCACGCGGAAACGTCGACCTAGGCGAAAATAACGCACGTGTGGGCTTACTCCTCTCGCTCTGCTCTCTATACTCGCGCAGCGCGGCTGTTTTGTCGCGCGGTCACGTTTTCCGCGAGCACTGTATGTAGAAAGTTTTTGCGCAACCGTATTATATATGCGCGAGAGGCACTCGGTCAATTATAACGACGGCGCGGGGTCTTTAATATCTCAACTCTAGAGCGGCTTTATAAGCGAATGCCAAAGATAACGGCTGTGCAACGACTATGACGTATACGAGAGATCGTTAATGGTCTGTATAGGCCAAGTCCGGTATCTATTTCAAGTTCAGTCGATGTGGATCGCGACACGTCAACCGCGCGAGATCGTGCGCTGCCTCGAGGACGCGAAGAAAGGCATTGATCGGAACGCGTTACGCTCGATCAGTGTTCGATGATTGAGGCCTGATTTGCGCAATCTCTTAGGTCGCGGCTGAGAGAGGAACAATGCTTTGTTACACGCGCCGGTCGATTCGATCTTGGTATTTTCAGATTTATCTACGCTTGGCTATATTTATAACTTCGGTTTGACTTCTCGACTGGAAAACCGATTGATATGGTAATGTTTGTTTTTGCCCGACGCCTTTTCATGCGTAAAAATCGTATCGCGAATCTAATAACAACGGACTTGACCCGTAGAGATAGGGAAAAAAACGATAAATCCAAGGAGGCGCGCACAATAATGTCCAAGAGAGAGGAAATATCCACAGCGGGTACACAAAAGACTTCCTGGCCCGATAAATCGCCGCAGAAGTACGCATTACGTCGAGCGCGAACGGCTTACACACAGTCCTCCCTCCTCTAAATTTCCCTCCGGCTGAATAGAGCCTGTTTCATCGACGATAAGACGACGACGACGACGACGGGAAACGATCTTAACGCCGGCGTCTTCTTTCACATCCACGCTCTCGGCAAAAACACATAGGCTGCTGCTGCAGTCGTGCTGTATTACGTCGTGTGCGCCATGAAAAAGCAGACCGAGCCGTAAGTCAGGCCAACGGAGCTTTGCATCGCGCCGCGACGATCGATATTATTTTGGCAAGCGACGCTGCGGCCGTTATACGCGCGTATGTGTGTGCTGGGCTATATACGAAAGGGCGGAGAGTTTGGGCGACGAGCATAAGGAGCAGTAGCGGCAGTGAGTGTATTATAATGCGGACAGACGTATACTCTGCGCGCGGCTGTACGTAAAAGTCCGCCTGTGTATGAGCTCTCGCGCAAAAAGGAGAGAAAAATAGCTGCCGTATACATCGAGTCGAGTTTGCTTGGAAAACGACGGAAAGCCATTTCGGCGCGCTCTCGCTATATGTCCCTTTCAGTATAGAGGAGCGACGAGGAGGACTTTCGCTGTACGCGATCTGCGTCGATGCTATATCGTCCGACTCGATAATGTTGTGTGTGCTTTTACTCTACCGTGCGCGAGAAAACTTTTCCCAAAGTTTACTGCGCGAGTTGCCGCGGGGACCATTGAAAATTGTTTACGCGAGCGGTGTTTCGCGTGTGCACATGCATGCAGCGATACTTGTATCATTTTTATTTGTTTTTCATCGGAATACACATACCGTGTACGCAGCGCGTTTCAGGAATAATGGTGAAGCCTGAGCAAAAAAGTACAATTAATCATCTCGTGTCTCTCGCGCTTTTTGCGCGAGCTACTTTACCTACACCGAGCGAAAAATCCTACTTCTTATATAAACTCCGGTATACTCTATATACAACAGCAGGCGACGCAGAGCGCGAGAGAGAACCGACAAAAAGAAAGATATATGTATATACCAAAGCAAGTTTCCTCGCAGCGGCGGCTGCAGCGTTATACACACGCGCGCGCAGCTGAAAAGAAGGAAAAGCTAGCGCTGGAAAGAGAAAGCGACGATCCACGAGTGTATAATAAAGGGACGCGCCCACCGCAAGCTATCCTCGCCGCTGCTTCTTCGTTCGGCTTTTTAGCCAAAGCTCGACGCGTTTCTTGCGTCTCTCCCGCGGAAAAGGGTACGACTCTTCCTTCGTAGGTTTATCATCGGGAATACATCGACGTCGCGGAGGTAAAAAAACAGCTTAATTCAGCGCGGAGAGAGCCAATCGTGTCCCCATTTCACTCGGCTACGCGGAATTCAATTAAGCGAGTTTCCCTTCTTATCGCGCATACGTTATCCCTTCCGCGTGTTTGTCTTGCGAGTAGGGTTTTCGTAAAACTTGGGTCGCTCTCTGTACACGCGCCGAAGTTATTTACGCCTCGTCGTAAACTCCCTGTGTCTTCTCTCGCTCGGGACCTATACTGCACTGTACTATAGTCCTGGCGTTCTTCCATGCGCGGGAGGGTGTATATACAGGAGCTTGCCCGCTTTCGAATTCTTGAGGGTGTCGCGAGGAGACAATTATTACCGGAAGAGCCGAATGAATTTAATTGCCTCGCCGTTAATGCGAATACGGCAGTAAAAGGATGAGATGTAGGTACTTATCGATGAATTTTCTCTCTTATAAGCTTAATTTCAGCGGCATTGTCTGCGTCAAGGATATGCGCATTACCACTTGCCACGAGGCTTGGCAATTAGCAATGTAAATGCCCGGTTAGTTAGTTAGCGTGTTCGCGAAGCCGCCGCGGGGGTGTATACCTGCGCGGCCGAGTGCGTTGGCGAGGCACGCAGTTCCCGGGCTAGATAACGCCCGGACCTCCCAAGCGAGCGATCGCCTCAAACCCGCTGCTGATAACGCCCCGATCGAAACGTCGATTCCTTTTTTACACAGCCCTCGCGCTCTATACTGCTGCTGCTGCTGCTGCTGCTGTGAGTTTATAGGCCGTTACGGGAGCAAACTTACTTTGATGAACTCGGGTGATGTCTTTTTAGAACGTTGATTTTAATAGAAGATATGCATTATTAATTGCGTATTACCATTTGCTCGACGAGCGTCATTCTTACTCTCGAAGAGATCCTCACCAAGCGCATAATATAGTACTCACAGAAATTTCACCAAACTTACTCATCAAACTCAAAATTACGCGACAGAAAATAGCGCGAGACGCGAGTGTTTTCGTGGCATTTCGCGGCGCAGTCAGCTCAAGACTATCGTCTAGCCCGCGCGTAGGAACCCTCTAACGGTCCCAACTTTTTTCGTTGATACTGCGTTGATCTTGCATCTGGAAAGGGGGGCCTCTTTGTGCGGATGAGAAAGAAACGGGCTGCCCGGCTGAAGAGAAAGCGTGCGTGTGCACGAGAGAACCATAATGCTTTCAACATGGCCACTGGGGTGGTCCTCGCTACGCCAGGGCCTGCCCCTCGGTCTGTGCGGCACTACTTTCACTCCGCGCGGCGCTGATGGGACCCATGAATGCATCCCCCTTAGTCTCGCTTTCTCCCTCTACGCGCTCGCATCTCCGTGTATACCGGTCCTCGAGATTTGCTATAGTGCGTGCAGGCCTCAGGCTCCTTCTACAATCAGCTGATGCGTCTATGTCGTCGTATACACGTTGTTTTTTTTTGTACGTCTCCTTCTTCAAACGGAGCCGCGAGTCGTCATCCGTTTGAATTCTTAGATTGCATTCAGGCTATACCGGTCGGCCTTGCCCGATAAATCTCGTTTTATTAAGACAATCAGCGCGGCGCTTAATTGAAAAGCGCGATAACCGCGAGCGCGTACTATAATATACAATGGCCTGCGCGTGTGCTTTACAACTATACGAGAGCTCATCGTCCGTGGCGCCAAAATTATATGCCCGGGAGCGATTATCGCGGCGCGTTTTATATTATTGCGTCCCCGCGTATAATTCACGTTCGCTCGTAAAATTACTCGCGGCGTGGCAAATGACGAGGACGACGGGCATAAAAACGAAAATGAAGCGATTCGGCGCGCGCTGTATAAGCGAGCTCGCGATAATAAAGCGTATAGTACCTCCTCCATCTCTCTCCCCAACTTTTCACCTATATACATATAGCCAGTACATACTCTCTTCCCTTGGCGCGCTCACGTGCAGGTCGCGCCCTCGCGCGGCGCTGCCTTACCGACGCCCATCACTGCTCCGCGAGTTCGAGCATCGGCCGGCAGGTGGCGTCAGCTCAGCTCGCGCGCATGCCACACCCGAGGCCGCTTTACACTTGAGCCTACCACGTGCTCTCGGATATTGGCGGTTCTTCTTGTCCTGCGTGTGTGTGAAGGTATATACATGAAGCTCTCGCTGGGTTTGGTTGGGTCAGACTCGTCGCTCCCCGACTAAACACTGCGCGGCCCGATTAACACGCCCCGAGACTGAAACACACATGCGCGTGCCCAGTCGGGTAATATACGGCGCTCTTTCGCCCGGGCTTCGATCATGCTCGAATTTAGTGGCCCCCCGACGATGCCGCCTAGAGGAATTCAGACTACTGACCTCTTTGCCGAGCCGGTGAGTTATTTCGCTTTTTTTCGCCCGCTGCGCGCGTGAGCGGGCTCGGCTCGACTCGAGCTGTTACGTCAGTTACGGAATTTCGAATTTATTTTTGGAGCCGCTGCTTTTCTCGCGCGCTCGCGTTGTGTAATTTTTTCTTTTTCACGTAAACGTTTGCTCTTCCCGACGAATAGCAGATGACACGACACAATGAACAAACCGTCTTAGTTCTTTGGCGTGCACGAATCGCATAGATAAAAGCTCGCCGCTGCAAGTTGGCCAGGTGTCGACAATGTTGGATGTCCTTTAAAGGTCAGCCGCGCGTGTAGGTACATTTACGCGTACTATATGCGAAAGTAGGCCGCGAGGAATTTCGATATACGTATATACGACGGAGAGAGAGCGCGCGCAAGGGAGAGAGCGAGAGTCAAGTTCCGGACACTCGGCGAAACACGATTGCGCGCTTGTTCGCGCTGGCATTATATACGAAGCGGCTTTATAACACATCCGTTCGCTCCGGAGGTGCTCGCGAGCGCGTCGGAACAATGGTATATAAGCAGTAGCCGGGACTCCCCCAGGGAAATACCTCTGGATACACACGTCCATCGACTCTTCGTGAGCAGCTACATGTAGACAAGAAAAAATACCGCCGCAACATTTGTACCTCTTGTGTTTAATTAGTTTTTTACGGCTTCTCGCGAGTCGAACATATATGCCTATACATGATCTAATTATATTAATAGACGAGACGCGATGAGATGGCGGTGAACGCTCACGGCTGTTAATTCGACGCGAAGAGGTGCGAGCATAATGCGAGCAGCCGCTTAATGTTGCATTTTGAATGCGTAATCGAGTTTCGGGGCTGTTATCTTGTCGGTAGCATCCCAGGCATTGTCCCAGTGCCGCCTCGGCATTAGGCCATTCGGTCATTTCCAAATGGCTGTTTATACTCCTTTCGAAACTCGTCCCCCATAGCTGTATGCATAACCCGCCCCACCACGCGGTGGTCTATATATAATATCGCGAGTTCGCCCCTGCCTAGCCATCTCTCTTGCTTTAATAAGGCAAGAGCGATCGGAGAGATTACGAGTAGGATTCGACGAATGTCTTCCGGTCGTTTAATCTAATGACTTCCAAGGCTCAGACTCGGCGGCGCGAAGTGCGCGTGCGCGTAGGCTTAATTAGCGCAATTATCGAACATGACTTTATTGCGTCGAAGTTAGCGTTTGTCTTGTCTTCAGAAGTGCACGCGTTGACATATGCGCGTTATCATGCGTTGCGTTCGGAGATAACCTGTTCAATTCGAAAAATGCATACAAAGCTACGCTAGAGTCAAATAATAAAGTTACAACCATAACTGTCACGTATAATCGTGGTTTACTAGATAGCACATCAGACAATGTGCTGAGCACTCGGCTTTGCATAAAATAAATCAACTTCGATCGCTACTCTTAATTAGCAGTCGATGCCTCCGCTCGTAAATTTAACTCTTATTAATACTTAAAATCCCCTCTCGCGTTATTTTCAGCAACATTGTTGCGAATGTGTTTCAAAACTCGAAGCACCTGCAGCAGCTGCCAAAACAGAAAACCCGTCCGTCAACACCTACCCGAGAGATAACAAAGCAGCAACATTGTTGTACTCGTTCCATCGCTACCGGCACGTCTTTTGTCTTTTCGTCGCCGCGCGGCTGTCATAATCAATTTGCCGCACTGGGCGACCAATTCTCTTCTTGTCTCGCTCTTTCGCGCGTGCAATTAATACTAACGAAGCTCCTTGCCTCGCGTTTCTAATCCGCGACGAAATTGGCCTGTCCGCAAGCGGGCGCTATATTATTCTCGCTCGCTGTACTGCTTCCCTCTCTCACTTTTGGCCGTCCTTCTCACGGCAGTGACCATAATTTTTCGAGGGGCCCGCGCGTGGCGTGACGCCGGCCATCCACTCGCGCGCATACCAAACTCGCCAACGCTCATTCTTCGTTTTTTTTTCGCTCGGCTGAGTGATCGACAATGGGGTGTGTTTGGAAAAGGAGGTTTTATTTCAATTTAAAACTTTGTGATGCGTATGTTTCATTAATATACATAGTACGAAGTGCTGGGAAAAAACTAATTACAATTTTTACACAACAGGAGTAGCAGCGGCTGCAATTATTCACTGGTGCAGAGAGAGAGAGAGTAAGGAATTTTTTCTCCTTGCAGCCATTTCTCATTCTCTTTCGCCTATCTTCCTACGTCGCTTGATTTGCCTTTTTCTTTCTCCTCGTTCTTTGTTTTATCGTGCGCAGTCGACTTCGCGTTTTATTATTTTTCTTTTTTCCCGTCTAGGTTTGGTGCATTATTTTTATCCTTTCTCTCCGACTCTTCAACCCTCCCTTATTATTCCCTCAGCCGCTGGCGCGCTCGCGCGAGTGTTTCACCTGCTTTTGCTCCTTTTTCTCATTTGTTTCTTCTTCCTCGTCCGTAATTCAAACGTGCTTTACTGCGCGGGCATTTTTATCCCCGCCGCAATTTTTTTCCCACTCCCTGCAGGCTTTCCAACGAATATTCAGGCTTTTCCTTGCTCTCGATACGATTTTGCGATTATTTTATTCTATTCGCGAAAGAGAAACATCCATCACCGGGACTTCTTTTCCGGGAGCGCTATCAGGTTACGGAAAGAGCGAAAATCGCGCTTACGCGGTACCTTCGACGTCCTCCACGAAATTTAGCGCTCATAAACGTAAAATAGAGCGGTGCTTTCGGGCCGATATCGTCGCATCGTCGTGTGTATACACAGCGGTGAGGGTATACACGGGAGGGGATTCCGCGGGCCTCGGTCGTTTGTTCGTTCAACGCCTGATCCCTGACCTTCCCCAGGCTTACACGCGGCTCCCTTCTCGGCTCACCCTCGATATTCCCCGTATCATAACACTCCGCGAATATGTACGTGTGGCAAATTATGAAGCAGCCACGTGGATTCTTTGCTGTTTTGAAGGCGCTTCGAAAAGAGTCTTAATGACTCTCTACAAGGCTGTATACATGACCTCTCGAGATAGCCGGATTGCGACCTTTGCGCGTAATAACTCGCCATTAAGACTCGCTCTGTGCGAATCGCATTGTGGTCCGGTGCAATTACAAGCGGCTTCGCGCGCGATAAATAATTCGCCACTCATTGTACTGTTTCTTTGCACGATCCGCAGCCAACTGTTCGAAGCCGCGAGTTCGAGGGGCAATTTTTAGGCCGCGAGAGTGATTTATTTATCGCGCTTGATTTCTACACTGCAGCAGCAGCAGCAGCCTAAGAATCGTCTTGGCACTTATTTATTGCGCTTCGCGTTCGCGCGCGGCCTTAACTTAATGGCCTTTGAAGAGTCGTAAGCGGATTTTCACCGAATATCGCTGCGAAAAGGGCAGAAAAATCAGTTATACGCTTAGAGAGATGCGCGTTTTGGGCTAACGAGATGAGAGAGAGAGAGAGAGAGAGAGAGAGAGAGAGAGAGAGAGAGCGAGAAAAATAGCAGTGGGCGTAAACTGGACGTTCAGCAAACCCGCGAGCGCGCAAACACGAGCAGCAGACCTACCCACGTTCAAATATGCACAAGCCGGCTGCATTACCCAGCGCGGAGAAGCAGCGGAGGGTGGGAAGGAAGAGGACGGAAGGAAGGAAGGTCCAACGAAACGTTCTTCGAGTCTCTTGCGCGTTGTTGCCCCGCGTGTGTGAGCCCTTTGATGTCACGGCGAATGTTACGGGCGCAATCCCATAAACCAAGCGCTCTCTCTCCCTTCTCTCTGACTGGCCGAAAGAAATCGCCATAATTTATACCGGGAGCAACGCTCTCGCGTGTGTGCCGCACCGCGCGGCGAGCCGCTGCGTTACGTGTCACGTGTCCGCGCATATGCGCACGTGCTCGACTTACACATGAATGCTGCGCTGCCTTCCTTCTGCAGCCTGCATATATGCGCGGCTACCGCGCGATCTACCGATATGATATTGAAAAACTCGCGTGGCTGCCTGGTGCAGGCCAGTCAACGGATGCACACGCATACTACATGTCCGCGCAAGCGCGCGACGGACTTTCCCGTTTGCCCGTCGGGCGAGAGTTGATATAGACATAACGAAAAAGAAAATAACGAGCGAGCCGTTTATTATTACGATTGTGCGGTGAATAAGATAAGCAGTTTTCTCGTTGCTGTATCGTTATTATTGCGAATACAATATGCCGTGTATGACATTACGATTCATGTAGTGCTAACGTATACGGCGCGCGTTGTGTTATTAGCGTTAATTGTGACGGCTATCTCACTCTTCTATACCTTACGAATAACGCGGCTGCGTCCCTCTCTCTCTATCTCTGCTCGACGTTAAATGCGCTTAAAGGCAGTGGATGATTATATACGGAGCCGAGAGAGCGCGCGATACGCCGATGCAAATTTATGCCATAGCGCCGCCGTCGCCGACATTAACGCGCCTGCAGCTAGCCTGTGTCGATTTTGCAGAAGCGGTAGCTCTATTATGCGATCTTTGTTACACGCGCGGCGTATCGAACGGGTATCACTGCGAGGTGCGATTAATGCGACGTGCTTCAATGTAAATAAGACAAGTGTATCATTTTCCGAAGCGGTTTCCCATGAAGCTTTTGCTTTCGATGCGGTCATGTGGCGCTTATAAACACTCCGAGTGAAAACACGCGGCCATCTCGTTTACCCATTATACGTGATGCGAATTAACGCGATATATTTCCTCGTACGCGAGTGGAGCAGCGAGAGATGTATCGCAGAAGAAAAAGGCCGCAACCGCGCCGCAGTTTTTCACTTAGGCCGGACGCTTCGCGTGCACTTCTGCTTCATTGATATAATTACGCAGAGTTGGCGGCTGTATTACCAGCGTCGCAGCACGCGCTACTACCGCCGGCGACGTATTCAAATGACTAAAATTACTCGGTCGCGCGTGCAGGGGCCAAAAGCCGCACACGCGTATCAAGTATACATATACCTATATATGTATAAGGCTTGTATAGCTCGGCTGCACACGCACGGGGGTATACATTCAAATGGCATGTACAGCCGCGCGGCGCTGGGTTGCACATATCGGGTGGATCTCCCATTGTCGTGATCGTGTAGAGTCGCGCGGGCCGCTCTCGCGGAGTTATAAATAATACGGAAGAGAGAAAGTCAGTGGGCATCGCGGGAGAGGACGTTCTCTCGCTCTCTCGCTCTGCTGCAAGTGCAACAAAACGCCCTGGAGAGGTTGGGGAGAGAGAGAGAGAGAGAGACTTGTGCGGTCGCGCAAGCGGGATTTATCACGTGCGCGAGCGAGCGCGCATCGGAGCGATTTATGGACGGTTGACCGAAGGTTAGGGATGACCTTTTCACGACTCGAGCGCGTCAATTATTTTTTCATCCGCTTTCGAGCTTTTACTTTATATATTTTTGCGCTAAAAACGACCGACGTGCATTATTAGGTATATCGTATGGCTAATCAGGAGAGGCGAGATAATAAACGGATCTGATCGTTTAGTAGCGCGGCATCGAGGTTTATCTTGGCAGTCGAGTGTATTTTCGGGGGGCGAGGAAAAAAAGCCCAGTCCAAATAAGGAATTATAAGAAGCCGAGAGAGAGGGAGAGAGCCGTATCGCGGAAAATGACGAGCTTGGCTTGTTTCCTTCCACGGATAAGCAATTAATTAGCCGTTTTTTGGAAGCTCTCCAAGCATCGAGTTTTGGGCAGGGTCCAAGCTTTTCTTGGAGCGAGCCGAGCTGCGGTAAGCCTATCCGTAGTTCGGGCTTTATTGGAGCGCGTGCGGCGTATCGCTGGACGAGAGAAAGAGGGACCGAGATCGAAGGTCAAGCTTGTATTTTCGTGCGTGCGATGTGAAATTTCGAATTTGGATTTCGAAAGATTGCCGAACTTCACGATGTTCGATCTGCCCTCCAATTTCATTCCAACTTTTCATCTCTCTTTTCAGCCGACGCGTCAACACATCGTAACTCGCGCAAGCTCCTAAATCTCCGGAACCGCAAAAATCCGAGAACCATCTGAGTCAGCGATCAACGCTTTCGCCGGGGTGGTCCGCCGGTATCACGGCGCACATACTCTCGCGGAATGCAGCACCGCAGCAGCCAAAAGAGCAATAGTCTCTCTAGTCTCGTTCTTATTGTTGCGCGCGGGGTCGTCGTCGTCGTCGTCGTGATTATTTTTGGGCCGCAGCGAAAGGGCCCAACAGCAGCAGCGGCGGCTAATGGAGGCGGAGGTAGAGGAAGAGGAGAAGAAGAAGGAGCAAAAGAAGCAGCAGCCCGGCGAGCAGTGGAACGCGTGCGTGTAACGCCATGCATCATTTTTTCGAGAGACGTGCAGGGAGATCGCGCAGAGGAGACCAAAGGCCACCGCTGGGTGTGCTGCTTTGCCTATGTGGCCGACGCTGCGCGCTCCGGGAAAGAGAAAGGTCGGCGAGGTATATATAGGTATGTGTACAGGCTTATTTTATCGATTTTCGTTATGAATTTTGTGTTGTATAACACGAGGTAGGACGATGTAGTTTTGTTTCTTGCAAGAGAGGCCTAATGAATGTTCGGCCGTGTGTAGGAATTAGAAGTCGATGCGGCGAGCAAGGCGGAGAACAAATTTCAAAAATCCGTCTGTTTAATATGCTTCTAGGCGAAAAGCGAGAATCCACGACGCGGTCAAGAGGGCAACGCGGCGGCAGCGCTCCCACGTGTGCACATAGCACCCGGCAGCCGTATTGAAAAACAGGAATAATACGACGACTTGCAAGCACAGCGTGGTACCTTCGGGAAGCGGAGGTAATGAGACGGCCCCCGACCAAGAGGATGTCTGATATCCTCCATTGCCCCTGTGGCTCTATACAGCGTACCCCTTCTCCCTCACACACATACACACACACGGACGCTCTTTTCGCATGCATATACATCTCCCTGGAAGCTGAGCATACGCTGGCTCTCGTCGCCCGAGGACGCGACTAGCTTCTCTCATGCGAGGAATTAAGGAGGCTGCTGCAGCCCTCTAACTCTATGCTCCCGCCGAATCACCGGCTTCTTCACCGAAAGCCCCGTTGTTCCTGCGTCTCGGGGGCCGAGGGCCAATTTAGTTAATCTTCTCTTCTCTCTCTCGCTCTCTGTCTCGCGAGGCTCGGCGTATTATACCGCCGCGGGTTTATTTTGCTTGCCCCCTTCCTTTTTTCTCTCGCGCGCGATGCGAAGAGGAGAGAGAGAGAAAGAGGCAGCGATACGCGAAATATCAGATACACCGCGGCCGCGCCATAAATCAGCGTCATTTGAATCGCGCGTCGACGCCCCGATCTTTTCGGGCAAACGAATGCGCTTACGCGTATACTTTCGATTTTGATAATTTTTAGCGCAGTCGGCCGCGACACTTTAATCTCACTTTTATGGTTTACGCGCTCGGAAAAGCTCTCGCTCTTTTATTTAAAATAAGCTCGAGAGTGACTTTTGCGTCTATTTTAATTCCGAAGCATAAAGCGCCTCGTCCTTCATATTTCCCGAAGCGAGCAATAAACGATTGTCCGGAGAGAGAGAGAGAGAGAGAGAGAGAGAGAGAGAGAGGGCGCCGGGTCCGAGTTCGAAGGAAAAGGACGACCGTGGTGCCGCAATAATTTCGCAGTTAACAGCTCAATAGAGACGAGCAAGTCTAGAGCCCGGGAACGAGGACGGAGCGATTACGAAAGAGCATCGCAAAAAGCCAGAGAGGGAAGAGGACAAAGCTATATATAGGAAGTGGCCGCCGCACTGCGCTGTTAAGGACGACCCTCCGGATCAGCGACGTCGAATTGTTCCTCGGCGGCGGGAGTACAGTCTCTCCGTCGGAGTCCTTTTTCACGAAATAACCAGGACACTAATGTTCCGAACCATAAATCGCGGGACGCGCGGGCCCGCTCGCAGGTAGATGGCGCGTTGCCCAAATGGCCGAACGATGTAGCCGATGAATTTTCTAAGGGCGGGATCGCGCTCTAGCTCTCCGGGGTAGGGGGAGAGACCTTATGACGCAACGATGAGTGACTTATGCCTAACTTTATTGCGGTGGAAAACCCGCGGCAAACGGGGATCTCGCACGATATAATATCATACACACATATACGCCATGCACACACCGTATACGGAAGAAGCCGCTCCTCCCACTACTCCTCGTCATCGCCTGATCGTATCGAGTTTATCTCACGCCCTCTTCAGCTGCTACCTTTGAGCGCGTTTAATTTCGCGGCGTCAGCCGCCGCGGTGACTTATTACACGCGCGCACTTCCGCCGTTGTTCGATTATTATTTTCATCGCCATTAGCCTAATTTTAATAGACGCTTCCGCCGACACTGTCGTCGTTATCACGGGTTTACGAATTAATTATTTTCCGACGAAAATTGTTGAACCTTTTTATTTTTTACTCGCAGCCCCTGCAGCGTTAAAGCGCCGCTATGCACTCGGTGTGCACTACATAATCATCAGTGATGACTGACTGAATTAAATTACACGTAATCCGTAGCGGTGAGCTCGCACGAACCTGACCTCAGCGCTATGCCGCTGTTGTTGTTGTTGTGCTACCTGCAGTACACGCTGTCGATTCTCTCTATCTCGTATACGAGGTATTCTACATTATACGTTTTCGAAAAACGGTGAAAGTATGCGCTGGGGTAATTTAGTAGAGGCGCGGCGGCTTGAATCTTAATTTGTAAACGGTTTGAAGCTTGTGGTTTCGCAACTCGTTGTGGTTTGAAGTTTCGATCACCGCTGCGGACGCTGATGTTTTCGAGTACGAAGTATATTTACAGCATTCGTAACGGTGCAGACTTCGCGGAAAACCGTAAATTGCGCCGAGTTAAAATTGCCGATCGATGGGTGTCATCACGACGATCCTGAGATTCCGAACGCAAAAACAGTGAACAATGACCCTATAATTCGCGAATTTTTAATCCTCGCATATTCCGTGTACGAAAACACGCGCGTGAGAGAGTATACACATAAGAGAGCGCGCGAGCGGGAGAGAAGGAGCTGAGAAAGCCGCGGGTCGTGTAGCAATTTAAACGTTTAACCGCAAAAATTATTGTTATCGGGACGGCCGCGCCGACTCTTGTCCGACCTCCAGAGCGTAATAGCCGCACCGATGCGCTGCCGCAGCCATTGTCCGTCTTCACGTAATTCCTCGCGTATACACATACACGAGCACAGGTTCGGCCGGCCGAGAGTTGATCGACGTGTAATGGGAAAATTATTAATTCTTCATCGAGTCGCCCCTTTTTTAGCTGTCCTCGCGAATTGCCACGTTAATCGAGGGTTTTTGCGGAGCTGAATATGGATACTGCAGCCGTTTGGATTTACAGAAAAAGTTGCAGAGCCGATGCGTCAGGCGTTTCCCCAAGTTTTAACCGAGTTATTCACGTTTGATCCGCGCGGCGGGAGGTGTAAAAATTTACTGCCCAGCAATAACAACTTCCGGACGTAAATCGTCGTCGTCGGGGGCGCGAGAAAGCCGATTGAAGTTCGCGCGCTCGATTCGCCGGCGGACTACTCTTTCTCTCCTTCTTCGTCCTAATAAAGTCTGTATCGGAGCTCCGAGAGCGAATTTCGGAAGAGGTAACCCCTCGTCGTATATCCGCTTTTCCAGCTCTCTCTCTCTCTCTCTCTCTCTCTCTCCCTCCGCTGCTGCGCTACTGCGTTTTTTATACCCTTCGCCGTTCGGGAGATCACCTAAATCTCCGCGAGCCAAAGTCGCACTCAATATTGTGACCGAAAGAGTAAAATATCGAGTTCCCTCTCCCTCTCTCTCTTTCTTTCGTTGGCCATTTCGTTCTACCGATGCTCCCCTTTTTTCCGCGTCTATATCCGACTTGATGTTCGGTGCGAGGTGCTACGACCCTTCTGTGTTTGGCTGAATAAGACATGACGTTAAACGGTGGTGTTGTACGCGACGAATGATACGCCGGAAATAAATTCTCGTTGCGAGAGAGGCTTTTTACGCGAGAATGGAGACGTTTTGAGGGCAAAATTGGTAGTTATAAATCTTGATTCGGAAGGGGCTTTCCAATATAATAGCGTAATTACGAGAAATACACAATTCACTGTGGCTTCGAACTGTCCGTCCAAAAAAAAAAAAAAAAAAGAATAGACCCATAGGCAAGCGCGAATATACCGTAACCGATAGTGACGTCAATAAATCGATGAATCGGTGATCTCATCAGAGAAATCTACATCTTCCAAAATAACTCAACGATGCTAATCACAATAATATCTCTTTTATATTCAACGGCATTAACAACGCGCTGTACAGTACACACACAGAGTCTAATACTCGAAGGCGTTGAACAAACGCCATTAAAACTCGCGCCTTTTCCCCGTGCGCGCAGCTTTCTTGTGCATACACACGAGAGAGAGAGAGAGAGAGAGAGAGAGAGAGAGAGAGAGAGAGAGAAGGCGATTACACTCGGTAGATTTAGCGGGTACACACACAAGGTCGGCGCGTGCTGATAATACCACCTCGGCCTCTCCTCGCGCTCACTGCTCGCGCTGCCACTTATGCAACTGCGATTCTTTTTTATCAGCACAAATCACGCTCTTAATCCAGAAATGCCCGCGCGATCCTAATTGCGCATCTCGCGATCTCTAATTTCTCCCCTGCGGATTTGCGAGCCTAATCTTTTGCGACATCGGATTAATTTGAAATACTTGTTTTTTCAACTTTACTTGAAACAATAGTACTTTTTCCGTTTAAATACAAAAGTTATCGGGTATAGTAAGTCAGAAGAAATCCAAAAGTTTCAGGCGGAATCTCCAAAGCGAGCAAAAGGACGTTTCTCCACCTCCTCTCCTTTCTCTTCCTCTTCTCTTCCAGCGAAGCGGTCACGGCTGTTCCGCTCGTATCGCCTCCTACACGTTTAAACAGCGACATTAAAATTTCTTTCATTCGAGAATCCATCAGTTTTCAATTACATCCGAGACTGATACAGCATTTTTTCGAAAACTCGTCATTTACATATTAATGTGTAATCAATCGGCCTATTACCGTCCACCTCTTTCCCTCCTTATTCCAGCCAAAGATTAGCCATGATTGGTCTCGGATTTCCTCACGACTCTCGTATAGCACCGTCCAATAGGCGATAAACGAGCAAACGTGCTATGCTCTATCCGGGCGCGTCGCAAACCGGATAAAAACGAGCCAGCCGCAGAAAACCTCTCGAGCTCGGCTCTCCAAAAGGAAGCGCAAGTATTCTCGGACGAGTAGCTGCAAGATGAAGGATGAAGAGACGACGTGTATAGTAGTACGAGGGGGCATTCGTCGCGTGCAATCATGCAAACGCCGCCGCCGCTGCTGCTGCTGCCGCGTGTGTAGCACTTGCTCGCGAGCGCAGATTGAAGGGTGTAAGGTAACTGCAGCTGCGCAAGCCTCGGCTTCCTCTCCGATCGCGATTAGCGGACGATATACTTGCAAGATAATATCGGATACGCGCCGCGGCGTTTTCAATTTTATTTTCGACTCCTTTAGCTCTCTTTTCGTTTATACTGCGTGTGTGTGTGCGCACGGGCTGGAGGAGCCATTCAGTATTTTTTTTTTCCTACCTTAACTCGCGAGCAGGAAACGATCGGGAAAATTTACGTGTAAGCGCCGCGACGTGCGTAATCTCCTGACGCGGCGTGAAAGCGGAGATAAGGCGCCGAACGGTGTTTCCTTCGCTATAGAGAAAGAGGGAGACTCGAAAAAGCTATATACACTCGGAGCTGCACGAAGAGCGGGCATGCATACAGCTCTCGAAATCCCGAAATTATAATACACATCGCTATTTACGAGGAGCCCCGGGAATTTATAGCGCGGCGTTTAAGCTTTTGATATATATTTCTGGTGAAGCTTCGTCAGTAATTAGGGTGCAGTCCACGACTTTTCTGGAACACGGAGTGTTCTCGCTGTACTGTTATATACCAACAACTCGTCGAGCCGAGAATTATTACCACAATCATGTGAAGTCTCTCCGTAATAGTCTCTAATCGCATTACGACTTTTTACGCGCCGGGATTTTAGCATAAAGACGCGTAAACGGTATAATTTTACATTCGCAAAATCTAGGTGTAATCGATCATCATCGTATAATGCAAAGGCGAGACGTGTTTTTCAGTGCAGCAATAACAGATTCGCCGAGAAAATAATGTTATCGCGCGAGGCGAGTTGTTTACGAGATCGCTCACTCCGACGTATAATTCTTCCATAGATAGAATTTTAATTTCGATGCTCCCCAACCTATACACACAGGCGCGTGTGAGCAAATGACTTGTGTGTGTATACGCTTATACACACTCCCCTAGTGCTCGGCTCTTCTTCGGCAGCTCCTTCCGAGAACCGCTCGAAAACTACATAGCGATCGTACGCAGATAAAAATATGTATATCCTCGGAGGCACGAGTCCGGATATCCGCCATTTTTTCCGGCTTTGCTTCTTCTTCAACTAGAGAGAGAGAG